>NC_090293.1:37127926-37468739 GCF_037392515.1 Haliotis asinina | reverse complement strand
GCTGATGATACCAAATTGCATTTCAAACTTGTCATTAACTTTTCAATGTACTTGCTCAAGACTTCTATTTTTGACAGATTTTTAACTTTTTTATTCGTCACATGACTGTGACCAAAAATGGAATAATGCCTTTAAAATCTACATTTTAGGGAATTTGGACATGTTCTCTGGGCTGATGATACCAAATTGCACTTCAAACTTGTCATTAACATCCCAGTGTACTTGCTCAAGACTTCTATTTTTGACAGATTTTTAACTTTTTTATTCGTCACATGACTGTGACCAAAAATGGAATAATGCCTTTAAAATCTACATTTTAGGGAATTTGGACATGTTCTCTGGGCTGATGATACCAAATTGCATTTCAAACTTGTGATTAACATCCCAGTGTACTTGCTCAAGACTTCTATTTTTGACAGATTTTTAACTTTTTTATTCGTCACATGACTGAGACCAAAAATGGAATAATGCCTTTAAAATCTACATTTTAAGGAATTTGGACATGTTCTCTGGGCTGATGATACCAAATTGCATTTCAAACTTGTCATTAACATCCCAGTGTACTTACTCAAGACTTCTATTTTTGACAGATTTGTAACTTTTTTATTCGTCACATGACTGAGACCAAAAATGGAATAATGCCTTTAAAATCTACAGTTTAGGGAATTAGGACATGTTCTCTGGGCTGATGATACCAAATTGCATTTCAAACTTGTCATTAACTTTTCAATGTACTTGCTCAAGACTTCTATTTTTGACAGATTTTTAACTTTTTTATTCGTCACATGACTGTGACCAAAAATGGAATAATGCCTTTAAAATCTACATTTTAGGGAATTTGGACATGTTCTCTGGGCTGATGATACCAAATTGCACTTCAAACTTGTCATTAACATCCCAGTGTACTTGCTCAAGACTTCTATTTTTGACAGATTTTTAACTTTTTTATTCGTCACATGACTGAGACCAAAAATGGAATAATGCCTTTGAAATCTACATTTTAGGGAATTTGGACATGTTCTCTGGGCTGATGATACCAAATTGCATTTCAAACTTGTCATTTACTTTTCAATGTACTTGCTCAAGACTTCTATTTTTTACAGATTTTTAACTTTTTTATTCGTCACATGACTGAGACCAAAAATGGAATAATGCCTTTAAAATCTACATTTTAAGGAATTTGGACATGTTCTCTGGGCTGATGATACCAAATTGCATTTCAAACTTGTCACTGACTTTTCAATGTACTTGCTCAAGACTTCTATTTTTGACAGATTTTTAACTTTTTTATTCGTCACATGACTGAGACCAAAAATGGAATAATGCCTTTAAAATCTACATTTTAAGGGAATTTGGACATGTTCTTTAGGCTGATGATACCAAATAGCATTTCAAACTTGTGATTAACATCCCAGTGTACTTGCTCAAGACTTCTATTTTTGACAGATTTTTAACTTTTTATTCGTCACATGACTGTCACCAAAAATGGAATAATGCGTTTGAAATCTACAGTTTAGGGAATTTGGACATGTTCTCTGGGCTGATGATACCAAATTGCATTTCAAACTTGTCATGAACTTTTCAATGTACTTGCTCAAGACTTCTATTTTTGACAGATTTTTAACTTTTTTATTCGTCACATGACTGTGACCAAAAATGGAATAATGCCTTTAAAATCTACATTTTAGGGAATTTGGACATGTTCTCTGGGTTGATGATACCAAATTGCATTTCAAACTTGTCATTAACTTTTCAATGTCCTTGCTCAAGACTTCTATTTTTAACAGATTTTTAACTTTTTTATTCGTCACATGACTGAGACCAAAAATGGAATAATGCCTTTAAAATCTACAGTTTAGGGAATTAGGACATGTTCTCTGGGCTGATGATACCAAATTGCATTTCAAACTTGTCACTGACTTTTCAATGTACTTGCTCAAGACTTCTATTTTTGACAGATTTTTAACTTTTTTATTCGTCACATGACTGTGACCAAAAATGGAATAATGCCTTTAAAATCTACATTTTAGGGAATTTGGACATGTTCTCTGGGCTGATGATACCAAATTGCATTTCAAACTTGTGATTAACATCCCAGTGTACTTGCTCAAGACTTCTATTTTTGACAGATTTTTAACTTTTTTATTCGTCACATGACTGAGACCAAAAATGGAATAATGCCTTTAAAATCTACATTTTAAGGAATTTGGACATGTTCTCTGGGCTGATGATACCAAATTGCATTTCAAACTTGTCATAAACATCCCAGTGTACTTACTCAAGACTTCTATTTTTGACAGATTTTTAACTTTTTTATTCGTCACATGACTGAGACCAAAAATGGAATAATGCCTTTAAAATCTACAGTTTAGGGAATTTGGACATGTTCTCTGGGCTGATGATACCAAATTGCATTTCAAACTTGTCATTAACTTTTCAATGTCCTTGCTCAAGACTTCTATTTTTAACAGATTTTTAACTTTTTTATTCGTCACATGACTGTCACCAAAAATGGAATAATGCCTTTAAAATCTACAGTTTAGGGAATTAGGACATGTTCTCTGGGCTGATGATACCAAATTGCATTTCAAACTTGTCACTGACTTTTCAATGTACTTGCTCAAGACTTCTATTTTTGACAGATTTTTAACTTTTTTATTCGTCACATGACTGAGACCAAAAATGGAATAATGCCTTTAAAATCTACATTTTAAGGGAATTTGGACATGTTCTTTAGGCTGATGATACCAAATAGCATTTCAAACTTGTGATTAACATCCCAGTGTACTTGCTCAAGACTTCTATTTTTGACAGATTTTTAACTTTTTTATTCGTCACATGACTGTCACCAAAAATGGAATAATGCGTTTGAAATCTACAGTTTAGGGAATTTGGACATGTTCTCTGGGCTGATGATACCAAATTGCATTTCAAACTTGTCATGAACTTTTCAATGTACTTGCTCAAGACTTCTATTTTTGACAGATTTTTAACTTTTTTATTCGTCACATGACTGTGACCAAAAATGGAATAATGCCTTTAAAATCTACATTTTAGGGAATTTGGACATGTTCTCTGGGCTGATGATACCAAATTGCATTTCAAACTTGTCATTAACATCCCAGTGTACTTGCTCAAGACTTCTATTTTTGACAGATTTTTAACTTTTTTATTCGTCACATGACTGTGACCAAAAATGGAATAATGCCTTTAAAATCTACATTTTAGGGAATTTGGACATGTTCTCTGGGCTGATGATACCAAATTGCATTTCAAACTTGTGATTAACATCCCAGTGTACTTGCTCAAGACTTCTATTTTTGACAGATTTTTAACTTTTTTATTCGTCACATGACTGAGACCAAAAATGGAATAATGCCTTTAAAATCTACATTTTAAGGAATTTGGACATGTTCTCTGGGCTGATGATACCAAATTGCATTTCAAACTTGTCACTGACTTTTCAATGTACTTGCTCAAGACTTCTATTTTTGACAGATTTTTAACTTTTTTATTCGTCACATGACTGAGACCAAAAATGGAATAATGCCTTTAAAATCTACAGTTTAGGGAATTAGGACATGTTCTCTGGGCTGATGATACCAAATTGCATTTCAAACTTGTCATTAACTTTTCAATGTACTTGCTCAAGACTTCTATTTTTGACAGATTTTTAACTTTTTTATTCGTCACATGACTGTGACCAAAAATGGAATAATGCCTTTAAAATCTACATTTTAGGGAATTTGGACATGTTCTCTGGGCTGATGATACCAAATTGCACTTCAAACTTGTCATTAACATCCCAGTGTACTTGCTCAAGACTTCTATTTTTGACAGATTTTTAACTTTTTTATTCGTCACATGACTGAGACCAAAAATGGAATAATGCCTTTGAAATCTACATTTTAGGGAATTTGGACATGTTCTCTGGGCTGATGATACCAAATTGCATTTCAAACTTGTCATTTACTTTTCAATGTACTTGCTCAAGACTTCTATTTTTTACAGATTTTTAACTTTTTTATTCGTCACATGACTGAGACCAAAAATGGAATAATGCCTTTAAAATCTACATTTTAAGGAATTTGGACATGTTCTCTGGGCTGATGATACCAAATTGCATTTCAAACTTGTCACTGACTTTTCAATGTACTTGCTCAAGACTTCTATTTTTGACAGATTTTTAACTTTTTTATTCGTCACATGACTGAGACCAAAAATGGAATAATGCCTTTAAAATCTACATTTTAAGGGAATTTGGACATGTTCTTTAGGCTGATGATACCAAATAGCATTTCAAACTTGTGATTAACATCCCAGTGTACTTGCTCAAGACTTCTATTTTTGACAGATTTTTAACTTTTTTATTCGTCACATGACTGTCACCAAAAATGGAATAATGCGTTTGAAATCTACAGTTTAGGGAATTTGGACATGTTCTCTGGGCTGATGATACCAAATTGCATTTCAAACTTGTCATGAACTTTTCAATGTACTTGCTCAAGACTTCTATTTTTGACAGATTTTTAACTTTTTTATTCGTCACATGACTGTGACCAAAAATGGAATAATGCCTTTAAAATCTACATTTTAGGGAATTTGGACATGTTCTCTGGGTTGATGATACCAAATTGCATTTCAAACTTGTCATTAACTTTTCAATGTCCTTGCTCAAGACTTCTATTTTTAACAGATTTTTAACTTTTTTATTCGTCACATGACTGAGACCAAAAATGGAATAATGCCTTTAAAATCTACAGTTTAGGGAATTAGGACATGTTCTCTGGGCTGATGATACCAAATTGCATTTCAAACTTGTCACTGACTTTTCAATGTACTTGCTCAAGACTTCTATTTTTGACAGATTTTTAACTTTTTTATTCGTCACATGACTGATACCAAAAATGGAATAATGCCTTTAAAATCTACATTTTAAGGGAATTTGGACATGTTCTTTAGGCTGATGATACCAAATAGCATTTCAAACTTGTGATTAACATCCCAGTGTACTTGCTCAAGACTTCTATTTTTGACAGATTTTTAACTTTTTTATTCGTCACATGACTGTCACCAAAAATGGAATAATGCGTTTGAAATCTACATTTTAGGGAATTTGGACATGTTCTCTGGGCTGATGATACCAAATTGCATTTCAAACTTGTGATTAACATCCCAGTGTACTTGCTCAAGACTTCTATTTTTGACAGATTTTTAACTTTTTTATTCGTCACATGACTGTCACCAAAAATGGAATAATGCCTTTAAAATCTACATTTTAGGGAATTTGGACATGTTCTCTGGGCTGATGATACCAAATTGCATTTCAAACTTGTCATTAACATCCCAGTGTACTTGCTCAAGACTTCTATTTTTGACAGATTTTTAACTTTTTTATTCGTCACATGACTGAGACCAAAAATGGAATAATGCCTTTAAAATCTACATTTTAAGGAATTTGGACATGTTCTCTGGGCTGATGATACCAAATTGCATTTCAAACTTGTCATTAACTTTTCAATGTACTTGCTCAAGACTTCTATTTTTGACAGATTTTTAACTTTTTCATTCGTCACATGACTGTGACCAAAAATGGAATAACGTCATTAAATTCTACAGTTTAGGGAATTTGGACATGTTCTCTGGGCTGATGATACCAAATTGCATTTCAAACTTGTCACTGACTTTTCAATGTACTTGCTCAAGACTTCTATTTTTGACAGATTTTTAACTTTTTTATTCGTCACATGACTGAGACCAAAAATGGAATAATGCCTTTAAAATCTACATTTTAAGGGAATTTGGACATGTTCTTTAGGCTGATGATACCAAATAGCATTTCAAACTTGTGATTAACATCCCAGTGTACTTGCTCAAGACTTCTATTTTTGACAGATTTTTAACTTTTTTATTCGTCACATGACTGTCACCAAAAATGGAATAATGCGTTTGAAATCTACATTTTAGGGAATTTGGACATGTTCTCTGGGCTGATGATACCAAATTGCATTTCAAACTTGTGATTAACATCCCAGTGTACTTGCTCAAGACTTCTATTTTTGACAGATTTTTAACTTTTTTATTCGTCACATGACTGTCACCAAAAATGGAATAATGCCTTTAAAATCTACATTTTAGGGAATTTGGACATGTTCTCTGGGCTGATGATACCAAATTGCATTTCAAACTTGTCATTAACATCCCAGTGTACTTGCTCAAGACTTCTATTTTTGACAGATTTTTAACTTTTTTATTCGTCACATGACTGAGACCAAAAATGGAATAATGCCTTTAAAATCTACATTTTAAGGAATTTGGACATGTTCTCTGGGCTGATGATACCAAATTGCATTTCAAACTTGTCATTAACTTTTCAATGTACTTGCTCAAGACTTCTATTTTTGACAGATTTTTAACTTTTTCATTCGTCACATGACTGTGACCAAAAATGGAATAACGTCATTAAATTCTACAGTTTAGGGAATTTGGACATGTTCTCTGGGCTGATGATACCAAATTGCATTTCAAACTTGTCACTGACTTTTCAATGTACTTGCTCAAGACTTCTATTTTTGACAGATTTTTAACTTTTTTATTCGTCACATGACTGAGACCAAAAATGGAATAATGCCTTTAAAATCTACATTTTAAGGGAATTTGGACATGTTCTTTAGGCTGATGATACCAAATAGCATTTCAAACTTGTGATTAACATCCCAGTGTACTTGCTCAAGACTTCTATTTTTGACAGATTTTTAACTTTTTTATTCGTCACATGACTGTCACCAAAAATGGAATAATGCGTTTGAAATCTACAGTTTAGGGAATTTGGACATGTTCTCTGGGCTGATGATACCAAATTGCATTTCAAACTTGTCATGAACTTTTCAATGTACTTGCTCAAGACTTCTATTTTTGACAGATTTTTAACTTTTTTATTCGTCACATGACTGTGACCAAAAATGGAATAATGCCTTTAAAATCTACATTTTAGGGAATTTGGACATGTTCTCTGGGCTGATGATACCAAATTGCATTTCAAACTTGTCATTAACATCCCAGTGTACTTACTCAAGACTTCTATTTTTGACAGATTTTTAACTTTTTTATTCGTCACATGACTGTCACCAAAAATGGAATAATGCCTTTAAAATCTACAGTTTAGGGAATTAGGACATGTTCTCTGGGCTGATGATACCAAATTGCATTTCAAACTTGTCATTAACTTTTCAATGTACTTGCTCAAGACTTCTATTTTTGACAGATTTTTAACTTTTTTATTCGTCACATGACTGTGACCAAAAATGGAATAATGCCTTTAAAATCTACATTTTAGGGAATTTGGACATGTTCTCTGGGCTGATGATACCAAATTGCACTTCAAACTTGTGATTAACATCCCAGTGTACTTGCTCAAGACTTCTATTTTTGACAGATTTTTAACTTTTTCATTCGTCACATGACTGTGACCAAAAATGGAATAATACCTTTAAAAACTACATTTTAGGGAATTTGGACATGTTCTCTGGGCTGATGATACCAAATTGCATTTCAAACTTGTCACTGACTTTTCAATGTACTTGCTCAAGACTTCTATTTTTGACAGATTTTTAACTTTTTTATTCGTCACATGACTGAGACCAAAAATGGAATAATGCCTTTAAAATCTACATTTTAAGGGAATTTGGACATGTTCTTTAGGCTGATGATACCAAATAGCATTTCAAACTTGTGATTAACATCCCAGTGTACTTGCTCAAGACTTCTATTTTTGACAGATTTTTAACTTTTTTATTCGTCACATGACTGTCACCAAAAATGGAATAATGCGTTTGAAATCTACAGTTTAGGGAATTTGGACATGTTCTCTGGGCTGATGATACCAAATTGCATTTCAAACTTGTCATGAACTTTTCAATGTACTTGCTCAAGACTTCTATTTTTGACAGATTTTTAACTTTTTTATTCGTCACATGACTGTGACCAAAAATGGAATAATGCCTTTAAAATCTACATTTTAGGGAATTTGGACATGTTCTCTGGGCTGATGATACCAAATTGCATTTCAAACTTGTCACTGGCTTTTCAATGTACTTGCTCAAGACTTCTATTTTTGACAGATTTTTAACTTTTTTATTCGTCACATGACTGAGACCAAAAATGGAATAATGCCTTTAAAATCTACATTTTAAGGGAATTTGGACATGTTCTTTAGGCTGATGATACCAAATAGCATTTCAAACTTGTGATTAACATCCCAGTGTACTTGCTCAAGACTTCTATTTTTGACAGATTTTTAACTTTTTTATTCGTCACATGACTGTCACCAAAAATGGAATAATGCGTTTGAAATCTACAGTTTAGGGAATTTGGACATGTTCTCTGGGCTGATGATACCAAATTGCATTTCAAACTTGTCATTAACTTTTCAATGTCCTTGCTCAAGACTTCTATTTTTGACAGATTTTTAACTTTTTTATTCGTCACATGACTGTCACCAAAAATGGAATAATGCCTTTAAAATCTACAGTTTAGGGAATTAGGACATGTTCTCTGGGCTGATGATACCAAATTGCATTTCAAACTTGTGATTAACATCCCAGTGTACTTGCTCAAGACTTCTATTTTTGACAGATTTTTAACTTTTTTATTCGTCACATGACTGAGACCAAAAATGGAATAATGCCTTTAAAATCTACATTTTAAGAAATTTGGACATGTTCTCCGGGCTGATGATACCAAATTGCATTTCAAACTTGTCATTAACTTTTCAATGTCCTTGCTCAAGACTTCTATTTTTAACAGATTTTTAACTTTTTTATTCGTCACATGACTGTCACCAAAAATGGAATAATGCGTTTGAAATCTACAGTTTAGGGAATTTGGACATGTTCTCTGGGCTGATGATACCAAATTGCATTTCAAACTTGTGATTAACATCCCAGTGTACTTGCTCAAGACTTCTATTTTTGACAGATTTTTAACTTTTTTATTCGTCACATGACTGTGACCAAAAATGGAATAATGCCTTTAAAATCTACATTTTAGGGAATTTGGACATGTTCTCTGGGCTGATGATACCAAATTGCATTTCAAACTTGTGATTAACATCCCAGTGTACTTGCTCAAGACTTCTATTTTTGACAGATTTTTAACATTTTTATTCGTCACATGACTGTCACCAAAAATGGAATAATGCCTTTAAAATCTACATTTTAGGGAATTTGGACATGTTCTCTGGGCTGATGATACCAAATTGCATTTCAAACTTGTGATTAACATCCCAGTGTACTTGCTCAAGACTTCTATTTTTGACAGATTTTTAACTTTTTTATTCGTCACATGACTGAGACCAAAAATGGAATAATGCCTTTAATATCTACATTTTAAGGAATTTGGACATGTTCTCTGGGCTGATGATACCAAATTGCATTTCAAACTTGTCATAAACATCCCAGTGTACTTACTCAAGACTTCTATTTTTGACAGATTTTTAACTTTTTTATTCGTCACATGACTGAGACCAAAAATGGAATAATGCCTTTAAAATCTACAGTTTAGGGAATTTGGACATGTTCTCTGGGCTGATGATACCAAATTGCATTTCAAACTTGTCATTAACTTTTCAATGTCCTTGCTCAAGACTTCTATTTTTAACAGATTTTTAACTTTTTTATTCGTCACATGACTGTCACCAAAAATGGAATAATGCCTTTAAAATCTACAGTTTAGGGAATTAGGACATGTTCTCTGGGCTGATGATACCAAATTGCATTTCAAACTTGTCATTTACTTTTCAATGTACTTGCTCAAGACTTCTATTTTTTACAGATTTTTAACTTTTTTATTCGTCACATGACTGAGACCAAAAATGGAATAATGCCTTTAAAATCTACATTATAAGGAATTTGGACATGTTCTCTGGGCTGATGATACCAAATTGCATTTCAAACTTGTCACTGACTTTTCAATGTACTTGCTCAAGACTTCTATTTTTGACAGATTTTTAACTTTTTTATTCGTCACATGACTGAGACCAAAAATGGAATAATGCCTTTAAAATCTACATTTTAAGGGAATTTGGACATGTTCTTTAGGCTGATGATACCAAATAGCATTTCAAACTTGTGATTAACATCCCAGTGTACTTGCTCAAGACTTCTATTTTTGACAGATTTTTAACTTTTTTATTCGTCACATGACTGTCACCAAAAATGGAATAATGCGTTTGAAATCTACAGTTTAGGGAATTTGGACATGTTCTCTGGGCTGATGATACCAAATTGCATTTCAAACTTGTCATGAACTTTTCAATGTACTTGCTCAAGACTTCTATTTTTGACAGATTTTTAACTTTTTTATTCGTCACATGACTGTGACCAAAAATGGAATAATGCCTTTAAAATCTACATTTTAGGGAATTTGGACATGTTCTCTGGGCTGATGATACCAAATTGCATTTCAAACTTGTGATTAACATCCCAGTGTACTTGCTCAAGACTTCTATTTTTGACAGATTTTTAACTTTTTTATTCGTCACATGACTGTGACCAAAAATGGAATAATGCCTTTAAAATCTACATTTTAGGGAATTTGGACATGTTCTCTGGGCTGATGATACCAAATTGCATTTCAAACTTGTGATTAACATCCCAGTGTACTTGCTCAAGACTTCTATTTTTGACAGATTTTTAACTTTTTTATTCGTCACATGACTGAGACCAAAAATGGAATAATGCCTTTAAAATCTACATTTTAAGGAATTTGGACATGTTCTCTGGGCTGATGATACCAAATTGCATTTCAAACTTGTCATTAACATCCCAGTGTACTTACTCAAGACTTCTGTTTTTGACAGATTTTTAACTTTTTTATTCGTCACATGACTGAGACCAAAAATGGAATAATGCCTTTAAAATCTACAGTTTAGGGAATTAGGACATGTTCTCTGGGCTGATGATACCAAATTGCATTTCAAACTTGTCATGAACTTTTCAATGTACTTGCTCAAGACTTCTATTTTTGACAGATTTTTAACTTTTTTATTCGTCACATGACTGTCACCAAAAATGGAATAATGCCTTTAAAATCTACATTTTAGGGAATTTGGACATGTTCTCTGGGCTGATGATACCAAATTGCACTTCAAACTTGTCATTAACATCCCAGTGTACTTGCTCAAGACTTCTATTTTTGACAGATTTTTAACTTTTTTATTCGTCACATGACTGAGACCAAAAATGGAATAATGCCTTTGAAATCTACATTTTAGGGAATTTGGACATGTTCTCTGGGCTGATGATACCAAATTGCATTTCAAACTTGTCATTTACTTTTCAATGTACTTGCTCAAGACTTCTATTTTTTACAGATTTTTAACTTTTTTATTCGTCACATGACTGAGACCAAAAATGGAATAATGCCTTTAAAATCTACATTTTAAGGAATTTGGACATGTTCTCTGGGCTGATGATACCAAATTGCATTTCAAACTTGTCACTGACTTTTCAATGTACTTGCTCAAGACTTCTATTTTTGACAGATTTTTAACTTTTTTATTCGTCACATGACTGAGACCAAAAATGGAATAATGCCTTTAAAATCTACATTTTAAGGGAATTTGGACATGTTCTTTAGGCTGATGATACCAAATAGCATTTCAAACTTGTGATTAACATCCCAGTGTACTTGCTCAAGACTTCTATTTTTGACAGATTTTTAACTTTTTTATTCGTCACATGACTGTCACCAAAAATGGAATAATGCGTTTGAAATCTACAGTTTAGGGAATTTGGACATGTTCTCTGGGCTGATGATACCAAATTGCATTTCAAACTTGTCATGAACTTTTCAATGTACTTGCTCAAGACTTCTATTTTTGACAGATTTTTAACTTTTTTATTCGTCACATGACTGTGACCAAAAATGGAATAATGCCTTTAAAATCTACATTTTAGGGAATTTGGACATGTTCTCTGGGTTGATGATACCAAATTGCATTTCAAACTTGTCATTAACTTTTCAATGTCCTTGCTCAAGACTTCTATTTTTAACAGATTTTTAACTTTTTTATTCGTCACATGACTGAGACCAAAAATGGAATAATGCCTTTAAAATCTACAGTTTAGGGAATTTGGACATGTTCTCTGGGCTGATGATACCAAATTGCATTTCAAACTTGTCATTAACTTTTCAATGTACTTGCTCAAGACTTCTATTTTTGACAGATTTTTAACTTTTTTATTCGTCACATGACTGTGACCAAAAATGGAATAATGCCTTTAAAATCTACATTTTAGGGAATTTGGACATGTTCTCTGGGCTGATGATACCAAATTGCATTTCAAACTTGTGATTAACATCCCAGTGTACTTGCTCAAGACTTCTATTTTTGACAGATTTTTAACTTTTTTATTCGTCACATGACTGTGACCAAAAATGGAATAATGCCTTTAAAATCTACATTTTAGGGAATTTGGACATGTTCTCTGGGCTGATGATACCAAATTGCATTTCAAACTTGTGATTAACATCCCAGTGTACTTGCTCAAGACTTCTATTTTTGACAGATTTTTAACTTTTTTATTCGTCACATGACTGAGACCAAAAATGGAATAATGCCTTTAAAATCTACATTTTAAGGAATTTGGACATGTTCTCTGGGCTGATGATACCAAATTGCATTTCAAACTTGTCATTAACATCCCAGTGTACTTACTCAAGACTTCTGTTTTTGACAGATTTTTAACTTTTTTATTCGTCACATGACTGAGACCAAAAATGGAATAATGCCTTTAAAATCTACAGTTTAGGGAATTAGGACATGTTCTCTGGGCTGATGATACCAAATTGCATTTCAAACTTGTCATGAACTTTTCAATGTACTTGCTCAAGACTTCTATTTTTGACAGATTTTTAACTTTTTTATTCGTCACATGACTGTGACCAAAAATGGAATAATGCCTTTAAAATCTACATTTTAGGGAATTTGGACATGTTCTCTGGGCTGATGATACCAAATTGCACTTCAAACTTGTCATTAACATCCCAGTGTACTTGCTCAAGACTTCTATTTTTGACAGATTTTTAACTTTTTTATTCGTCACATGACTGAGACCAAAAATGGAATAATGCCTTTGAAATCTACATTTTAGGGAATTTGGACATGTTCTCTGGGCTGATGATACCAAATTGCATTTCAAACTTGTCATTTACTTTTCAATGTACTTGCTCAAGACTTCTATTTTTTACAGATTTTTAACTTTTTTATTCGTCACATGACTGAGACCAAAAATGGAATAATGCCTTTAAAATCTACATTTTAAGGAATTTGGACATGTTCTCTGGGCTGATGATACCAAATTGCATTTCAAACTTGTCACTGACTTTTCAATGTACTTGCTCAAGACTTCTATTTTTGACAGATTTTTAACTTTTTTATTCGTCACATGACTGAGACCAAAAATGGAATAATGCCTCTAAAATCTACATTTTAAGGGAATTTGGACATGTTCTTTAGGCTGATGATACCAAATAGCATTTCAAACTTGTGATTAACATCCCAGTGTACTTGCTCAAGACTTCTATTTTTGACAGATTTTTAACTTTTTTATTCGTCACATGACTGTCACCAAAAATGGAATAATGCGTTTGAAATCTACAGTTTAGGGAATTTGGACATGTTCTCTGGGCTGATGATACCAAATTGCATTTCAAACTTGTCATGAACTTTTCAATGTACTTGCTCAAGACTTCTATTTTTGACAGATTTTTAACTTTTTTATTCGTCACATGACTGTGACCAAAAATGGAATAATGCCTTTAAAATCTACATTTTAGGGAATTTGGACATGTTCTCTGGGTTGATGATACCAAATTGCATTTCAAACTTGTCATTAACTTTTCAATGTCCTTGCTCAAGACTTCTATTTTTAACAGATTTTTAACTTTTTTATTCGTCACATGACTGAGACCAAAAATGGAATAATGCCTTTAAAATCTACAGTTTAGGGAATTTGGACATGTTCTCTGGGCTGATGATACCAAATTGCATTTCAAACTTGTCATTAACTTTTCAATGTACTTGCTCAAGACTTCTATTTTTGACAGATTTTTAACTTTTTTATTCGTCACATGACTGTGACCAAAAATGGAATAATGCCTTTAAAATCTACATTTTAGGGAATTTGGACATGTTCTCTGGGCTGATGATACCAAATTGCACTTCAAACTTGTCATTAACATCCCAGTGTACTTGCTCAAGACTTCTATTTTTGACAGATTTTTAACTTTTTTATTCGTCACATGACTGAGACCAAAAATGGAATAATGCCTTTGAAATCTACATTTTAGGGAATTTGGACATGTTCTCTGGGCTGATGATACCAAATTGCATTTCAAACTTGTCATTTACTTTTCAATGTACTTGCTCAAGACTTCTATTTTTTACAGATTTTTAACTTTTTTATTCGTCACATGACTGAGACCAAAAATGGAATAATGCCTTTAAAATCTACATTTTAAGGAATTTGGACATGTTCTCTGGGCTGATGATACCAAATTGCATTTCAAACTTGTCACTGACTTTTCAATGTACTTGCTCAAGACTTCTATTTTTGACAGATTTTTAACTTTTTTATTCGTCACATGACTGAGACCAAAAATGGAATAATGCCTTTAAAATCTACATTTTAAGGGAATTTGGACATGTTCTTTAGGCTGATGATACCAAATAGCATTTCAAACTTGTGATTAACATCCCAGTGTACTTGCTCAAGACTTCTATTTTTGACAGATTTTTAACTTTTTTATTCGTCACATGACTGTCACCAAAAATGGAATAATGCGTTTGAAATCTACAGTTTAGGGAATTTGGACATGTTCTCTGGGCTGATGATACCAAATTGCATTTCAAACTTGTCATGAACTTTTCAATGTACTTGCTCAAGACTTCTATTTTTGACAGATTTTTAACTTTTTTTATTCGTCACATGACTGTGACCAAAAATGGAATAATGCCTTTAAAATCTACATTTTAGGGAATTTGGACATGTTCTCTGGATTGATGATACCAAATTGCATTTCAAACTTGTCATTAACTTTTCAATGTCCTTGCTCAAGACTTCTATTTTTAACAGATTTTTAACTTTTTTATTCGTCACATGACTGAGACCAAAAATGGAATAATGCCTTTAAAATCTACAGTTTAGGGAATTAGGACATGTTCTCTGGGCTGATGATACCAAATTGCATTTCAAACTTGTCATTAACTTTTCAATGTACTTGCTCAAGACTTCTATTTTTGACAGATTTTTAACTTTTTTATTCGTCACATGACTGTGACCAAAAATGGAATAATGCCTTTAAAATCTACATTTTAGGGAATTTGGACATGTTCTCTGGGCTGATGATACCAAATAGCACTTCAAACTTGTCATTAACATCCCAGTGTACTTGCTCAAGACTTCTATTTTTGACAGATTTTTACTTTTTTATTCGTCACATGACTGAGACCAAAAATGGAATAATGCCTTTGAAATCTACATTTTAGGGAATTTGGACATGTTCTCTGGGCTGATGATACCAAATTGCATTTCAAACTTGTCATTTACTTTTCAATGTACTTGCTCAAGACTTCTATTTTTTACAGATTTTTAACTTTTTTATTCGTCACATGACTGAGACCAAAAATGGAATAATGCCTTTAAAATCTACATTTTAAGGAATTTGGACATGTTCTCTGGGCTGATGATACCAAATTGCATTTCAAACTTGTCACTGACTTTTCAATGTACTTGCTCAAGACTTCTATTTTTGACAGATTTTTAACTTTTTTATTCGTCACATGACTGAGACCAAAAATGGAATAATGCCTTTAAAATCTACATTTTAAGGGAATTTGGACATGTTCTTTAGGCTGATGATACCAAATAGCATTTCAAACTTGTGATTAACATCCCAGTGTACTTGCTCAAGACTTCTATTTTTGACAGATTTTTAACTTTTTTATTCGTCACATGACTGTCACCAAAAATGGAATAATGCGTTTGAAATCTACAGTTTAGGGAATTTGGACATGTTCTCTGGGCTGATGATACCAAATTGCATTTCAAACTTGTCATGAACTTTTCAATGTACTTGCTCAAGACTTCTATTTTTGACAGATTTTTAACTTTTTTATTCGTCACATGACTGTGACCAAAAATGGAATAATGCCTTTAAAATCTACATTTTAGGGAATTTGGACATGTTCTCTGGGTTGATGATACCAAATTGCATTTCAAACTTGTCATTAACTTTTCAATGTCCTTGCTCAAGACTTCTATTTTTAACAGATTTTTAACTTTTTTATTCGTCACATGACTGAGACCAAAAATGGAATAATGCCTTTAAAATCTACAGTTTAGGGAATTAGGACATGTTCTCTGGGCTGATGATACCAAATTGCATTTCAAACTTGTCACTGACTTTTCAATGTACTTGCTCAAGACTTCTATTTTTGACAGATTTTTAACTTTTTTATTCGTCACATGACTGAGACCAAAAATGGAATAATGCCTTTAAAATCTACATTTTAAGGGAATTTGGATATGTTCTTTAGGCTGATGATACCAAATAGCATTTCAAACTTGTGATTAACATCCCAGTGTACTTGCTCAATTTTTGACAGATTTTTAACTTTTTTATTCGTCACATGACTGAGACCAAAAATGGAATAATGCCTTTAAAATCTACATTTTAAGGGAATTTGGACATGTTCTTTAGGCTGATGATACCAAATAGCATTTCAAACTTGTGATTAACATCCCAGTGTACTTGCTCAAGACTTCTATTTTTGACAGATTTTTAACTTTTTTATTCGTCACATGACTGTCACCAAAAATGGAATAATGCGTTTGAAATCTACAGTTTAGGGAATTTGGACATGTTCTCTGGGCTGATGATACCAAATTGCATTTCAAACTTGTCATGAACTTTTCAATGTACTTGCTCAAGACTTCTATTTTTGACAGATTTTTAACTTTTTTATTCGTCACATGACTGTGACCAAAAATGGAATAATGCCTTTAAAATCTACATTTTAGGGAATTTGGACATGTTCTCTGGGTTGATGATACCAAATTGCATTTCAAACTTGTCATTAACTTTTCAATGTCCTTGCTCAAGACTTCTATTTTTAACAGATTTTTAACTTTTTTATTCGTCACATGACTGAGACCAAAAATGGAATAATGCCTTTAAAATCTACAGTTTAGGGAATTAGGACATGTTCTCTGGGCTGATGATACCAAATTGCATTTCAAACTTGTGATTAACATCCCAGTGTACTTGCTCAAGACTTCTATTTTTGACAGATTTTTAACTTTTTTATTCGTCACATGACTGTCACCAAAAATGGAATAATGCCTTTAAAATCTACATTTTAGGGAATTTGGACATGTTCTCTGGGCTGATGATACCAAATTGCATTTCAAACTTGTCATTAACATCCCAGTGTACTTGCTCAAGACTTCTATTTTTGACAGATTTTTAACTTTTTTATTCGTCACATGACTGAGACCAAAAATGGAATAATGCCTTTAAAATCTACATTTTAAGGAATTTGGACATGTTCTCTGGGCTGATGATACCAAATTGCATTTCAAACTTGTCATTAACATCCCAGTGTACTTACTCAAGACTTCTATTTTTGACAGATTTTTAACTTTTTTATTCGTCACATGACTGAGACCAAAAATGGAATAATGCCTTTAAAATCTACATTTTAGGGAATTTGGACATGTTCTCTGGGCTGATGATACCAAATTGCATTTCAAACTTGTCATTTACTTTTCAATGTACTTGCTCAAGACTTCTATTTTTTACAGATTTTTAACTTTTTTATTCGTCACATGACTGAGACCAAAAATGGAATAATGCCTTTAAAATCTACATTTTAGGGAATTTGGACATGTTCTCTGGGCTGATGATACCAAATTGCATTTCAAACTTGTCATTTACTTTTCAATGTACTTGCTCAAGACTTCTATTTTTTACAGATTTTTAACTTTTTTATTCGTCACATGACTGAGACCAAAAATGGAATAATGCCTTTAAAATCTACATTTTAAGGAATTTGGACATGTTCTCTGGGCTGATGATACCAAATTGCATTTCAAACTTGTGATTAACATCCCAGTGTACTTGCTCAAGACTTCTATTTTTGACAGATTTTTAACTTTTTTATTCGTCACATGACTGTCATCAAAAATGGATTAATGCCTTTAAAATCTATAGTTTAGGGAATTTGGACATGTTCTCTGGGCTGATGATACCAAATTGCATTTCAAACTTGTCATTAACTTTTCAATGTACTTGCTCAAGACTTCTATTTTTGACAGATTTTTAACTTTTTTATTCGTCACATGACTGTCATCAAAAATGGAATAATGCCTCTAAAATCTACAGTTTATGGAATCTGGACATGTTCTCCGGGCTGATGATACCAAATTGCATTTCAAACTTGTCATTCACTTCCCACTGTACTTGCACAAGACTTCTATTTTTGACAGATTTTAAACTTTTTTATTCGTCACATGACTGAGACCAAAAATGGAATAATTCCTTTAAAATCTACATTTTAGGGAATTTGGACATGTTCTCTCGGCTGATGATACCAAATTGCATTTCAAACTTGTCATGAACTTTTCAATGTACTTGCTCAAGACTTCTATTTTTGACAGATTTTTAACTTCTTTATTCGTCACATGACTGTCATCAAAAATGGATTAATGCCTCTAAAATCTACAGTTTAGGGAATCTGGACATGTTCTCCGGGCTGATGATACCAAATTGCATTTCTAACTTGTGATTAACATCCCAGTGTACTTGCACAAGACTTCTATTTTTGACAGATTTTTAACTTTTTTATTCGTCACATGACTGAGACCAAAAATGGAATAACGTCTATAAAATCTACAGTTTAGGGAATTTGGACATGTTCTCTGGGCTGATGATACCAAATTGCATTTCAAACTTGTCATTAACTTTTCAATGTACTTGCTCAAGACTTCTATTTTTGACAGATTTTTAACTTTTTTATTCATCACATGACTGTCACCAAAAATGGAATAATGCGTTTGAAATCTACAGTTTAGGGAATTTGGACATGTTCTCTGGGCTGATGATACCAAATTGCATTTCAAACTTGTCATGAACTTTTCAATGTACTTGCTCAAGACTTCTATTTTTGACAGATTTTTAACTTTTTTATTCGTCACATGACTGTGACCAAAAATGGAATAATGCCTTTAAAATCTACATTTTAGGGAATTTGGACATGTTCTCTGGGCTGATGATACCAAATTGCATTTCAAACTTGTGATTAACATCCCAGTGTACTTGCTCAAGACTTCTATTTTTGACAGATTTTTAACTTTTTTATTCGTCACATGACTGAGACCAAAAATGGAATAATGCCTTTAAAATCTACAGTTTAAGAAATTTGGACATGTTCTCTGGGCTGATGATACCAAATTGCATTTCAAACTTGTCATTATGTTTTCAATGTCCTTGCTCAAGACTTCTATTTTTAACAGATTTTTAACTTTTTTATTCGTCACATGACTGAGACCAAAAATGGAATAATGCCTTTAAAATCTACAGTTTAGGGAATTAGGACATGTTCTCTGGGCTTATGATACCAAATTGCATTTCAAACTTGTCACTGACTTTTCAATGTACTTGCTCAAGACTTCTATTTTTGACAGATTTTTAACTTTTTTATTCGTCACATGACTGAGACCAAAAATGGAATAATGCCTTTAAAATCTACATTTTAAGGGAATTTGGACATGTTCTTTAGGCTGATGATACCAAATAGCATTTCAAACTTGTGATTAACATCCCAGTGTACTTGCTCAAGACTTCTATTTTTGACAGATTTTTAACTTTTTTATTCGTCACATGACTGTCACCAAAAATGGAATAATGCGTTTGAAATCTACAGTTTAGGGAACTTGGACATGTTCTCTGGGCTGATGATACCAAATTGCATTTCAAACTTGTCATGAACTTTTCAATGTACTTGCTCAAGACTTCTATTTTTGACAGATTTTTAACTTTTTTATTCGTCACATGACTGTGACCAAAAATGGAATAATGCCTTTAAAATCTACATTTTAGGGAATTTGGACATGTTCTCTGGGCTGATGATGCCAAATTGCATTTCAAACTTGTGATTAACATCCCAGTGTACTTGCTCAAGACTTCTATTTTTGACAGATTTTTAACTTTTTTATTCGTCACATGACTGTGACCAAAAATGGAATAATGCCTTTAAAATCTACATTTTAGGGAATTTGGACATGTTCTCTGGGCTGATGATACCAAATTGCATTTCAAACTTGTGATTAACATCCCAGTGTACTTGCTCAAGACTTCTATTTTTGACAGATTTTTAACTTTTTTATTCGTCACATGACTGAGACCAAAAATGGAATAATGCCTTTAAAATCTACATTTTAAGGAATTTGGACATGTTCTCTGGGCTGATGATACCAAATTGCATTTCAAACTTGTCATTAACATCCCAGTGTACTTACTCAAGACTTCTATTTTTGACAGATTTTTAACTTTTTTATTCGTCACATGACTGAGACCAAAAATGGAATAATGCCTTTAAAATCTACATTTTAGGGAATTTGGACATGTTCTCTGGGCTGATGATACCAAATTGCACTTCAAACTTGTCATTAACATCCCAGTGTACTTGCTCAAGACTTCTATTTTTGACAGATTTTTAACTTTTTTATTCGTCACATGACTGAGACCAAAAATGGAATAATGCCTTTGAAATCTACATTTTAGGGAATTTGGACATGTTCTCTGGACTGATGATACCAAATTGCATTTCAAACTTGTCATTTACTTTTCAATGTACTTGCTCAAGACTTCTATTTTTTACAGATTTTTAACTTTTTTATTCGTCACATGACTGTGACCAAAAATGGAATAATGCCTTTAAAATCTACATTTTAGGGAATTTGGACATGTTCTCTGGGCTGATGATGCCAAATTGCATTTCAAACTTGTGATTAACATCCCAGTGTACTTGCTCAAGACTTCTATTTTTGACAGATTTTTAACTTTTTTATTCGTCACATGACTGTGACCAAAAATGGAATAATGCCTTTAAAATCTACATTTTAGGGAATTTGGACATGTTCTCTGGGCTGATGATACCAAATTGCATTTCAAACTTGTGATTAACATCCCAGTGTACTTGCTCAAGACTTCTATTTTTGACAGATTTTTAACTTTTTTATTCGTCACATGACTGAGACCAAAAATGGAATAATGCCTTTAAAATCTACATTTTAAGGAATTTGGACATGTTCTCTGGGCTGATGATACCAAATTGCATTTCAAACTTGTCATTAACATCCCAGTGTACTTACTCAAGACTTCTATTTTTGACAGATTTTTAACTTTTTTATTCGTCACATGACTGAGACCAAAAATGGAATAATGCCTTTAAAATCTACATTTTAGGGAATTTGGACATGTTCTCTGGGCTGATGATACCAAATTGCACTTCAAACTTGTCATTAACATCCCAGTGTACTTGCTCAAGACTTCTATTTTTGACAGATTTTTAACTTTTTTATTCGTCACATGACTGAGACCAAAAATGGAATAATGCCTTTGAAATCTACATTTTAGGGAATTTGGACATGTTCTCTGGACTGATGATACCAAATTGCATTTCAAACTTGTCATTTACTTTTCAATGTACTTGCTCAAGACTTCTATTTTTGACAGATTTTTAACTTTTTTATTCGTCACATGACTGTGACCAAAAATGGAATAATGCCTTTAAAATCTACATTTTAGGGAATTTGGACATGTTCTCTGGGCTGATGATGCCAAATTGCATTTCAAACTTGTGATTAACATCCCAGTGTACTTGCTCAAGACTTCTATTTTTGACAGATTTTTAACTTTTTTATTCGTCACATGACTGTGACCAAAAATGGAATAATGCCTTTAAAATCTACATTTTAGGGAATTTGGACATGTTCTCTGGGTTGATGATACCAAATTGCATTTCAAACTTGTCATTAACTTTTCAATGTCCTTGCTCAAGACTTCTATTTTTAACAGATTTTTAACTTTTTTATTCGTCACATGACTGAGACCAAAAATGGAATAATGCCTTTAAAATCTACAGTTTAGGGAATTAGGACATGTTCTCTGGGCTGATGATACCAAATTGCATTTCAAACTTGTCACTGACTTTTCAATGTACTTGCTCAAGACTTCTATTTTTGACAGATTTTTAACTTTTTTATTCGTCACATGACTGAGACCAAAAATGGAATAATGCCTTTAAAATCTACATTTTAAGGGAATTTGGATATGTTCTTTAGGCTGATGATACCAAATAGCATTTCAAACTTGTGATTAACATCCCAGTGTACTTGCTCAATTTTTGACAGATTTTTAACTTTTTTATTCGTCACATGACTGAGACCAAAAATGGAATAATGCCTTTAAAATCTACATTTTAAGGGAATTTGGACATGTTCTTTAGGCTGATGATACCAAATAGCATTTCAAACTTGTGATTAACATCCCAGTGTACTTGCTCAAGACTTCTATTTTTGACAGATTTTTAACTTTTTTATTCGTCACATGACTGTCACCAAAAATGGAATAATGCGTTTGAAATCTACAGTTTAGGGAATTTGGACATGTTCTCTGGGCTGATGATACCAAATTGCATTTCAAACTTGTCATGAACTTTTCAATGTACTTGCTCAAGACTTCTATTTTTGACAGATTTTTAACTTTTTTATTCGTCACATGACTGTGACCAAAAATGGAATAATGCCTTTAAAATCTACATTTTAGGGAATTTGGACATGTTCTCTGGGTTGATGATACCAAATTGCATTTCAAACTTGTCATTAACTTTTCAATGTCCTTGCTCAAGACTTCTATTTTTAACAGATTTTTAACTTTTTTATTCGTCACATGACTGAGACCAAAAATGGAATAATGCCTTTAAAATCTACAGTTTAGGGAATTAGGACATGTTCTCTGGGCTGATGATACCAAATTGCATTTCAAACTTGTGATTAACATCCCAGTGTACTTGCTCAAGACTTCTATTTTTGACAGATTTTTAACTTTTTTATTCGTCACATGACTGTCACCAAAAATGGAATAATGCCTTTAAAATCTACATTTTAGGGAATTTGGACATGTTCTCTGGGCTGATGATACCAAATTGCATTTCAAACTTGTCATTAACATCCCAGTGTACTTGCTCAAGACTTCTATTTTTGACAGATTTTTAACTTTTTTATTCGTCACATGACTGAGACCAAAAATGGAATAATGCCTTTAAAATCTACATTTTAAGGAATTTGGACATGTTCTCTGGGCTGATGATACCAAATTGCATTTCAAACTTGTCATTAACATCCCAGTGTACTTACTCAAGACTTCTATTTTTGACAGATTTTTAACTTTTTTATTCGTCACATGACTGAGACCAAAAATGGAATAATGCCTTTAAAATCTACATTTTAGGGAATTTGGACATGTTCTCTGGGCTGATGATACCAAATTGCATTTCAAACTTGTCATTTACTTTTCAATGTACTTGCTCAAGACTTCTATTTTTTACAGATTTTTAACTTTTTTATTCGTCACATGACTGAGACCAAAAATGGAATAATGCCTTTGAAATCTACATTTTAGGGAATTTGGACATGTTCTCTGGGCTGATGATACCAAATTGCATTTCAAACTTGTCATTTACTTTTCAATGTACTTGCTCAAGACTTCTATTTTTTACAGATTTTTAACTTTTTTATTCGTCACATGACTGAGACCAAAAATGGAATAATGCCTTTAAAATCTACATTTTAAGGAATTTGGACATGTTCTCTGGGCTGATGATACCAAATTGCATTTCAAACTTGTGATTAACATCCCAGTGTACTTGCTCAAGACTTCTATTTTTGACAGATTTTTAACTTTTTTATTCGTCACATGACTGTCATCAAAAATGGATTAATGCCTTTAAAATCTATAGTTTAGGGAATTTGGACATGTTCTCTGGGCTGATGATACCAAATTGCATTTCAAACTTGTCATTAACTTTTCAATGTACTTGCTCAAGACTTCTATTTTTGACAGATTTTTAACTTTTTTATTCGTCACATGACTGTCATCAAAAATGGAATAATGCCTCTAAAATCTACAGTTTATGGAATCTGGACATGTTCTCCGGGCTGATGATACCAAATTGCATTTCAAACTTGTCATTCACTTCCCACTGTACTTGCACAAGACTTCTATTTTTGACAGATTTTAAACTTTTTTATTCGTCACATGACTGAGACCAAAAATGGAATAATTCCTTTAAAATCTACATTTTAGGGAATTTGGACATGTTCTCTCGGCTGATGATACCAAATTGCATTTCAAACTTGTCATGAACTTTTCAATGTACTTGCTCAAGACTTCTATTTTTGACAGATTTTTAACTTCTTTATTCGTCACATGACTGTCATCAAAAATGGATTAATGCCTCTAAAATCTACAGTTTAGGGAATCTGGACATGTTCTCCGGGCTGATGATACCAAATTGCATTTCTAACTTGTGATTAACATCCCAGTGTACTTGCACAAGACTTCTATTTTTGACAGATTTTTAACTTTTTTATTCGTCACATGACTGAGACCAAAAATGGAATAACGTCTATAAAATCTACAGTTTAGGGAATTTGGACATGTTCTCTGGGCTGATGATACCAAATTGCATTTCAAACTTGTCATTAACTTTTCAATGTACTTGCTCAAGACTTCTATTTTTGACAGATTTTTAACTTTTTTATTCATCACATGACTGTCACCAAAAATGGAATAATGCGTTTGAAATCTACAGTTTAGGGAATTTGGACATGTTCTCTGGGCTGATGATACCAAATTGCATTTCAAACTTGTCATGAACTTTTCAATGTACTTGCTCAAGACTTCTATTTTTGACAGATTTTTAACTTTTTTATTCGTCACATGACTGTGACCAAAAATGGAATAATGCCTTTAAAATCTACATTTTAGGGAATTTGGACATGTTCTCTGGGCTGATGATACCAAATTGCATTTCAAACTTGTGATTAACATCCCAGTGTACTTGCTCAAGACTTCTATTTTTGACAGATTTTTAACTTTTTTATTCGTCACATGACTGAGACCAAAAATGGAATAATGCCTTTAAAATCTACAGTTTAAGAAATTTGGACATGTTCTCTGGGCTGATGATACCAAATTGCATTTCAAACTTGTCATTATGTTTTCAATGTCCTTGCTCAAGACTTCTATTTTTAACAGATTTTTAACTTTTTTATTCGTCACATGACTGAGACCAAAAATGGAATAATGCCTTTAAAATCTACAGTTTAGGGAATTAGGACATGTTCTCTGGGCTTATGATACCAAATTGCATTTCAAACTTGTCACTGACTTTTCAATGTACTTGCTCAAGACTTCTATTTTTGACAGATTTTTAACTTTTTTATTCGTCACATGACTGAGACCAAAAATGGAATAATGCCTTTAAAATCTACATTTTAAGGGAATTTGGACATGTTCTTTAGGCTGATGATACCAAATAGCATTTCAAACTTGTGATTAACATCCCAGTGTACTTGCTCAAGACTTCTATTTTTGACAGATTTTTAACTTTTTTATTCGTCACATGACTGTCACCAAAAATGGAATAATGCGTTTGAAATCTACAGTTTAGGGAACTTGGACATGTTCTCTGGGCTGATGATACCAAATTGCATTTCAAACTTGTCATGAACTTTTCAATGTACTTGCTCAAGACTTCTATTTTTGACAGATTTTTAACTTTTTTATTCGTCACATGACTGTGACCAAAAATGGAATAATGCCTTTAAAATCTACATTTTAGGGAATTTGGACATGTTCTCTGGGCTGATGATGCCAAATTGCATTTCAAACTTGTGATTAACATCCCAGTGTACTTGCTCAAGACTTCTATTTTTGACAGATTTTTAACTTTTTTATTCGTCACATGACTGTGACCAAAAATGGAATAATGCCTTTAAAATCTACATTTTAGGGAATTTGGACATGTTCTCTGGGCTGATGATACCAAATTGCATTTCAAACTTGTGATTAACATCCCAGTGTACTTGCTCAAGACTTCTATTTTTGACAGATTTTTAACTTTTTTATTCGTCACATGACTGAGACCAAAAATGGAATAATGCCTTTAAAATCTACATTTTAAGGAATTTGGACATGTTCTCTGGGCTGATGATACCAAATTGCATTTCAAACTTGTCATTAACATCCCAGTGTACTTACTCAAGACTTCTATTTTTGACAGATTTTTAACTTTTTTATTCGTCACATGACTGAGACCAAAAATGGAATAATGCCTTTAAAATCTACATTTTAGGGAATTTGGACATGTTCTCTGGGCTGATGATACCAAATTGCACTTCAAACTTGTCATTAACATCCCAGTGTACTTGCTCAAGACTTCTATTTTTGACAGATTTTTAACTTTTTTATTCGTCACATGACTGAGACCAAAAATGGAATAATGCCTTTGAAATCTACATTTTAGGGAATTTGGACATGTTCTCTGGACTGATGATACCAAATTGCATTTCAAACTTGTCATTTACTTTTCAATGTACTTGCTCAAGACTTCTATTTTTTACAGATTTTTAACTTTTTTATTCGTCACATGACTGTGACCAAAAATGGAATAATGCCTTTAAAATCTACATTTTAGGGAATTTGGACATGTTCTCTGGGCTGATGATGCCAAATTGCATTTCAAACTTGTGATTAACATCCCAGTGTACTTGCTCAAGACTTCTATTTTTGACAGATTTTTAACTTTTTTATTCGTCACATGACTGTGACCAAAAATGGAATAATGCCTTTAAAATCTACATTTTAGGGAATTTGGACATGTTCTCTGGGCTGATGATACCAAATTGCATTTCAAACTTGTGATTAACATCCCAGTGTACTTGCTCAAGACTTCTATTTTTGACAGATTTTTAACTTTTTTATTCGTCACATGACTGAGACCAAAAATGGAATAATGCCTTTAAAATCTACATTTTAAGGAATTTGGACATGTTCTCTGGGCTGATGATACCAAATTGCATTTCAAACTTGTCATTAACATCCCAGTGTACTTACTCAAGACTTCTATTTTTGACAGATTTTTAACTTTTTTATTCGTCACATGACTGAGACCAAAAATGGAATAATGCCTTTAAAATCTACATTTTAGGGAATTTGGACATGTTCTCTGGGCTGATGATACCAAATTGCACTTCAAACTTGTCATTAACATCCCAGTGTACTTGCTCAAGACTTCTATTTTTGACAGATTTTTAACTTTTTTATTCGTCACATGACTGAGACCAAAAATGGAATAATGCCTTTGAAATCTACATTTTAGGGAATTTGGACATGTTCTCTGGACTGATGATACCAAATTGCATTTCAAACTTGTCATTTACTTTTCAATGTACTTGCTCAAGACTTCTATTTTTGACAGATTTTTAACTTTTTTATTCGTCACATGACTGTGACCAAAAATGGAATAATGCCTTTAAAATCTACATTTTAGGGAATTTGGACATGTTCTCTGGGCTGATGATGCCAAATTGCATTTCAAACTTGTGATTAACATCCCAGTGTACTTGCTCAAGACTTCTATTTTTGACAGATTTTTAACTTTTTTATTCGTCACATGACTGTGACCAAAAATGGAATAATGCCTTTAAAATCTACATTTTAGGGAATTTGGACATGTTCTCTGGGTTGATGATACCAAATTGCATTTCAAACTTGTGATTAACATCCCAGTGTACTTGCTCAAGACTTCTATTTTTGACAGATTTTTAACTTTTTTATTCGTCACATGACTGAGACCAAAAATGGAATAATGCCTTTAAAATCTACATTTTAGGGAATTTGGACATGTTCTCTGGGCTGATGATACCAAATTGCATTTCAAACTTGTCATTAACATCCCAGTGTACTTGCTCAAGACTTCTATTTTTGACAGATTTTTAACTTTTTTATTCGTCACATGACTGAGACCAAAAATGGAATAATGCCTTTAAAATCTACATTTTAGGGAATTTGGACATGTTCTCTGGGCTGATGATACCAAATTGCACTTCAAACTTGTCATTAACATCCCAGTGTACTTGCTCAAGACTTCTATTTTTGACAGATTTTTAACTTTTTTATTCGTCACATGACTGAGACCAAAAATGGAATAATGCCTTTGAAATCTACATTTTAGGGAATTTGGACATGTTCTCTGGACTGATGATACCAAATTGCATTTCAAACTTGTCATTTACTTTTCAATGTACTTGCTCAAGACTTCTATTTTTTACAGATTTTTAACTTTTTTATTCGTCACATGACTGAGACCAAAAATGGAATAATGCCTTTAAAATCTACAGTTTAGGGAATTAGGACATGTTCTCTGGGCTGATGATACCAAATTGCATTTCAAACTTGTCATTATATTTTCAATGTCCTTGCTCAAGACTTCTATTTTTAACAGATTTTTAACTTTTTTATTCGTCACATGACTGAGACCAAAAATGGAATAATGCCTTTAAAATCTACATTTTAGGGAATTTGGACATGTTCTCTGGGCTGATGATACCAAATTGCACTTCAAACTTGTCATTAACATCCCAGTGTACTTGCTCAAGACTTCTATTTTTGACAGATTTTTAACTTTTTTATTCGTCACATGACTGAGACCAAAAATGGAATAATGCCTTTGAAATCTACATTTTAGGGAATTTGGACATGTTCTCTGGACTGATGATACCAAATTGCATTTCAAACTTGTCATTTACTTTTCAATGTACTTGCTCAAGACTTCTATTTTTTACAGATTTTTAACTTTTTTATTCGTCACATGACTGAGACCAAAAATGGAATAATGCCTTTAAAATCTACAGTTTAGGGAATTAGGACATGTTCTCTGGGCTGATGATACCAAATTGCATTTCAAACTTGTCATTATATTTTCAATGTCCTTGCTCAAGACTTCTATTTTTAACAGATTTTTAACTTTTTTATTCGTCACATGACTGAGACCAAAAATGGAATAATGCCTTTAAAATCTACATTTTAGGGAATTTGGACATGTTCTCTGGGCTGATGATACCAAATTGCACTTCAAACTTGTCATTAACATCCCAGTGTACTTGCTCAAGACTTCTATTTTTGACAGATTTTTAACTTTTTTATTCGTCACATGACTGAGACCAAAAATGGAATAATGCCTTTGAAATCTACATTTTAGGGAATTTGGACATGTTCTCTGGACTGATGATACCAAATTGCATTTCAAACTTGTCATTTACTTTTCAATGTACTTGCTCAAGACTTCTATTTTTGACAGATTTTTAACTTTTTTATTCGTCACATGACTGTGACCAAAAATGGAATAATGCCTTTAAAATCTACATTTTAGGGAATTTGGACATGTTCTCTGGGCTGATGATGCCAAATTGCATTTCAAACTTGTGATTAACATCCCAGTGTACTTGCTCAAGACTTCTATTTTTGACAGATTTTTAACTTTTTTATTCGTCACATGACTGTGACCAAAAATGGAATAATGCCTTTAAAATCTACATTTTAGGGAATTTGGACATGTTCTCTGGGCTGATGATACCAAATTGCATTTCAAACTTGTGATTAACATCCCAGTGTACTTGCTCAAGACTTCTATTTTTGACAGATTTTTAACTTTTTTATTCGTCACATGACTGAGACCAAAAATGGAATAATGCCTTTAAAATCTACATTTTAAGGAATTTGGACATGTTCTCTGGGCTGATGATACCAAATTGCATTTCAAACTTGTCATTAACATCCCAGTGTACTTACTCAAGACTTCTATTTTTGACAGATTTTTAACTTTTTTATTCGTCACATGACTGAGACCAAAAATGGAATAATGCCTTTAAAATCTACATTTTAGGGAATTTGGACATGTTCTCTGGGCTGATGATACCAAATTGCACTTCAAACTTGTCATTAACATCCCAGTGTACTTGCTCAAGACTTCTATTTTTGACAGATTTTTAACTTTTTTATTCGTCACATGACTGAGACCAAAAATGGAATAATGCCTTTGAAATCTACATTTTAGGGAATTTGGACATGTTCTCTGGACTGATGATACCAAATTGCATTTCAAACTTGTCATTTACTTTTCAATGTACTTGCTCAAGACTTCTATTTTTTACAGATTTTTAACTTTTTTATTCGTCACATGACTGAGACCAAAAATGGAATAATGCCTTTAAAATCTACAGTTTAGGGAATTAGGACATGTTCTCTGGGCTGATGATACCAAATTGCATTTCAAACTTGTCATTATATTTTCAATGTCCTTGCTCAAGACTTCTATTTTTAACAGATTTTTAACTTTTTTATTCGTCACATGACTGAGACCAAAAATGGAATAATGCCTTTAAAATCTACAGTTTAGGGAATTAGGACATGTTCTCTGGGCTGATGATACCAAATTGCATTTCAAACTTGTCACTGACTTTTCAATGTACTTGCTCAAGACTTCTATTTTTGACAGATTTTTAACTTTTTTATTCGTCACATGACTGAGACCAAAAATGGAATAATGCCTTTAAAATCTACATTTTAAGGGAATTTGGACATGTTCTTTAGGCTGATGATACCAAATAGCATTTCAAACTTGTGATTAACATCCCAGTGTACTTGCTCAAGACTTCTATTTTTGACAGATTTTTAACTTTTTTATTCGTCACATGACTGTCACCAAAAATGGAATAATGCGTTTGAAATCTACAGTTTAGGGAATTTGGACATGTTCTCTGGGCTGATGATACCAAATTGCATTTCAAACTTGTGATTAACATCCCAGTGTACTTGCTCAAGACTTCTATTTTTGACAGATTTTTAACTTTTTTATTCGTCACATGACTGAGACCAAAAATGGAATAATGCCTTTAAAATCTACATTTTAAGGAATTTGGACATGTTCTCTGGGCTGATGATACCAAATTGCATTTCAAACTTGTGATTAACATCCCAGTGTACTTGCTCAAGACTTCTATTTTTGACAGATTTTTAACTTTTTTATTCGTCACATGACTGAGACCAAAAATGGAATAATGCCTTTAAAATCTACATTTTAAGGAATTTGGACATGTTCTCTGGGCTGATGATACCAAATTGCATTTCAAACTTGTCATTAACATCCCAGTGTACTTACTCAAGACTTCTATTTTTGACAGATTTTTAACTTTTTTATTCGTCACATGACTGAGACCAAAAATGGAATAATGCCTTTAAAATCTACATTTTAGGGAATTTGGACATGTTCTCTGGGCTGATGATACCAAATTGCATTTCAAACTTGTGATTAACATCCCAGTGTACTTGCTCAAGACTTCTATTTTTGACAGATTTTTAACTTTTTTATTCGTCACATGACTGAGACCAAAAATGGAATAATGCCTTTAAAATCTACATTTTAAGGAATTTGGACATGTTCTCTGGGCTGATGATACCAAATTGCATTTCAAACTTGTCATTAACATCCCAGTGTACTTACTCAAGACTTCTATTTTTGACAGATTTTTAACTTTTTTATTCGTCACATGACTGAGACCAAAAATGGAATAATGCCTTTAAAATCTACATTTTAGGGAATTTGGACATGTTCTCTGGGCTGATGATACCAAATTGCACTTCAAACTTGTCATTAACATCCCAGTGTACTTGCTCAAGACTTCTATTTTTGACAGATTTTTAACTTTTTTATTCGTCACATGACTGAGACCAAAAATGGAATAATGCCTTTGAAATCTACATTTTAGGGAATTTGGACATGTTCTCTGGACTGATGATACCAAATTGCATTTCAAACTTGTCATTTACTTTTCAATGTACTTGCTCAAGACTTCTATTTTTTACAGATTTTTAACTTTTTTATTCGTCACATGACTGAGACCAAAAATGGAATAATGCCTTTAAAATCTACAGTTTAGGGAATTAGGACATGTTCTCTGGGCTGATGATACCAAATTGCATTTCAAACTTGTCATTATATTTTCAATGTCCTTGCTCAAGACTTCTATTTTTAACAGATTTTTAACTTTTTTATTCGTCACATGACTGAGACCAAAAATGGAATAATGCCTTTAAAATCTACAGTTTAGGGAATTAGGACATGTTCTCTGGGCTGATGATACCAAATTGCATTTCAAACTTGTCACTGACTTTTCAATGTACTTGCTCAAGACTTCTATTTTTGACAGATTTTTAACTTTTTTATTCGTCACATGACTGAGACCAAAAATGGAATAATGCCTTTAAAATCTACATTTTAAGGGAATTTGGACATGTTCTTTAGGCTGATGATACCAAATAGCATTTCAAACTTGTGATTAACATCCCAGTGTACTTGCTCAAGACTTCTATTTTTGACAGATTTTTAACTTTTTTATTCGTCACATGACTGTCACCAAAAATGGAATAATGCGTTTGAAATCTACAGTTTAGGGAATTTGGACATGTTCTCTGGGCTGATGATACCAAATTGCATTTCAAACTTGTCATGAACTTTTCAATGTACTTGCTCAAGACTTCTATTTTTGACAGATTTTTAACTTTTTTATTCGTCACATGACTGAGACCAAAAATGGAATAATGCCTTTGAAATCTACATTTTAGGGAATTTGGACATGTTCTCTGGACTGATGATACCAAATTGCATTTCAAACTTGTCATTTACTTTTCAATGTACTTGCTCAAGACTTCTATTTTTTACAGATTTTTAACTTTTTTATTCGTCACATGACTGAGACCAAAAATGGAATAATGCCTTTAAAATCTACAGTTTAGGGAATTAGGACATGTTCTCTGGGCTGATGATACCAAATTGCATTTCAAACTTGTCATTATATTTTCAATGTCCTTGCTCAAGACTTCTATTTTTAACAGATTTTTAACTTTTTTATTCGTCACATGACTGAGACCAAAAATGGAATAATGCCTTTAAAATCTACATTTTAGGGAATTTGGACATGTTCTCTGGGCTGATGATACCAAATTGCACTTCAAACTTGTCATTAACATCCCAGTGTAGTTGCTCAAGACTTCTATTTTTGACAGATTTTTAACTTTTTTATTCGTCACATGACTGAGACCAAAAATGGAATAATGCCTTTAAAATCTACATTTTAGGGAATTTGGACATGTTCTCTGGGCTGATGATACCAAATTGCACTTCAAACTTGTCATTAACATCCCAGTGTACTTGCTCAAGACTTCTATTTTTGACAGATTTTTAACTTTTTTATTCGTCACATGACTGAGACCAAAAATGGAATAATGCCTTTGAAATCTACATTTTAGGGAATTTGGACATGTTCTCTGGACTGATGATACCAAATTGCATTTCAAACTTGTCATTTACTTTTCAATGTACTTGCTCAAGACTTCTATTTTTGACAGATTTTTAACTTTTTTATTCGTCACATGACTGTGACCAAAAATGGAATAATGCCTTTAAAATCTACATTTTAGGGAATTTGGACATGTTCTCTGGGCTGATGATGCCAAATTGCATTTCAAACTTGTGATTAACATCCCAGTGTACTTGCTCAAGACTTCTATTTTTGACAGATTTTTAACTTTTTTATTCGTCACATGACTGTGACCAAAAATGGAATAATGCCTTTAAAATCTACAGTTTAGGGAATTAGGACATGTTCTCTGGGCTGATGATACCAAATTGCATTTCAAACTTGTCATTATATTTTCAATGTCCTTGCTCAAGACTTCTATTTTTAACAGATTTTTAACTTTTTTATTCGTCACATGACTGAGACCAAAAATGGAATAATGCCTTTAAAATCTACAGTTTAGGGAATTAGGACATGTTCTCTGGACTGATGATACCAAATTGCATTTCAAACTTGTCATTTACTTTTCAATGTACTTGCTCAAGACTTCTATTTTTTACAGATTTTTAACTTTTTTATTCGTCACATGACTGAGACCAAAAATGGAATAATGCCTTTAAAATCTACAGTTTAGGGAATTAGGACATGTTCTCTGGGCTGATGATACCAAATTGCATTTCAAACTTGTCATTATATTTTCAATGTCCTTGCTCAAGACTTCTATTTTTAACAGATTTTTAACTTTTTTATTCGTCACATGACTGAGACCAAAAATGGAATAATGCCTTTAAAATCTACAGTTTAGGGAATTAGGACATGTTCTCTGGGCTGATGATACCAAATTGCATTTCAAACTTGTCACTGACTTTTCAATGTACTTGCTCAAGACTTCTATTTTTGACAGATTTTTAACTTTTTTATTCGTCACATGACTGAGACCAAAAATGGAATAATGCCTTTAAAATCTACATTTTAAGGGAATTTGGACATGTTCTTTAGGCTGATGATACCAAATAGCATTTCAAACTTGTGATTAACATCCCAGTGTACTTGCTCAAGACTTCTATTTTTGACAGATTTTTAACTTTTTTATTCGTCACATGACTGTCACCAAAAATGGAATAATGCGTTTGAAATCTACAGTTTAGGGAATTTGGACATGTTCTCTGGGCTGATGATACCAAATTGCATTTCAAACTTGTCATGAACTTTTCAATGTACTTGCTCAAGACTTCTATTTTTGACAGATTTTTAACTTTTTTATTCGTCACATGACTGAGACCAAAAATGGAATAATGCCTTTGAAATCTACATTTTAGGGACCTTTGAAATCTACATTTTAGGGAATTTGGGACATGTTCTCTGGACTGATGATACCAAATTGCATTTCAAACTTGTCATTTACTTTTCAATGTACTTGCTCAAGACTTCTATTTTTTTACAGATTTTTAACTTTTTTATTCGTCACATGACTGAGACCAAAAATGGAATAATGCCTTTAAAATCTACAGTTTAGGGAATTAGGACATGTTTCTCTGGGCTGATGATACCAAATTGCATTTCAAACTTGTCATTATATTTTCAATGTCCTTGCTCAAGACTTCTATTTTTAACAGATTTTTAACTTTTTTATTCGTCACATGACTGAGACCAAAAATGGAATAATGCCTTTAAAATCTACATTTTAGGGAATTTGGACATGTTCTCTGGGCTGATGATACCAAATTGCACTTCAAACTTGTCATTAACATCCCAGTGTACTTGCTCAAGACTTCTATTTTTGACAGATTTTTAACTTTTTTTATTCGTCACATGACTGAGACCAAAAAATGGAATAATGCCTTTAAAATCTACATTTTAGGGAATTTGGACATGTTCTCTGGGCTGATGATACCAAATTGCACTTCAAACTTGTCATTAACATCCCAGTGTACTTGCTCAAGACTTCTATTTTTGACAGATTTTTAACTTTTTTTATTCGTCACATGACTGAGACCAAAAATGGAATAATGCCTTTGAAATCTACATTTTAGGGAATTTGGACATGTTCTCTGGGACTGATGATACCAAATTGCATTTCAAACTTGTCATTTTACTTTTCAATGTACTTGCTCAAGACTTCTATTTTTGACAGATTTTTAACTTTTTTTATTCGTCACATGACTGTGACCAAAAATGGAATAATGCCTTTAAAATCTACATTTTAGGGAATTTGGGACATGTTCTCTGGGCTGATGATGCCAAATTGCATTTCAAACTTGTGATTAACATCCCAGTGTACTTGCTCAAGACTTCTATTTTTGACAGATTTTTAACTTTTTTTATTCGTCACATGACTGTGACCAAAAATGGAATAATGCCTTTAAAATCTACATTTTAGGGAATTTGGACATGTTCTCTGGGCTGATGATACCAAATTGCATTTCAAACTTGTGATTAACATCCCAGTGTACTTGCTCAAGACTTCTATTTTTGACAGATTTTTAACTTTTTTTATTCGTCACATGACTGAGACCAAAAAATGGAATAATGCCTTTAAAATCTACATTTTAAGGAATTTGGACATGTTCTCTGGGCTGATGATACCAAAATTGCATTTCAAACTTGTCATTAACATCCCAGTGTACTTACTCAAGACTTCTATTTTTTGACAGATTTTTAACTTTTTTTATTCGTCACATGACTGAGACCAAAAATGGAATAATGCCTTTAAAATCTACATTTTAGGGAATTTGGACATGTTCTCTGGGCTGATGATACCAAATTGCACTTCAAACTTGTCATTAACATCCCAGTGTACTTGCTCAAGACTTCTATTTTTGACAGATTTTTAACTTTTTTATTCGTCACATGACTGAGACCAAAAATGGAATAATGCCTTTGAAATCTACATTTTAGGGAATTTGGACATGTTCTCTGGACTGATGATACCAAATTGCATTTCAAACTTGTCATTTACTTTTCAATGTACTTGCTCAAGACTTCTATTTTTTACAGATTTTTAACTTTTTTATTCGTCACATGACTGAGACCAAAAATGGAATAATGCCTTTAAAATCTACAGTTTAGGGAATTAGGACATGTTCTCTGGGCTGATGATACCAAATTGCATTTCAAACTTGTCATTATATTTTCAATGTCCTTGCTCAAGACTTCTATTTTTAACAGATTTTTAACTTTTTTATTCGTCACATGACTGAGACCAAAAATGGAATAATGCCTTTAAAATCTACAGTTTAGGGAATTAGGACATGTTCTCTGGGCTGATGATACCAAATTGCATTTCAAACTTGTCACTGACTTTTCAATGTACTTGCTCAAGACTTCTATTTTTGACAGATTTTTAACTTTTTTATTCGTCACATGACTGAGACCAAAAATGGAATAATGCCTTTAAAATCTACATTTTAAGGGAATTTGGACATGTTCTTTAGGCTGATGATACCAAATAGCATTTCAAACTTGTGATTAACATCCCAGTGTACTTGCTCAAGACTTCTATTTTTGACAGATTTTTAACTTTTTTATTCGTCACATGACTGTCACCAAAAATGGAATAATGCGTTTGAAATCTACAGTTTAGGGAATTTGGACATGTTCTCTGGGCTGATGATACCAAATTGCATTTCAAACTTGTCATGAACTTTTCAATGTACTTGCTCAAGACTTCTATTTTTGACAGATTTTTAACTTTTTTATTCGTCACATGACTGTGACCAAAAATGGAATAATGCCTTTAAAATCTACATTTTAGGGAATTTGGACATGTTCTCTGGGCTGATGATACCAAATTGCATTTCAAACTTGTGATTAACATCCCAGTGTACTTGCTCAAGACTTCTATTTTTGACAGATTTTTAACTTTTTTATTCGTCACATGACTGTCACCAAAAATGGAATAATGCCTTTAAAATCTACATTTTAGGGAATTTGGACATGTTCTCTGGGCTGATGATACCAAATTGCATTTCAAACTTGTGATTAACATCCCAGTGTACTTGCTCAAGACTTCTATTTTTGACAGATTTTTAACTTTTTTATTCGTCACATGACTGAGACCAAAAATGGAATAATGCCTTTAAAATCTACATTTTAGGGAATTTGGACATGTTCTCTGGGCTGATGATACCAAATTGCATTTCAAACTTGTCATTAACATCCCAGTGTACTTACTCAAGACTTCTATTTTTGACAGATTTTTAACTTTTTTATTCGTCACATGACTGAGACCAAAAATGGAATAATGCCTTTAAAATCTACATTTTAGGGAATTTGGACATGTTCTCTGGGCTGATGATACCAAATTGCACTTCAAACTTGTCATTAACATCCCAGTGTACTTGCTCAAGACTTCTATTTTTGACAGATTTTTAACTTTTTTATTCGTCACATGACTGAGACCAAAAATGGAATAATGCCTTTGAAATCTACATTTTAGGGAATTTGGACATGTTCTCTGGGCTGATGATACCAAATTGCATTTCAAACTTGTCATTTACTTTTCAATGTACTTGCTCAAGACTTCTATTTTTTACAGATTTTTAACTTTTTTATTCGTCATATGACTGTGACCAAAAATGGAATAATGCCTTTAAAATCTACATTTTAAGGAATTTGGACATGTTCTCTGGGCTGATGATACCAAATTGCATTTCAAACTTGTGATTAACATCCCAGTGTACTTGCTCAAGACTTCTATTTTTGACAGATTTTTAACTTTTTTATTCGTCACATGACTGTCATCAAAAATGGATTAATGCCTTTAAAATCTATAGTTTAGGGAATTTGGACATGTTCTCTGGGCTGATGATACCAAATTGCATTTCAAACTTGTCATTAACTTTTCAATGTACTTGCTCAAGACTTCTATTTTTGACAGATTTTTAACTTTTTTATTCGTCACATGACTGTCATCAAAAATGGAATAATGCCTCTAAAATCTACAGTTTATGGAATCTGGACATGTTCTCCGGGCTGATGATACCAAATTGCATTTCAAACTTGTCATTCACTTCCCACTGTACTTGCACAAGACTTCTATTTTTGACAGATTTTAAACTTTTTTATTCGTCACATGACTGAGACCAAAAATGGAATAATTCCTTTAAAATCTACATTTTAGGGAATTTGGACATGTTCTCTCGGCTGATGATACCAAATTGCATTTCAAACTTGTCATGAACTTTTCAATGTACTTGCTCAAGACTTCTATTTTTGACAGATTTTTAACTTCTTTATTCGTCACATGACTGTCATCAAAAATGGATTAATGCCTCTAAAATCTACAGTTTAGGGAATCTGGACATGTTCTCCGGGCTGATGATACCAAATTGCATTTCTAACTTGTGATTAACATCCCAGTGTACTTGCACAAGACTTCTATTTTTGACAGATTTTTAACTTTTTTATTCGTCACATGACTGAGACCAAAAATGGAATAACGTCTTTAAAATCTACAGTTTAGGGAATTTGGACACGTTCTCTGGGCTGATGATGCCAAATTGCATTTCAAACTTGTCATTAACTTTTCAATGTACTTGCTCAAGACTTCTATTTTTGACAGATTTTTAACTTTTTTATTCGTCACATGACTGTGACCAAAAATGGAATAATGCCTTTAAAATCTACATTTTAGGGAATTTGGACATGTTCTCTGGGCTGATGATACCAAATTGCATTTCAAACTTGTCACTGACTTTTCAATGTACTTGCTCAAGACTTCTATTTTTGACAGATTTTTAACTTTTTTATTCGTCACATGACTGAGACCAAAAATGGAATAATGCCTTTAAAATCTACATTTTAAGGGAATTTGGACATGTTCTTTAGGCTGATGATACCAAATAGCATTTCAAACTTGTGATTAACATCCCAGTGTACTTGCTCAAGACTTCTATTTTTGACAGATTTTTAACTTTTTTATTCGTCACATGACTGAGACCAAAAATGGAATAATGCCTTTGAAATCTACATTTTAGGGAATCTGGACATGTTCTCTGGGCTGATGATACCAAATTGCATTTCAAACTTGTCATTTACTTTTCAATGTACTTGCTCAAGACTTCTATTTTTGACAGATTTTTAACTTTTTTATTCGTCACATGACTGTCATCAAAAATGGATTAATGCCTTTAAAATCTATAGTTTAGGGAATTTGGACATGTTCTCTGGGCTGATGATACCAAATTGCATTTCAAACTTGTCATTAACATCCCAGTGTACTTGCTCAAGACTTCTATTTTTGACAGATTTTTAACTTTTTTATTCGTCACATGACTGAGACCAAAAATGGAATAACGCCTTTAAAATCTACAGTTTAGAGAATTTGGACACGTTCTCCGGGCTGATGATACCAAATTGCATTTCAAACTTGTCATTAACATCCCAGTGTACTTGCTCAAGACTTCTTTTTTTTACAGATTTTTAACTGTTTCATTCGTCACATGACTGTGACGAAAAATGGAATAATGCCTTTAAAATCTACAGTTTAGGGAATTTGGACATGTTCTCTTTGCTGATGATACCAAATTGCATTTCAAACTTGTCATTAACTTTTCAATGTCCTTGCTCAAGACTTCTATTTTTAACAGATTTTTAACTTTTTCATTCGTCACATGACTGTGACCAAAAATGGAATAATGCCTTTAAAATCTACATTTTAGGGAATTTGGACACGTTCTCTGGGCTGATGATACCAAATTGCATTTCAAACTTGTCACTGACTTTTCAATGTACTTGCTCAAGACTTCTATTTTTGACAGATTTTTAACTTTTTTATTCGTCACATGACTGTGACCAAAAATGGAATAATGCCTTTAAAATCTACATTTTAAGGGAATTTGGACATGTATTTAGGCTGATGATACCAAATAGCATTTCAAACTTGTCATTAACATCCCAGTGTACTTGCTCAAGACTTCTATTTTTGACAGATTTTTAACTTTTTTATTCGTCACATGACTGTCACCAAAAATGGAATAATGCGTTTGAAATCTACAGTTTAGGGAATCTGGACATGTTCTCTGGGCTGATGATACCAAATTGCATTTCAAACTTGTCATGAACTTTTCAATGTACTTGCTCAAGACTTCTATTTTTGACAGATTTTTAACTTTTTTATTCGTCATATGACTGTGACCAAAAATGGAATAATGCCTTTAAAATCTATAGTTTAGAGAATTTGGACACGTTCTCCGGGCTGATGACACCAAATTGCATTTCAAACTTGTCATTAACATCCCAGTGTACTTACTCAAGACTTCTTTTTTTTACAGATTTTTAACTGTTTCATTCGTCACATGACTGAGACCAAAAATGGAATAATGCCTTTAAAATCTACATTTTAGGGAATTTGGACATGTTCTCTGGGCTGATGATACCAAATTGCATTTCAAACTTGTCATTAACAACCCAGTGTACTTGCTCAAGACTTCTATTTTTGACAGATTTTTAACTTTTTTATTCGTCACATGACTGAGACCAAAAATGGAATAACGCCTTTAAAATCTACAGTTTAGGGAATTTGGACATGTTCTCAGGGCTGATGATACCAAATTGCACTTCAAACTTGTCATTATCTTCCCACTGTACTTGCACAAGACTTCTATTTTTTTACAGATTTTTAACTTTTTTATTCGTCACACGACTGAGACCAAAAATGGAATAACGCCCTTAAAATCTATAGTTTAGAGAATTTGGACACGTTCTCCGGGCTGATGATACCAAATTGCATTTCAAACTTGTCATTAACATCCCAATGTACATACTCAAGACTTCTTTTTTTTACAGATTTTTAACTGTTTCATTCGTCACATGACTGTGACGAAAAATGGAACAATGCCTTTAAAATCTATAGTTTAGGGAATTTGGACATGTTCTCTGGGCTGATGATACCAAATTGCATTTCAAACTTGTCATTAACTTTTCAATGTACTTGCTCAAGACTTCTATTTTTGACAGATTTTTAACTTTTTTATTCGTCACATGACTGTGACCAAAAATGGAATAATGCCTTTAAAATCTACATTTTAGGGAATTTGGACATGTTCTCTCGGCTGATGATACCAAATTGCATTTCAAACTTGTCACTGACTTTTCAATGTACTTGCTCAAGACTTCTATTTTTGACAGATTTTTAACTTTTTTATTCGTCACATGACTGAGACCAAAAATGGAATAATGCCTTTAAAATCTACATTTTAAGGGAATTTGGACATGTTCTCTGGGCTGATGATACCAAATTGCACTTCAAACTTGTCATTAACATCCCAGTGTACTTGCTCAAGACTTCTATTTTTGACAGATTTTTAACTTTTTTATTCGTCACATGACTGTGACCAAAAATGGAATAATGCCTTTAAAATCTACATTTTAGGGAATTTGGACATGTTCTCTGGGCTGATGATACCAAATTGCATTTCAAACTTGTCACTGACTTTTCAATGTACTTGCTCAAGACTTCTATTTTTGACAGATTTTTAACTTTTTTATTCGTCACATGACTGAGAGCAAAAATGGAATAATGCCTTTAAAATCTACATTTTAAGGGAATTTGGACATGTTCTTTAGGCTGATGATACCAAATAGCATTTCAAACTTGTGATTAACATCCCAGTGTACTTGCTCAAGACTTCTATTTTTGACAGATTTTTAACTTTTTTATTCGTCACATGACTGAGACCAAAAATGGAATAATGCCTTTAAAATCTACAGTTTAGGGAATTTTGACATGTTCTCTAGGCTGATGATACCAAATTGCATTTCAAACTTGGCATTGACTTTTCAATGTACTTGCTCAAGACTTCTATTTTTGACAGATTTTTAACTTTTTTATTCGTCACATGACTGTCATCAAAAATGGATTAATGCCTTTAAAATCTAAAATTTAGGTTATTTGGACATGTTCTCTGGGCTGATGATACCAAATTGCATTTCAAACTTGTCATTAACATCCCAGTGTACTTGCTCAAGGCTTCTATTTTTGAAAGATTTTTTACTTTTTTATTCGTCATATGACTGAGACCAAAAATGGAATAATGCCTTTAAAATCTACATTTTAGGGAATTTGGACATGTTCTCTGGGCTGATGATACCAAATTGCATTTCAAACTTGTCATTAACATCCCAGTGTACTTGCTCAAGACTTCTATTTTTGACAGATTTTTAACTTTTTTATTCGTCACATGACTGAGACCAAAAATGGAATAATGCCTTTAAAATCTACATTTTAAGGAATTTGGACATGTTCTCTGGGCTGATGATACCAAATTGCATTTCAAACTTGTCATTAACATCCCAGTGTACTTGCTCAAGACTTCTATTTTTGACAGATTTTTAACTTTTTTATTCGTCACATGACTGTCATCAAAAATGGAATAATGCCTTTAAAATCTAAAGTTTAGGGAATTTGGACATGTTCTCTAGGCTGATGATACCAAATTGCATTTCAAACTTGTCATTAACTTTTCAATGTACTTGCTCAAGACTTCTATTTTTGACAGATTTTTAACTTTTTTATTCGTCACATGACTGAGAGCAAAAATGGATTAATGCCTTTAAAATCTACATTTTAGGTAATTTGGACATGTTCTCTAGGCTTATGATACCAAATTGCATTTCAAACTTGTCATGAACTTTTCAATGTACTTGCTCAAGACTTCTATTTTTGACAGATTTTTAACTTTTTTATTCGTCACATGACTGAGACCAAAAATGGAATAATGCCTTTGAAATCTACATTTTAGGGAATTTGGACATGTTCTCTGGGCTGATGATACCAAATTGCATTTCAAACTTGTCATTTACTTTTCAATGTACTTGCTCAAGACTTCTATTTTTTACAGATTTTTAACTTTTTTATTCGTCACATGACTGAGACCAAAAATGGAATAATGCCTTTAAAATCTACATTTTAAGGAATTTGGACATGTTCTCTGGGCTGATGATACCAAATTGCATTTCAAACTTGTCACTGACTTTTCAATGTACTTGCTCAAGACTTCTATTTTTGACAGATTTTTAACTTTTTTATTCGTCACATGACTGAGACCAAAAATGGAATAATGCCTCTAAAATCTACATTTTAAGGGAATTTGGACATGTTCTTTAGGCTGATGATACCAAATAGCATTTCAAACTTGTGATTAACATCCCAGTGTACTTGCTCAAGACTTCTATTTTTGACAGATTTTTAACTTTTTTATTCGTCACATGACTGTCACCAAAAATGGAATAATGCGTTTGAAATCTACAGTTTAGGGAATTTGGACATGTTCTCTGGGCTGATGATACCAAATTGCATTTCAAACTTGTCATGAACTTTTCAATGTACTTGCTCAAGACTTCTATTTTTGACAGATTTTTAACTTTTTTATTCGTCACATGACTGTGACCAAAAATGGAATAATGCCTTTAAAATCTACATTTTAGGGAATTTGGACATGTTCTCTGGGTTGATGATACCAAATTGCATTTCAAACTTGTCATTAACTTTTCAATGTCCTTGCTCAAGACTTCTATTTTTAACAGATTTTTAACTTTTTTATTCGTCACATGACTGAGACCAAAAATGGAATAATGCCTTTAAAATCTACAGTTTAGGGAATTTGGACATGTTCTCTGGGCTGATGATACCAAATTGCATTTCAAACTTGTCATTAACTTTTCAATGTACTTGCTCAAGACTTCTATTTTTGACAGATTTTTAACTTTTTTATTCGTCACATGACTGTGACCAAAAATGGAATAATGCCTTTAAAATCTACATTTTAGGGAATTTGGACATGTTCTCTGGGCTGATGATACCAAATTGCACTTCAAACTTGTCATTAACATCCCAGTGTACTTGCTCAAGACTTCTATTTTTGACAGATTTTTAACTTTTTTATTCGTCACATGACTGAGACCAAAAATGGAATAATGCCTTTGAAATCTACATTTTAGGGAATTTGGACATGTTCTCTGGGCTGATGATACCAAATTGCATTTCAAACTTGTCATTTACTTTTCAATGTACTTGCTCAAGACTTCTATTTTTTACAGATTTTTAACTTTTTTATTCGTCACATGACTGAGACCAAAAATGGAATAATGCCTTTAAAATCTACATTTTAAGGAATTTGGACATGTTCTCTGGGCTGATGATACCAAATTGCATTTCAAACTTGTCACTGACTTTTCAATGTACTTGCTCAAGACTTCTATTTTTGACAGATTTTTAACTTTTTTATTCGTCACATGACTGAGACCAAAAATGGAATAATGCCTTTAAAATCTACATTTTAAGGGAATTTGGACATGTTCTTTAGGCTGATGATACCAAATAGCATTTCAAACTTGTGATTAACATCCCAGTGTACTTGCTCAAGACTTCTATTTTTGACAGATTTTTAACTTTTTTATTCGTCACATGACTGTCACCAAAAATGGAATAATGCGTTTGAAATCTACAGTTTAGGGAATTTGGACATGTTCTCTGGGCTGATGATACCAAATTGCATTTCAAACTTGTCATGAACTTTTCAATGTACTTGCTCAAGACTTCTATTTTTGACAGATTTTTAACTTTTTTATTCGTCACATGACTGTGACCAAAAATGGAATAATGCCTTTAAAATCTACATTTTAGGGAATTTGGACATGTTCTCTGGATTGATGATACCAAATTGCATTTCAAACTTGTCATTAACTTTTCAATGTCCTTGCTCAAGACTTCTATTTTTAACAGATTTTTAACTTTTTTATTCGTCACATGACTGAGACCAAAAATGGAATAATGCCTTTAAAATCTACAGTTTAGGGAATTAGGACATGTTCTCTGGGCTGATGATACCAAATTGCATTTCAAACTTGTCATTAACTTTTCAATGTACTTGCTCAAGACTTCTATTTTTGACAGATTTTTAACTTTTTTATTCGTCACATGACTGAGACCAAAAATGGAATAATGCCTTTAAAATCTACATTTTAGGGAATTTGGACATGTTCTCTGGGCTGATGATACCAAATTGCACTTCAAACTTGTCATTAACATCCCAGTGTACTTGCTCAAGACTTCTATTTTTGACAGATTTTTAACTTTTTTATTCGTCACATGACTGAGACCAAAAATGGAATAATGCCTTTGAAATCTACATTTTAGGGAATTTGGACATGTTCTCTGGGCTGATGATACCAAATTGCATTTCAAACTTGTCATTTACTTTTCAATGTACTTGCTCAAGACTTCTATTTTTTACAGATTTTTAACTTTTTTATTCGTCACATGACTGAGACCAAAAATGGAATAATGCCTTTAAAATCTACATTTTAAGGAATTTGGACATGTTCTCTGGGCTGATGATACCAAATTGCATTTCAAACTTGTCACTGACTTTTCAATGTACTTGCTCAAGACTTCTATTTTTGACAGATTTTTAACTTTTTTATTCGTCACATGACTGAGACCAAAAATGGAATAATGCCTTTAAAATCTACATTTTAAGGGAATTTGGACATGTTCTTTAGGCTGATGATACCAAATAGCATTTCAAACTTGTGATTAACATCCCAGTGTACTTGCTCAAGACTTCTATTTTTGACAGATTTTTAACTTTTTTATTCGTCACATGACTGTCACCAAAAATGGAATAATGCGTTTGAAATCTACAGTTTAGGGAATTTGGACATGTTCTCTGGGCTGATGATACCAAATTGCATTTCAAACTTGTCATGAACTTTTCAATGTACTTGCTCAAGACTTCTATTTTTGACAGATTTTTAACTTTTTTATTCGTCACATGACTGTGACCAAAAATGGAATAATGCCTTTAAAATCTACATTTTAGGGAATTTGGACATGTTCTCTGGGTTGATGATACCAAATTGCATTTCAAACTTGTCATTAACTTTTCAATGTCCTTGCTCAAGACTTCTATTTTTAACAGATTTTTAACTTTTTTATTCGTCACATGACTGAGACCAAAAATGGAATAATGCCTTTAAAATCTACAGTTTAGGGAATTAGGACATGTTCTCTGGGCTGATGATACCAAATTGCATTTCAAACTTGTCACTGACTTTTCAATGTACTTGCTCAAGACTTCTATTTTTGACAGATTTTTAACTTTTTTATTCGTCACATGACTGAGACCAAAAATGGAATAATGCCTTTAAAATCTACATTTTAAGGGAATTTGGATATGTTCTTTAGGCTGATGATACCAAATAGCATTTCAAACTTGTGATTAACATCCCAGTGTACTTGCTCAATTTTTGACAGATTTTTAACTTTTTTATTCGTCACATGACTGAGACCAAAAATGGAATAATGCCTTTAAAATCTACATTTTAAGGGAATTTGGACATGTTCTTTAGGCTGATGATACCAAATAGCATTTCAAACTTGTGATTAACATCCCAGTGTACTTGCTCAAGACTTCTATTTTTGACAGATTTTTAACTTTTTTATTCGTCACATGACTGTCACCAAAAATGGAATAATGCGTTTGAAATCTACAGTTTAGGGAATTTGGACATGTTCTCTGGGCTGATGATACCAAATTGCATTTCAAACTTGTCATGAACTTTTCAATGTACTTGCTCAAGACTTCTATTTTTGACAGATTTTTAACTTTTTTATTCGTCACATGACTGTGACCAAAAATGGAATAATGCCTTTAAAATCTACATTTTAGGGAATTTGGACATGTTCTCTGGGTTGATGATACCAAATTGCATTTCAAACTTGTCATTAACTTTTCAATGTCCTTGCTCAAGACTTCTATTTTTAACAGATTTTTAACTTTTTTATTCGTCACATGACTGAGACCAAAAATGGAATAATGCCTTTAAAATCTACAGTTTAGGGAATTAGGACATGTTCTCTGGGCTGATGATACCAAATTGCATTTCAAACTTGTCACTGACTTTTCAATGTACTTGCTCAAGACTTCTATTTTTGACAGATTTTTAACTTTTTTATTCGTCACATGACTGAGACCAAAAATGGAATAATGCCTTTAAAATCTACATTTTAAGGGAATTTGGATATGTTCTTTAGGCTGATGATACCAAATAGCATTTCAAACTTGTGATTAACATCCCAGTGTACTTGCTCAATTTTTGACAGATTTTTAACTTTTTTATTCGTCACATGACTGAGACCAAAAATGGAATAATGCCTTTAAAATCTACATTTTAAGGGAATTTGGACATGTTCTTTAGGCTGATGATACCAAATAGCATTTCAAACTTGTGATTAACATCCCAGTGTACTTGCTCAAGACTTCTATTTTTGACAGATTTTTAACTTTTTTATTCGTCACATGACTGTCACCAAAAATGGAATAATGCGTTTGAAATCTACAGTTTAGGGAATTTGGACATGTTCTCTGGGCTGATGATACCAAATTGCATTTCAAACTTGTCATGAACTTTTCAATGTACTTGCTCAAGACTTCTATTTTTGACAGATTTTTAACTTTTTTATTCGTCACATGACTGTGACCAAAAATGGAATAATGCCTTTAAAATCTACATTTTAGGGAATTTGGACATGTTCTCTGGGTTGATGATACCAAATTGCATTTCAAACTTGTCATTAACTTTTCAATGTCCTTGCTCAAGACTTCTATTTTTAACAGATTTTTAACTTTTTTATTCGTCACATGACTGAGACCAAAAATGGAATAATGCCTTTAAAATCTACAGTTTAGGGAATTAGGACATGTTCTCTGGGCTGATGATACCAAATTGCATTTCAAACTTGTCACTGACTTTTCAATGTACTTGCTCAAGACTTCTATTTTTGACAGATTTTTAACTTTTTTATTCGTCACATGACTGAGACCAAAAATGGAATAATGCCTTTAAAATCTACATTTTAAGGGAATTTGGATATGTTCTTTAGGCTGATGATACCAAATAGCATTTCAAACTTGTGATTAACATCCCAGTGTACTTGCTCAAGACTTCTATTTTTGACAGATTTTTAACTTTTTTATTCGTCACATGACTGTCACCAAAAATGGAATAATGCGTTTGAAATCTACAGTTTAGGGAATTTGGACATGTTCTCTGGGCTGATGATACCAAATTGCATTTCAAACTTGTCATGAACTTTTCAATGTACTTGCTCAAGACTTCTATTTTTGACAGATTTTTAACTTTTTTATTCGTCACATGACTGTGACCAAAAATGGAATAATGCCTTTAAAATCTACATTTTAGGGAATTTGGACATGTTCTCTGGGCTGATGATACCAAATTGCATTTCAAACTTGTGATTAACATCCCAGTGTACTTGCTCAAGACTTCTATTTTTGACAGATTTTTAACTTTTTTATTCGTCACATGACTGTCACCAAAAATGGAATAATGCCTTTAAAATCTACATTTTAGGGAATTTGGACATGTTCTCTGGGCTGATGATACCAAATTGCATTTCAAACTTGTCATTAACATCCCAGTGTACTTGCTCAAGACTTCTATTTTTGACAGATTTTTAACTTTTTTATTCGTCACATGACTGAGACCAAAAATGGAATAATGCCTTTAAAATCTACATTTTAAGGAATTTGGACATGTTCTCTGGGCTGATGATACCAAATTGCATTTCAAACTTGTCATTAACATCCCAGTGTACTTACTCAAGACTTCTATTTTTGACAGATTTTTAACTTTTTTATTCGTCACATGACTGAGACCAAAAATGGAATAATGCCTTTAAAATCTACAGTTTAGGGAATTAGGACATGTTCTCTGGGCTGATGATACCAAATTGCATTTCAAACTTGTCACTGACTTTTCAATGTACTTGCTCAAGACTTCTATTTTTGACAGATTTTTAACTTTTTTATTCGTCACATGACTGAGACCAAAAATGGAATAATGCCTTTAAAATCTACATTTTAAGGGAATTTGGATATGTTCTTTAGGCTGATGATACCAAATAGCATTTCAAACTTGTGATTAACATCCCAGTGTACTTGCTCAATTTTTGACAGATTTTTAACTTTTTTATTCGTCACATGACTGAGACCAAAAATGGAATAATGCCTTTAAAATCTACATTTTAAGGGAATTTGGACATGTTCTTTAGGCTGATGATACCAAATAGCATTTCAAACTTGTGATTAACATCCCAGTGTACTTGCTCAAGACTTCTATTTTTGACAGATTTTTAACTTTTTTATTCGTCACATGACTGTCACCAAAAATGGAATAATGCGTTTGAAATCTACAGTTTAGGGAATTTGGACATGTTCTCTGGGCTGATGATACCAAATTGCATTTCAAACTTGTCATGAACTTTTCAATGTACTTGCTCAAGACTTCTATTTTTGACAGATTTTTAACTTTTTTATTCGTCACATGACTGTGACCAAAAATGGAATAATGCCTTTAAAATCTACATTTTAGGGAATTTGGACATGTTCTCTGGGTTGATGATACCAAATTGCATTTCAAACTTGTCATTAACTTTTCAATGTCCTTGCTCAAGACTTCTATTTTTAACAGATTTTTAACTTTTTTATTCGTCACATGACTGAGACCAAAAATGGAATAATGCCTTTAAAATCTACAGTTTAGGGAATTAGGACATGTTCTCTGGGCTGATGATACCAAATTGCATTTCAAACTTGTCACTGACTTTTCAATGTACTTGCTCAAGACTTCTATTTTTGACAGATTTTTAACTTTTTTATTCGTCACATGACTGAGACCAAAAATGGAATAATGCCTTTAAAATCTACATTTTAAGGGAATTTGGATATGTTCTTTAGGCTGATGATACCAAATAGCATTTCAAACTTGTGATTAACATCCCAGTGTACTTGCTCAAGACTTCTATTTTTGACAGATTTTTAACTTTTTTATTCGTCACATGACTGTCACCAAAAATGGAATAATGCGTTTGAAATCTACAGTTTAGGGAATTTGGACATGTTCTCTGGGCTGATGATACCAAATTGCATTTCAAACTTGTCATGAACTTTTCAATGTACTTGCTCAAGACTTCTATTTTTGACAGATTTTTAACTTTTTTATTCGTCACATGACTGTGACCAAAAATGGAATAATGCCTTTAAAATCTACATTTTAGGGAATTTGGACATGTTCTCTGGGCTGATGATACCAAATTGCATTTCAAACTTGTGATTAACATCCCAGTGTACTTGCTCAAGACTTCTATTTTTGACAGATTTTTAACTTTTTTATTCGTCACATGACTGTCACCAAAAATGGAATAATGCCTTTAAAATCTACATTTTAGGGAATTTGGACATGTTCTCTGGGCTGATGATACCAAATTGCATTTCAAACTTGTCATTAACATCCCAGTGTACTTGCTCAAGACTTCTATTTTTGACAGATTTTTAACTTTTTTATTCGTCACATGACTGAGACCAAAAATGGAATAATGCCTTTAAAATCTACATTTTAAGGAATTTGGACATGTTCTCTGGGCTGATGATACCAAATTGCATTTCAAACTTGTCATTAACATCCCAGTGTACTTACTCAAGACTTCTATTTTTGACAGATTTTTAACTTTTTTATTCGTCACATGACTGAGACCAAAAATGGAATAATGCCTTTAAAATCTACATTTTAGGGAATTTGGACATGTTCTCTGGGCTGATGATACCAAATTGCATTTCAAACTTGTCATTTACTTTTCAATGTACTTGCTCAAGACTTCTATTTTTTACAGATTTTTAACTTTTTTATTCGTCACATGACTGAGACCAAAAATGGAATAATGCCTTTGAAATCTACATTTTAGGGAATTTGGACATGTTCTCTGGGCTGATGATACCAAATTGCATTTCAAACTTGTCATTTACTTTTCAATGTACTTGCTCAAGACTTCTATTTTTTACAGATTTTTAACTTTTTTATTCGTCACATGACTGAGACCAAAAATGGAATAATGCCTTTAAAATCTACATTTTAAGGAATTTGGACATGTTCTCTGGGCTGATGATACCAAATTGCATTTCAAACTTGTGATTAACATCCCAGTGTACTTGCTCAAGACTTCTATTTTTGACAGATTTTTAACTTTTTTATTCGTCACATGACTGTCATCAAAAATGGATTAATGCCTTTAAAATCTATAGTTTAGGGAATTTGGACATGTTCTCTGGGCTGATGATACCAAATTGCATTTCAAACTTGTCATTAACTTTTCAATGTACTTGCTCAAGACTTCTATTTTTGACAGATTTTTAACTTTTTTATTCGTCACATGACTGTCATCAAAAATGGAATAATGCCTCTAAAATCTACAGTTTATGGAATCTGGACATGTTCTCCGGGCTGATGATACCAAATTGCATTTCAAACTTGTCATTCACTTCCCACTGTACTTGCACAAGACTTCTATTTTTGACAGATTTTAAACTTTTTTATTCGTCACATGACTGAGACCAAAAATGGAATAATTCCTTTAAAATCTACATTTTAGGGAATTTGGACATGTTCTCTCGGCTGATGATACCAAATTGCATTTCAAACTTGTCATGAACTTTTCAATGTACTTGCTCAAGACTTCTATTTTTGACAGATTTTTAACTTCTTTATTCGTCACATGACTGTCATCAAAAATGGATTAATGCCTCTAAAATCTACAGTTTAGGGAATCTGGACATGTTCTCCGGGCTGATGATACCAAATTGCATTTCTAACTTGTGATTAACATCCCAGTGTACTTGCACAAGACTTCTATTTTTGACAGATTTTTAACTTTTTTATTCGTCACATGACTGAGACCAAAAATGGAATAACGTCTATAAAATCTACAGTTTAGGGAATTTGGACATGTTCTCTGGGCTGATGATACCAAATTGCATTTCAAACTTGTCATTAACTTTTCAATGTACTTGCTCAAGACTTCTATTTTTGACAGATTTTTAACTTTTTTATTCATCACATGACTGTCACCAAAAATGGAATAATGCGTTTGAAATCTACAGTTTAGGGAATTTGGACATGTTCTCTGGGCTGATGATACCAAATTGCATTTCAAACTTGTCATGAACTTTTCAATGTACTTGCTCAAGACTTCTATTTTTGACAGATTTTTAACTTTTTTATTCGTCACATGACTGTGACCAAAAATGGAATAATGCCTTTAAAATCTACATTTTAGGGAATTTGGACATGTTCTCTGGGCTGATGATACCAAATTGCATTTCAAACTTGTGATTAACATCCCAGTGTACTTGCTCAAGACTTCTATTTTTGACAGATTTTTAACTTTTTTATTCGTCACATGACTGAGACCAAAAATGGAATAATGCCTTTAAAATCTACAGTTTAAGAAATTTGGACATGTTCTCTGGGCTGATGATACCAAATTGCATTTCAAACTTGTCATTATGTTTTCAATGTCCTTGCTCAAGACTTCTATTTTTAACAGATTTTTAACTTTTTTATTCGTCACATGACTGAGACCAAAAATGGAATAATGCCTTTAAAATCTACAGTTTAGGGAATTAGGACATGTTCTCTGGGCTTATGATACCAAATTGCATTTCAAACTTGTCACTGACTTTTCAATGTACTTGCTCAAGACTTCTATTTTTGACAGATTTTTAACTTTTTTATTCGTCACATGACTGAGACCAAAAATGGAATAATGCCTTTAAAATCTACATTTTAAGGGAATTTGGACATGTTCTTTAGGCTGATGATACCAAATAGCATTTCAAACTTGTGATTAACATCCCAGTGTACTTGCTCAAGACTTCTATTTTTGACAGATTTTTAACTTTTTTATTCGTCACATGACTGTCACCAAAAATGGAATAATGCGTTTGAAATCTACAGTTTAGGGAACTTGGACATGTTCTCTGGGCTGATGATACCAAATTGCATTTCAAACTTGTCATGAACTTTTCAATGTACTTGCTCAAGACTTCTATTTTTGACAGATTTTTAACTTTTTTATTCGTCACATGACTGTGACCAAAAATGGAATAATGCCTTTAAAATCTACATTTTAGGGAATTTGGACATGTTCTCTGGGCTGATGATGCCAAATTGCATTTCAAACTTGTGATTAACATCCCAGTGTACTTGCTCAAGACTTCTATTTTTGACAGATTTTTAACTTTTTTATTCGTCACATGACTGTGACCAAAAATGGAATAATGCCTTTAAAATCTACATTTTAGGGAATTTGGACATGTTCTCTGGGCTGATGATACCAAATTGCATTTCAAACTTGTGATTAACATCCCAGTGTACTTGCTCAAGACTTCTATTTTTGACAGATTTTTAACTTTTTTATTCGTCACATGACTGAGACCAAAAATGGAATAATGCCTTTAAAATCTACATTTTAAGGAATTTGGACATGTTCTCTGGGCTGATGATACCAAATTGCATTTCAAACTTGTCATTAACATCCCAGTGTACTTACTCAAGACTTCTATTTTTGACAGATTTTTAACTTTTTTATTCGTCACATGACTGAGACCAAAAATGGAATAATGCCTTTAAAATCTACATTTTAGGGAATTTGGACATGTTCTCTGGGCTGATGATACCAAATTGCACTTCAAACTTGTCATTAACATCCCAGTGTACTTGCTCAAGACTTCTATTTTTGACAGATTTTTAACTTTTTTATTCGTCACATGACTGAGACCAAAAATGGAATAATGCCTTTGAAATCTACATTTTAGGGAATTTGGACATGTTCTCTGGACTGATGATACCAAATTGCATTTCAAACTTGTCATTTACTTTTCAATGTACTTGCTCAAGACTTCTATTTTTTACAGATTTTTAACTTTTTTATTCGTCACATGACTGTGACCAAAAATGGAATAATGCCTTTAAAATCTACATTTTAGGGAATTTGGACATGTTCTCTGGGCTGATGATGCCAAATTGCATTTCAAACTTGTGATTAACATCCCAGTGTACTTGCTCAAGACTTCTATTTTTGACAGATTTTTAACTTTTTTATTCGTCACATGACTGTGACCAAAAATGGAATAATGCCTTTAAAATCTACATTTTAGGGAATTTGGACATGTTCTCTGGGCTGATGATACCAAATTGCATTTCAAACTTGTGATTAACATCCCAGTGTACTTGCTCAAGACTTCTATTTTTGACAGATTTTTAACTTTTTTATTCGTCACATGACTGAGACCAAAAATGGAATAATGCCTTTAAAATCTACATTTTAAGGAATTTGGACATGTTCTCTGGGCTGATGATACCAAATTGCATTTCAAACTTGTCATTAACATCCCAGTGTACTTACTCAAGACTTCTATTTTTGACAGATTTTTAACTTTTTTATTCGTCACATGACTGAGACCAAAAATGGAATAATGCCTTTAAAATCTACATTTTAGGGAATTTGGACATGTTCTCTGGGCTGATGATACCAAATTGCACTTCAAACTTGTCATTAACATCCCAGTGTACTTGCTCAAGACTTCTATTTTTGACAGATTTTTAACTTTTTTATTCGTCACATGACTGAGACCAAAAATGGAATAATGCCTTTGAAATCTACATTTTAGGGAATTTGGACATGTTCTCTGGACTGATGATACCAAATTGCATTTCAAACTTGTCATTTACTTTTCAATGTACTTGCTCAAGACTTCTATTTTTGACAGATTTTTAACTTTTTTATTCGTCACATGACTGTGACCAAAAATGGAATAATGCCTTTAAAATCTACATTTTAGGGAATTTGGACATGTTCTCTGGGCTGATGATGCCAAATTGCATTTCAAACTTGTGATTAACATCCCAGTGTACTTGCTCAAGACTTCTATTTTTGACAGATTTTTAACTTTTTTATTCGTCACATGACTGTGACCAAAAATGGAATAATGCCTTTAAAATCTACATTTTAGGGAATTTGGACATGTTCTCTGGGTTGATGATACCAAATTGCATTTCAAACTTGTGATTAACATCCCAGTGTACTTGCTCAAGACTTCTATTTTTGACAGATTTTTAACTTTTTTATTCGTCACATGACTGAGACCAAAAATGGAATAATGCCTTTAAAATCTACATTTTAGGGAATTTGGACATGTTCTCTGGGCTGATGATACCAAATTGCATTTCAAACTTGTCATTAACATCCCAGTGTACTTACTCAAGACTTCTATTTTTGACAGATTTTTAACTTTTTTATTCGTCACATGACTGAGACCAAAAATGGAATAATGCCTTTAAAATCTACATTTTAGGGAATTTGGACATGTTCTCTGGGCTGATGATACCAAATTGCACTTCAAACTTGTCATTAACATCCCAGTGTACTTGCTCAAGACTTCTATTTTTGACAGATTTTTAACTTTTTTATTCGTCACATGACTGAGACCAAAAATGGAATAATGCCTTTGAAATCTACATTTTAGGGAATTTGGACATGTTCTCTGGACTGATGATACCAAATTGCATTTCAAACTTGTCATTTACTTTTCAATGTACTTGCTCAAGACTTCTATTTTTTACAGATTTTTAACTTTTTTATTCGTCACATGACTGAGACCAAAAATGGAATAATGCCTTTAAAATCTACAGTTTAGGGAATTAGGACATGTTCTCTGGGCTGATGATACCAAATTGCATTTCAAACTTGTCATTATATTTTCAATGTCCTTGCTCAAGACTTCTATTTTTAACAGATTTTTAACTTTTTTATTCGTCACATGACTGAGACCAAAAATGGAATAATGCCTTTAAAATCTACATTTTAGGGAATTTGGACATGTTCTCTGGGCTGATGATACCAAATTGCACTTCAAACTTGTCATTAACATCCCAGTGTACTTGCTCAAGACTTCTATTTTTGACAGATTTTTAACTTTTTTATTCGTCACATGACTGAGACCAAAAATGGAATAATGCCTTTAAAATCTACATTTTAGGGAATTTGGACATGTTCTCTGGGCTGATGATACCAAATTGCACTTCAAACTTGTCATTAACATCCCAGTGTACTTGCTCAAGACTTCTATTTTTGACAGATTTTTAACTTTTTTATTCGTCACATGACTGAGACCAAAAATGGAATAATGCCTTTGAAATCTACATTTTAGGGAATTTGGACATGTTCTCTGGACTGATGATACCAAATTGCATTTCAAACTTGTCATTTACTTTTCAATGTACTTGCTCAAGACTTCTATTTTTGACAGATTTTTAACTTTTTTATTCGTCACATGACTGTGACCAAAAATGGAATAATGCCTTTAAAATCTACATTTTAGGGAATTTGGACATGTTCTCTGGGCTGATGATGCCAAATTGCATTTCAAACTTGTGATTAACATCCCAGTGTACTTGCTCAAGACTTCTATTTTTGACAGATTTTTAACTTTTTTATTCGTCACATGACTGTGACCAAAAATGGAATAATGCCTTTAAAATCTACATTTTAGGGAATTTGGACATGTTCTCTGGGCTGATGATACCAAATTGCATTTCAAACTTGTGATTAACATCCCAGTGTACTTGCTCAAGACTTCTATTTTTGACAGATTTTTAACTTTTTTATTCGTCACATGACTGAGACCAAAAATGGAATAATGCCTTTAAAATCTACATTTTAAGGAATTTGGACATGTTCTCTGGGCTGATGATACCAAATTGCATTTCAAACTTGTCATTAACATCCCAGTGTACTTACTCAAGACTTCTATTTTTGACAGATTTTTAACTTTTTTATTCGTCACATGACTGTCACCAAAAATGGAATAATGCCTTTAAAATCTACATTTTAGGGAATTTGGACATGTTCTCTGGGCTGATGATACCAAATTGCACTTCAAACTTGTCATTAACATCCCAGTGTACTTGCTCAAGACTTCTATTTTTGACAGATTTTTAACTTTTTTATTCGTCACATGACTGAGACCAAAAATGGAATAATGCCTTTGAAATCTACATTTTAGGGAATTTGGACATGTTCTCTGGACTGATGATACCAAATTGCATTTCAAACTTGTCATTTACTTTTCAATGTACTTGCTCAAGACTTCTATTTTTTACAGATTTTTAACTTTTTTATTCGTCACATGACTGAGACCAAAAATGGAATAATGCCTTTAAAATCTACAGTTTAGGGAATTAGGACATGTTCTCTGGGCTGATGATACCAAATTGCATTTCAAACTTGTCATTATATTTTCAATGTCCTTGCTCAAGACTTCTATTTTTAACAGATTTTTAACTTTTTTATTCGTCACATGACTGAGACCAAAAATGGAATAATGCCTTTAAAATCTACAGTTTAGGGAATTAGGACATGTTCTCTGGGCTGATGATACCAAATTGCATTTCAAACTTGTCACTGACTTTTCAATGTACTTGCTCAAGACTTCTATTTTTGACAGATTTTTAACTTTTTTATTCGTCACATGACTGAGACCAAAAATGGAATAATGCCTTTAAAATCTACATTTTAAGGGAATTTGGACATGTTCTTTAGGCTGATGATACCAAATAGCATTTCAAACTTGTGATTAACATCCCAGTGTACTTGCTCAAGACTTCTATTTTTGACAGATTTTTAACTTTTTTATTCGTCACATGACTGTCACCAAAAATGGAATAATGCGTTTGAAATCTACAGTTTAGGGAATTTGGACATGTTCTCTGGGCTGATGATACCAAATTGCATTTCAAACTTGTCATGAACTTTTCAATGTACTTGCTCAAGACTTCTATTTTTGACAGATTTTTAACTTTTTTATTCGTCACATGACTGAGACCAAAAATGGAATAATGCCTTTGAAATCTACATTTTAGGGAATTTGGACATGTTCTCTGGACTGATGATACCAAATTGCATTTCAAACTTGTCATTTACTTTTCAATGTACTTGCTCAAGACTTCTATTTTTTACAGATTTTTAACTTTTTTATTCGTCACATGACTGAGACCAAAAATGGAATAATGCCTTTAAAATCTACAGTTTAGGGAATTAGGACATGTTCTCTGGGCTGATGATACCAAATTGCATTTCAAACTTGTCATTATATTTTCAATGTCCTTGCTCAAGACTTCTATTTTTAACAGATTTTTAACTTTTTTATTCGTCACATGACTGAGACCAAAAATGGAATAATGCCTTTAAAATCTACATTTTAGGGAATTTGGACATGTTCTCTGGGCTGATGATACCAAATTGCACTTCAAACTTGTCATTAACATCCCAGTGTACTTGCTCAAGACTTCTATTTTTGACAGATTTTTAACTTTTTTATTCGTCACATGACTGAGACCAAAAATGGAATAATGCCTTTAAAATCTACATTTTAGGGAATTTGGACATGTTCTCTGGGCTGATGATACCAAATTGCACTTCAAACTTGTCATTAACATCCCAGTGTACTTGCTCAAGACTTCTATTTTTGACAGATTTTTAACTTTTTTATTCGTCACATGACTGAGACCAAAAATGGAATAATGCCTTTGAAATCTACATTTTAGGGAATTTGGACATGTTCTCTGGACTGATGATACCAAATTGCATTTCAAACTTGTCATTTACTTTTCAATGTACTTGCTCAAGACTTCTATTTTTGACAGATTTTTAACTTTTTTATTCGTCACATGACTGTGACCAAAAATGGAATAATGCCTTTAAAATCTACATTTTAGGGAATTTGGACATGTTCTCTGGGCTGATGATGCCAAATTGCATTTCAAACTTGTGATTAACATCCCAGTGTACTTGCTCAAGACTTCTATTTTTGACAGATTTTTAACTTTTTTATTCGTCACATGACTGTGACCAAAAATGGAATAATGCCTTTAAAATCTACATTTTAGGGAATTTGGACATGTTCTCTGGGCTGATGATACCAAATTGCATTTCAAACTTGTGATTAACATCCCAGTGTACTTGCTCAAGACTTCTATTTTTGACAGATTTTTAACTTTTTTATTCGTCACATGACTGAGACCAAAAATGGAATAATGCCTTTAAAATCTACATTTTAAGGAATTTGGACATGTTCTCTGGGCTGATGATACCAAATTGCATTTCAAACTTGTCATTAACATCCCAGTGTACTTACTCAAGACTTCTATTTTTGACAGATTTTTAACTTTTTTATTCGTCACATGACTGAGACCAAAAATGGAATAATGCCTTTAAAATCTACATTTTAGGGAATTTGGACATGTTCTCTGGGCTGATGATACCAAATTGCACTTCAAACTTGTCATTAACATCCCAGTGTACTTGCTCAAGACTTCTATTTTTGACAGATTTTTAACTTTTTTATTCGTCACATGACTGAGACCAAAAATGGAATAATGCCTTTGAAATCTACATTTTAGGGAATTTGGACATGTTCTCTGGACTGATGATACCAAATTGCATTTCAAACTTGTCATTTACTTTTCAATGTACTTGCTCAAGACTTCTATTTTTTACAGATTTTTAACTTTTTTATTCGTCACATGACTGAGACCAAAAATGGAATAATGCCTTTAAAATCTACAGTTTAGGGAATTAGGACATGTTCTCTGGGCTGATGATACCAAATTGCATTTCAAACTTGTCATTATATTTTCAATGTCCTTGCTCAAGACTTCTATTTTTAACAGATTTTTAACTTTTTTATTCGTCACATGACTGAGACCAAAAATGGAATAATGCCTTTAAAATCTACAGTTTAGGGAATTAGGACATGTTCTCTGGGCTGATGATACCAAATTGCATTTCAAACTTGTCACTGACTTTTCAATGTACTTGCTCAAGACTTCTATTTTTGACAGATTTTTAACTTTTTTATTCGTCACATGACTGAGACCAAAAATGGAATAATGCCTTTAAAATCTACATTTTAAGGGAATTTGGACATGTTCTTTAGGCTGATGATACCAAATAGCATTTCAAACTTGTGATTAACATCCCAGTGTACTTGCTCAAGACTTCTATTTTTGACAGATTTTTAACTTTTTTATTCGTCACATGACTGTCACCAAAAATGGAATAATGCGTTTGAAATCTACAGTTTAGGGAATTTGGACATGTTCTCTGGGCTGATGATACCAAATTGCATTTCAAACTTGTCATGAACTTTTCAATGTACTTGCTCAAGACTTCTATTTTTGACAGATTTTTAACTTTTTTATTCGTCACATGACTGTGACCAAAAATGGAATAATGCCTTTAAAATCTACATTTTAGGGAATTTGGACATGTTCTCTGGGCTGATGATACCAAATTGCATTTCAAACTTGTGATTAACATCCCAGTGTACTTGCTCAAGACTTCTATTTTTGACAGATTTTTAACTTTTTTATTCGTCACATGACTGTCACCAAAAATGGAATAATGCCTTTAAAATCTACATTTTAGGGAATTTGGACATGTTCTCTGGGCTGATGATACCAAATTGCATTTCAAACTTGTGATTAACATCCCAGTGTACTTGCTCAAGACTTCTATTTTTGACAGATTTTTAACTTTTTTATTCGTCACATGACTGAGACCAAAAATGGAATAATGCCTTTAAAATCTACATTTTAGGGAATTTGGACATGTTCTCTGGGCTGATGATACCAAATTGCATTTCAAACTTGTCATTAACATCCCAGTGTACTTACTCAAGACTTCTATTTTTGACAGATTTTTAACTTTTTTATTCGTCACATGACTGAGACCAAAAATGGAATAATGCCTTTAAAATCTACATTTTAGGGAATTTGGACATGTTCTCTGGGCTGATGATACCAAATTGCACTTCAAACTTGTCATTAACATCCCAGTGTACTTGCTCAAGACTTCTATTTTTGACAGATTTTTAACTTTTTTATTCGTCACATGACTGAGACCAAAAATGGAATAATGCCTTTGAAATCTACATTTTAGGGAATTTGGACATGTTCTCTGGGCTGATGATACCAAATTGCATTTCAAACTTGTCATTTACTTTTCAATGTACTTGCTCAAGACTTCTATTTTTTACAGATTTTTAACTTTTTTATTCGTCATATGACTGTGACCAAAAATGGAATAATGCCTTTAAAATCTACATTTTAAGGAATTTGGACATGTTCTCTGGGCTGATGATACCAAATTGCATTTCAAACTTGTGATTAACATCCCAGTGTACTTGCTCAAGACTTCTATTTTTGACAGATTTTTAACTTTTTTATTCGTCACATGACTGTCATCAAAAATGGATTAATGCCTTTAAAATCTATAGTTTAGGGAATTTGGACATGTTCTCTGGGCTGATGATACCAAATTGCATTTCAAACTTGTCATTAACTTTTCAATGTACTTGCTCAAGACTTCTATTTTTGACAGATTTTTAACTTTTTTATTCGTCACATGACTGTCATCAAAAATGGAATAATGCCTCTAAAATCTACAGTTTATGGAATCTGGACATGTTCTCCGGGCTGATGATACCAAATTGCATTTCAAACTTGTCATTCACTTCCCACTGTACTTGCACAAGACTTCTATTTTTGACAGATTTTAAACTTTTTTATTCGTCACATGACTGAGACCAAAAATGGAATAATTCCTTTAAAATCTACATTTTAGGGAATTTGGACATGTTCTCTCGGCTGATGATACCAAATTGCATTTCAAACTTGTCATGAACTTTTCAATGTACTTGCTCAAGACTTCTATTTTTGACAGATTTTTAACTTCTTTATTCGTCACATGACTGTCATCAAAAATGGATTAATGCCTCTAAAATCTACAGTTTAGGGAATCTGGACATGTTCTCCGGGCTGATGATACCAAATTGCATTTCTAACTTGTCATTAACATCCCAGTGTACTTGCACAAGACTTCTATTTTTGACAGATTTTTAACTTTTTTATTCGTCACATGACTGAGACCAAAAATGGAATAACGTCTTTAAAATCTACAGTTTAGGGAATTTGGACACGTTCTCTGGGCTGATGATGCCAAATTGCATTTCAAACTTGTCATTAACTTTTCAATGTACTTGCTCAAGACTTCTATTTTTGACAGATTTTTAACTTTTTTATTCGTCACATGACTGTGACCAAAAATGGAATAATGCCTTTAAAATCTACATTTTAGGGAATTTGGACATGTTCTCTGGGCTGATGATACCAAATTGCATTTCAAACTTGTCACTGACTTTTCAATGTACTTGCTCAAGACTTCTATTTTTGACAGATTTTTAACTTTTTTATTCGTCACATGACTGAGACCAAAAATGGAATAATGCCTTTAAAATCTACATTTTAAGGGAATTTGGACATGTTCTTTAGGCTGATGATACCAAATAGCATTTCAAACTTGTGATTAACATCCCAGTGTACTTGCTCAAGACTTCTATTTTTGACAGATTTTTAACTTTTTTATTCGTCACATGACTGAGACCAAAAATGGAATAATGCCTTTGAAATCTACATTTTAGGGAATCTGGACATGTTCTCTGGGCTGATGATACCAAATTGCATTTCAAACTTGTCATTTACTTTTCAATGTACTTGCTCAAGACTTCTATTTTTGACAGATTTTTAACTTTTTTATTCGTCACATGACTGTCATCAAAAATGGATTAATGCCTTTAAAATCTATAGTTTAGGGAATTTGGACATGTTCTCTGGGCTGATGATACCAAATTGCATTTCAAACTTGTCATTAACATCCCAGTGTACTTGCTCAAGACTTCTATTTTTGACAGATTTTTAACTTTTTTATTCGTCACATGACTGAGACCAAAAATGGAATAACGCCTTTAAAATCTACAGTTTAGAGAATTTGGACACGTTCTCCGGGCTGATGATACCAAATTGCATTTCAAACTTGTCATTAACATCCCAGTGTACTTGCTCAAGACTTCTTTTTTTTACAGATTTTTAACTGTTTCATTCGTCACATGACTGTGACGAAAAATGGAATAATGCCTTTAAAATCTACAGTTTAGGGAATTTGGACATGTTCTCTTTGCTGATGATACCAAATTGCATTTCAAACTTGTCATTAACTTTTCAATGTCCTTGCTCAAGACTTCTATTTTTAACAGATTTTTAACTTTTTCATTCGTCACATGACTGTGACCAAAAATGGAATAATGCCTTTAAAATCTACATTTTAGGGAATTTGGACACGTTCTCTGGGCTGATGATACCAAATTGCATTTCAAACTTGTCACTGACTTTTCAATGTACTTGCTCAAGACTTCTATTTTTGACAGATTTTTAACTTTTTTATTCGTCACATGACTGTGACCAAAAATGGAATAATGCCTTTAAAATCTACATTTTAAGGGAATTTGGACATGTATTTAGGCTGATGATACCAAATAGCATTTCAAACTTGTCATTAACATCCCAGTGTACTTGCTCAAGACTTCTATTTTTGACAGATTTTTAACTTTTTTATTCGTCACATGACTGTCACCAAAAATGGAATAATGCGTTTGAAATCTACAGTTTAGGGAATCTGGACATGTTCTCTGGGCTGATGATACCAAATTGCATTTCAAACTTGTCATGAACTTTTCAATGTACTTGCTCAAGACTTCTATTTTTGACAGATTTTTAACTTTTTTATTCGTCATATGACTGTGACCAAAAATGGAATAATGCCTTTAAAATCTATAGTTTAGAGAATTTGGACACGTTCTCCGGGCTGATGACACCAAATTGCATTTCAAACTTGTCATTAACATCCCAGTGTACTTACTCAAGACTTCTTTTTTTTACAGATTTTTAACTGTTTCATTCGTCACATGACTGAGACCAAAAATGGAATAATGCCTTTAAAATCTACATTTTAGGGAATTTGGACATGTTCTCTGGGCTGATGATACCAAATTGCATTTCAAACTTGTCATTAACAACCCAGTGTACTTGCTCAAGACTTCTATTTTTGACAGATTTTTAACTTTTTTATTCGTCACATGACTGAGACCAAAAATGGAATAACGCCTTTAAAATCTACAGTTTAGGGAATTTGGACATGTTCTCAGGGCTGATGATACCAAATTGCACTTCAAACTTGTCATTATCTTCCCACTGTACTTGCACAAGACTTCTATTTTTTTACAGATTTTTAACTTTTTTATTCGTCACACGACTGAGACCAAAAATGGAATAACGCCCTTAAAATCTATAGTTTAGAGAATTTGGACACGTTCTCCGGGCTGATGATACCAAATTGCATTTCAAACTTGTCATTAACATCCCAATGTACATACTCAAGACTTCTTTTTTTTACAGATTTTTAACTGTTTCATTCGTCACATGACTGTGACGAAAAATGGAACAATGCCTTTAAAATCTATAGTTTAGGGAATTTGGACATGTTCTCTGGGCTGATGATACCAAATTGCATTTCAAACTTGTCATTAACTTTTCAATGTACTTGCTCAAGACTTCTATTTTTGACAGATTTTTAACTTTTTTATTCGTCACATGACTGTGACCAAAAATGGAATAATGCCTTTAAAATCTACATTTTAGGGAATTTGGACATGTTCTCTCGGCTGATGATACCAAATTGCATTTCAAACTTGTCACTGACTTTTCAATGTACTTGCTCAAGACTTCTATTTTTGACAGATTTTTAACTTTTTTATTCGTCACATGACTGAGACCAAAAATGGAATAATGCCTTTAAAATCTACATTTTAAGGGAATTTGGACATGTTCTCTGGGCTGATGATACCAAATTGCACTTCAAACTTGTCATTAACATCCCAGTGTACTTGCTCAAGACTTCTATTTTTGACAGATTTTTAACTTTTTTATTCGTCACATGACTGTGACCAAAAATGGAATAATGCCTTTAAAATCTACATTTTAGGGAATTTGGACATGTTCTCTGGGCTGATGATACCAAATTGCATTTCAAACTTGTCACTGACTTTTCAATGTACTTGCTCAAGACTTCTATTTTTGACAGATTTTTAACTTTTTTATTCGTCACATGACTGAGAGCAAAAATGGAATAATGCCTTTAAAATCTACATTTTAAGGGAATTTGGACATGTTCTTTAGGCTGATGATACCAAATAGCATTTCAAACTTGTGATTAACATCCCAGTGTACTTGCTCAAGACTTCTATTTTTGACAGATTTTTAACTTTTTTATTCGTCACATGACTGAGACCAAAAATGGAATAATGCCTTTAAAATCTACAGTTTAGGGAATTTTGACATGTTCTCTAGGCTGATGATACCAAATTGCATTTCAAACTTGGCATTGACTTTTCAATGTACTTGCTCAAGACTTCTATTTTTGACAGATTTTTAACTTTTTTATTCGTCACATGACTGTCATCAAAAATGGATTAATGCCTTTAAAATCTAAAATTTAGGTTATTTGGACATGTTCTCTGGGCTGATGATACCAAATTGCATTTCAAACTTGTCATTAACATCCCAGTGTACTTGCTCAAGGCTTCTATTTTTGAAAGATTTTTTACTTTTTTATTCGTCATATGACTGAGACCAAAAATGGAATAATGCCTTTAAAATCTACATTTTAGGGAATTTGGACATGTTCTCTGGGCTGATGATACCAAATTGCATTTCAAACTTGTCATTAACATCCCAGTGTACTTGCTCAAGACTTCTATTTTTGACAGATTTTTAACTTTTTTATTCGTCACATGACTGAGACCAAAAATGGAATAATGCCTTTAAAATCTACATTTTAAGGAATTTGGACATGTTCTCTGGGCTGATGATACCAAATTGCATTTCAAACTTGTCATTAACATCCCAGTGTACTTGCTCAAGACTTCTATTTTTGACAGATTTTTAACTTTTTTATTCGTCACATGACTGTCATCAAAAATGGAATAATGCCTTTAAAATCTAAAGTTTAGGGAATTTGGACATGTTCTCTAGGCTGATGATACCAAATTGCATTTCAAACTTGTCATTAACTTTTCAATGTACTTGCTCAAGACTTCTATTTTTGACAGATTTTTAACTTTTTTATTCGTCACATGACTGAGAGCAAAAATGGATTAATGCCTTTAAAATCTACATTTTAGGTAATTTGGACATGTTCTCTAGGCTTATGATACCAAATTGCATTTCAAACTTGTCATTAACTTTTCAATGTACTTGCTCAAGACTTCTATTTTTGACAGATTTTTAACTTTTTTATTCGTCATATGACTGTGACCAAAAATGGAATAATGCCTTTAAAATCTATAGTTTAGAGAATTTGGACACGTTCTCCGGGCTGATGACACCAAATTGCATTTCAAACTTGTCATTAACATCCCAGTGTACTTACTCAAGACTTCTTTTTTTTACAGATTTTTAACTGATTCATTCGTCACATGACTGAGACCAAAAATGGAATAATGCCTTTAAAATCTACATTTTAGGGAATTTGGACATGTTCTCTGGGCTGATGATACCAAATTGCATTTCAAACTTGTCATTAACAACCCAGTGTACTTGCTCAAGACTTCTATTTTTGACAGATTTTTAACTTTTTTATTCGTCACATGACTGAGACCAAAAATGAAATAACGCCTTTAAAATCTACAGTTTAGGGAATTTGGACATGTTCTCAGGGCTGATGATACCAAATTGCACTTCAAACTTGTCATTATCTTCCCACTGTACTTGCACAAGACTTCTATTTTTTTACAGATTTTTAACTTTTTTATTCGTCACACGACTGAGACCAAAAATGGAATAACGCCCTTAAAATCTATAGTTTAGAGAATTTGGACACGTTCTCCGGCTGATGATACCAAATTGCATTTCAAACTTGTCATTAACATCCCAGTGTACATACTCAAGACTTCTTTTTTTTACAGATTTTTAACTGTTTCATTCGTCACATGACTGTGACGAAAAATGGAACAATGCCTTTAAAATCTACAGTTTAGGGAATTTGGACATGTTCTCTGGGCTGATGATACCAAATTGCATTTCAAACTTGTCATTAACTTTTCAATGTACTTGCTCAAGACTTCTATTTTTGACAGATTTTTAACTTTTTTATTCGTCACATGACTGTGACCAAAAATGGAATAATGCCTTTAAAATCTACATTTTAGGGAATTTGGACATGTTCTCTCGGCTGATGATACCAAATTGCATTTCAAACTTGTCACTGACTTTTCAATGTACTTGCTCAAGACTTCTATTTTTGACAGATTTTTAACTTTTTTATTCGTCACATGACTGAGACCAAAAATGGAATAATGCCTTTAAAATCTAAAGTTTAAGGGAATTTGGACATGTTCTCTGGGCTGATGATACCAAATTGCACTTCAAACTTGTCATTAACATCCCAGTGTACTTGCTCAAGACTTCTATTTTTGACAGATTTTTAACTTTTTTATTCGTCACATGACTGTGACCAAAAATGGAATAATGCCTTTAAAATCTACATTTTAGGGAATTTGGACATGTTCTCTGGGCTGATGATACCAAATTGCATTTCAAACTTGTCACTGACTTTTCAATGTACTTGCTCAAGACTTCTATTTTTGACAGATTTTTAACTTTTTTATTCGTCACATGACTGAGAGCAAAAATGGAATAATGCCTTTAAAATCTACATTTTAAGGGAATTTGGACATGTTCTTTAGGCTGATGATACCAAATAGCATTTCAAACTTGTGATTAACATCCCAGTGTACTTGCTCAAGACTTCTATTTTTGACAGATTTTTAACTTTTTTATTCGTCACATGACTGTCACCAAAAATGGAATAATGCGTTTGAAATCTACAGTTTAGGGAATTTGGAATGTTCTCTGGGCTGATGATACCAAATTGCATTTCAAACTTGTCATGAACTTTTCAATGTACTTGCTCAAGACTTCTATTTTTGACAGATTTTTAACTTTTTTATTCGTCACATGACTGTGACCAAAAATGGAATAATGCCTTTAAAATCTACATTTTAGGGAATTTGGACATGTTCTCTGGGCTGATGATACCAAATTGCATTTCAAACTTGTGATTAACATCCCAGTGTACTTGCTCAAGACTTCTATTTTTGACAGATTTTTAACTTTTTTATTCGTCACATGACTGAGACCAAAAATGGAATAATGCCTTTAAAATCTACATTTTAAGAAATTTGGACATGTTCTCTGGGCTGATGATACCAAATTGCATTTCAAACTTGTCATTAACATTTCAATGTCCTTGCTCAAGACTTCTATTTTTAACAGATTTTTAACTTTTTTCTTCGTCACATGACTGAGATCAAAAATGGAATAATGCCTTTAAAATCTACAGTTTAGGGAATTAGGACATGTTCTCTGGGCTGATGATACCAAATTGCATTTCAAACTTGTCACTGACTTTTCAATGTACTTGCTCAAGACTTCTATTTTTGACAGATTTTTAACTTTTTTATTCGTCACATGACTGAGACCAAAAATGGAATAATGCCTTTAAAATCTACATTTTAAGGGAATTTGGACATGTTTTTTAGGCTGATGATACCAAATAGCATTTCAAACTTGTGATTAACATCCCAGTGTACTTGCTCAAGACTTCTATTTTTGACAGATTTTTAACTTTTTTATTCGTCACATGACTGTCACCAAAAATGGAATAATGCGTTTGAAATCTACAGTTTAGGGAATTTGGACATGTTCTCTGGGCTGATGATACCAAATTGCATTTCAAACTTGTCATGAACTTTTCAATGTACTTGCTCAAGACTTCTATTTTTGACAGATTTTTAACTTTTTTATTCGTCACATGACTGTGACCAAAAATGGAATAATGCCTTTAAAATCTACATTTTAGGGAATTTGGACATGTTCTCTGGGCTGATGATACCAAATTGCATTTGAAACTTGTCATTAACATCCCAGTGTACTTGCTCAAGACTTCTATTTTTGACAGATTTTTAACTTTTTTATTCGTCACATGACTGAGACCAAAAATGGAATAATGCCTTTAAAATCTACATTTTAAGAAATTTGGACATGTTCTCTGGGCTGATGATACCAAATTGCATTTCAAACTTGTCATTAACTTTTCAATGTCCTTGCTCAAGACTTCTATTTTTAACAGATTTTTAACTTTTTTATTCGTCACATGACTGTGACCAAAAATGGAATAATGCCTTTAAAATCTACAGTTTAGGGAATTAGGACATGTTCTCTGGGCTGATGATACCAAATTGCATTTCAAACTTGTCATTAACTTTTCAATGTCCTTGCTCAAGACTTCTATTTTTGACAGATTTTTAACTTTTTTATTCGTCACATGACTGTGACCAAAAATGGAATAATGCCTTTAAAATCTACATTTTAGGGAATTTGGACATGTTCTCTGGGCTGATGATACCAAATTGCACTTCAAACTTGTCATTAACATCCCAGTGTACTTGCTCAAGACTTCTATTTTTGACAGATTTTTAACTTTTTTATTCGTCACATGACTGAGACCAAAAATGGAATAATGCCTTTGAAATCTACATTTTAGGGAATTTGGACATGTTCTCTGGGCTGATAATACCAAATTGCATTTCAAACTTGTCATTTACTTTTCAATGTACTTGCTCAAGACTTCTATTTTTTACAGATTTTTAACTTTTTTATTCGTCACATGACTGAGACCAAAAATGGAATAATGCCTTTAAAATCTACATTTTAAGGAATTTGGACATGTTCTCTGGGCTGATGATACCAAATTGCATTTCAAACTTGTGATTAACATCCCAGTGTACTTGCTCAAGACTTCTATTTTTGACAGATTTTTAACTTTTTTATTCGTCACATGACTGTCATCAAAAATGGATTCATGCCTTTAAAATCTATAGTTTAGGGAATTTGGACATGTTCTCTGGGCCGATGATACCAAATTGCATTTCAAACTTGTCATTAACTTTTCAATGTACTTGCTCAAGACTTCTATTTTTGACAGATTTTTAACTTTTTTATTCGTCACATGACTGTCATCAAAAATGGAATAATGCCTCTAAAATCTACAGTTTATGGAATCTGGACATATTCTCCCTGCTGATGATACCAAATTGCATTTCAAACTTCTCATTCACTTCCCACTGTACTTGCACAAGACTTCTATTTTTGACAGATTTTAAACTTTTTTATTCGTCACATGACTGAGACCAAAAATGGAATAATTCCTTTAAAATCTACATTTTAGGGAATTTGGACATGTTCTCTCGGCTGATGATACCAAATTGCATTTCAAACTTGTGAATAACATTCCAGTGTACTTGCTCAAGACTTCTATTTTTGACAGATTTTTAACTTTTTTATTCGTCACATGACTGAGACCAAAAATGGAATAATGCCTTTGAAATCTACATTTTAGGGAATTTGGACATGTTCTGTAGGCTGATGATACCAAATTGCATTTCAAACTTGTCATTAACTTTTCAATGTACTTGCTCAAGACTTCTATTTTTGACAGATTTTTAACTTTTTTATTCGTCATATGACTGAGACCAAAAATGGAATAATGCCTTTAAAATCTACATTTTAGGGAATTTGGACATGTTCTCTGGGCTGATGATACCAAATTGCATTTCAAACTTGTCATTAACTTTTCAATGTACTTGCTCAAGACTTCTATTTTTGACAGATTTTTAACTTTTTTATTCGTCACATGACTGTGACCAAAAATGGAATAATGCCTTTAAAATCTACATTTTAGGGAATTTGGACATGTTCTCTGGGCTGATGATACGAAATTGCATTTCAAACTTGTCACTGACTTTTCAATCTACTTACTCAAGACTTCTATTTTTGACAGATTTTTAACTTTTTTATTCGTCACATGACTGAGACCAAAAATGGAATAATGCCTTTAAAATCTACATTTTAAGGGAATTTGGACATGTTCTCTAGGCTGATGATACCAAATAGCATTTCAAACTTGTGATTAACATCCCAGTGTACTTGCTCAAGACTTCTATTTTTGACAGATTTTTAACTTTTCTATTCGTCACATGACTGTCACCAAAAATGGAATAATGCGTTTGAAATCTACAGTTTAGGGAATTTGGACATGTTCTCTGGGCTGATGATACCAAATTGCATTTCAAACTTGTCATGAACTTTTCAATGTACTTGCTCAAGACTTCTATTTTTGACAGATTTTTAACTTTTTTATTCGTCACATGACTGTGACCAAAAATGGAATAATGCCTTTAAAATCTACATTTTAGGGAATTTGGACATGTTCTCTGGGCTGATGATACCAAATTGCATTTCAAACTTGTGATTAACATCCCAGTGTACTTGCTCAAGACTTCTATTTTTGACAGATTTTTAACTTTTTTATTCGTCACATGACTGAGACCAAAAATGGAATAATGCCTTTAAAATCTACAGTTTAGGGAATTAGGACATGTTCTCTGGGCTGATGATACCAAATTGCATTTCAAACTTGTCATTAACTTTTCAATGTACTTGCTCAAGACTTCTATTTTTGACAGATTTTTAACTTTTTTATTCGTCATATGACTGTGACCAAAAATGGAATAATGCCTTTAAAATCTACATTTTAGGGAATTTGGACATGTTCTCTGGGCTGATGATACCAAATTGCACTTCAAACTTGTCATTAACATCCCAGTGTACTTGCTCAAGACTTCTATTTTTGACATATTTTTAACTTTTTTATTCGTCACATGACTGAGACCAAAAATGGAATAATGCCTTTGAAATCTACATTTTAGGGAATTTGGACATGTTCTCTGGGCTGATGATACCAAATTGCATTTCAAACTTGTCATTTTCTTTTCAATGTACTTGCTCAAGACTTCTATTTTTGACAGATTTTTAACTTTTTTATTCGTCACATGACTGTCATCAAAAATGGATTAATGCCTTTAAAATCTACAGTTTAGGGAATTTGGACATGTTCTCTAGGCTGATGATACCAAATTGCATTTCAAACTTGTCATTAACATCCCAGTGTACTTGCTCAAGACTTCTATTTTTGACAGATTTTTAACTTTTTTATTCGTCACATGACTGAGACCAAAAATGGAATAACGCCTTTAAAATCTACAGTTTAGGGAATTTGGACATGTTCTCTAGGCTGATGATACCAAATTGCACTTCAAACTTGTCATTATCTTCCCACTGTACTTGCACAAGACTTCTATTTTTTTACAGATTTTTAACTTTTTTATTCGTCACACGACTGAGACCAAAAATGGAATAACGCCCTTAAAATCTATAGTTTAGAGAATTTGGACACGTTCTCCGGGCTGATGATACCAAATTGCATTTCAGACTTGTGATTAACATCCCAGTGTACTTGCTCAAGACTTCTATTTTTGACAGATTTTTAACTTTTTTATTCGTCACATGACTGAGACCAAAAATGGAATAATGCCTTTAAAATCTACATTTTAAGGAATTTGGACATGTTCTCTAGGCTGATGATACCAAATTGCATTTCAAACTTGTCATAAACATCCCAGTGTACTTACTCAAGACTTCTATTTTTGACAGATTTTTAACTTTTTTATTCGTCACATGACTGAGACCAAAAATGGAATAATGCCTTTAAAATCTACAGTTTAGGGAATTAGGACATGTTCTCTGGGCTGATGATACCAAATTGCATTTCAAACTTGTCATTAACTTTTCAATGTCCTTGCTCAAGACTTCTATTTTTAACAGATTTTTAACTTTTTTATTCGTCACATGACTGTCACCAAAAATGGAATAATGCCTTTAAAATCTACAGTTTAGGGAATTAGGACATGTTCTCTGGGCTGATGATACCAAATTGCATTTCAAACCTGTCACTGACTTTTCAATGTACTTGCTCAAGACTTCTATTTTTGACAGATTTTTAACTTTCTCATTCGTCACATGACTGTGACCAAAAATGGAATAACGTCATTAAATTCTACAGTTTAGGGAATTTGGACATGTTCTCTTTGCTGATGATACCAAATTGCATTTCAAACTTGTCATTAACTTTTCAATGTCCTTGCTCAAGACTTCTATTTTTGACATATTTTTAACTTTTTTATTCGTCACATGACTGAGACCAAAAATGGAATAATGCCTTTAAAATCTACATTTTAAGGAATTTGGACATGTTCTCTGGGCTGATGATACCAAATTGCATTTCAAACTTGTGATTAACATCCCAGTGTACTTGCTCAAGACTTCTATTTTTGACAGATTTTTAACTTTTTTATTCGTCACATGACTGTCATCAAAAATGGATTCATGCCTTTAAAATCTATAGTTTAGGGAATTTGGACATGTTCTCTGGGCCGATGATACCAAATTGCATTTCAAACTTGTCATTAACTTTTCAATGTACTTGCTCAAGACTTCTATTTTTGACAGATTTTTAACTTTTTTATTCGTCACATGACTGTCATCAAAAATGGAATAATGCCTCTAAAATCTACAGTTTATGGAATCTGGACACATTCTCCCTGCTGATGATACCAAATTGCATTTCAAACTTCTCATTCACTTCCCACTGTACTTGCACAAGACTTCTATTTTTGACAGATTTTAAACTTTTTTATTCGTCACATGACTGAGACCAAAAATGGAATAATTCCTTTAAAATCTACATTTTAGGGAATTTGGACATGTTCTCTCGGCTGATGATACCAAATTGCATTTCAAACTTGTGAATAACATTCCAGTGTACTTGCTCAAGACTTCTATTTTTGACAGATTTTTAACTTTTTTATTCGTCACATGACTGAGACCAAAAATGGAATAATGCCTTTGAAATCTACATTTTAGGGAATTTGGACATGTTCTGTAGGCTGATGATACCAAATTGCATTTCAAACTTGTCATTAACTTTTCAATGTACTTGCTCAAGACTTCTATTTTTGACAGATTTTTAACTTTTTTATTCGTCATATGACTGAGACCAAAAATGGAATAATGCCTTTAAAATCTACATTTTAGGGAATTTGGACATGTTCTCTGGGCTGATGATACCAAATTGCATTTCAAACTTGTCATTAACTTTTCAATGTACTTGCTCAAGACTTCTATTTTTGACAGATTTTTAACTTTTTTATTCGTCACATGACTGTGACCAAAAATGGAATAATGCCTTTAAAATCTACATTTTAGGGAATTTGGACATGTTCTCTGGGCTGATGATACGAAATTGCATTTCAAACTTGTCACTGACTTTTCAATCTACTTACTCAAGACTTCTATTTTTGACAGATTTTTAACTTTTTTATTCGTCACATGACTGAGACCAAAAATGGAATAATGCCTTTAAAATCTACATTTTAAGGGAATTTGGACATGTTCTCTAGGCTGATGATATCAAATAGCATTTCAAACTTGTGATTAACATCCCAGTGTACTTGCTCAAGACTTCTATTTTTGACAGATTTTTAACTTTTCTATTCGTCACATGACTGTCACCAAAAATGGAATAATGCGTTTGAAATCTACAGTTTAGGGAATTTGGACATGTTCTCTGGGCTGATGATACCAAATTGCATTTCAAACTTGGCATTGACTTTTCAATGTACTTGCTCAAGACTTCTATTTTTGACAGATTTTTAACTTTTTTATTCGTCACATGACTGTCATCAAAAATGGATTAATGCCTTTAAAATCTAAAATTTAGGTTATTTGGACATGTTCTCTGGGCTGATGATACCAAATTGCATTTCAAACTTGTCATTAACATCCCAGTGTACTTGCTCAAGGCTTCTATTTTTGAAAGATTTTTTACTTTTTTATTCGTCATATGACTGAGACCAAAAATGGAATAATGCCTTTAAAATCTACATTTTAGGGAATTTGGACATGTTCTCTGGGCTGATGATACCAAATTGCATTTCAAACTTGTCATTAACATCCCAGTGTACTTGCTCAAGACTTCTATTTTTGACAGATTTTTAACTTTTTTATTCGTCACATGACTGAGACCAAAAATGGAATAATGCCTTTAAAATCTACATTTTAAGGAATTTGGACATGTTCTCTGGGCTGATGATACCAAATTGCATTTCAAACTTGTCATTAACATCCCAGTGTACTTGCTCAAGACTTCTATTTTTGACAGATTTTTAACTTTTTTATTCGTCACATGACTGTCATCAAAAATGGAATAATGCCTTTAAAATCTAAAGTTTAGGGAATTTGGACATGTTCTCTAGGCTGATGATACCAAATTGCATTTCAAACTTGTCATTAACTTTTCAATGTACTTGCTCAAGACTTCTATTTTTGACAGATTTTTAACTTTTTTATTCGTCACATGACTGAGAGCAAAAATGGATTAATGCCTTTAAAATCTACATTTTAGGTAATTTGGACATGTTCTCTAGGCTTATGATACCAAATTGCATTTCAAACTTGTCATGAACTTTTCAATGTACTTGCTCAAGACTTCTATTTTTGACAGATTTTTAACTTTTTTATTCGTCATATGACTGTGACCAAAAATGGAATAATGCCTTTAAAATCTACATTTTAGGGAATTTGGACATGTTCTCTGGGCTGATGATACCAAATTGCACTTCAAACTTGTCATTAACATCCCAGTGTACTTGCTCAAGACTTCTATTTTTGACAGATTTTTAACTTTTTTATTCGTCACATGACTGAGACCAAAAATGGAATAATGCCTTTGAAATCTACATTTTAGGGAATTTGGACATGTTCTCTGGGCTGATGATACCAAATTGCATTTCAAACTTGTCATTTACTTTTCAATGTACTTGCTCAAGACTTCTATTTTTTACAGATTTTTAACTTTTTTATTCGTCACATGACTGAGACCAAAAATGGAATAATGCCTTTAAAATCTACATTTTAAGGAATTTGGACATGTTCTCTGGGCTGATGATACCAAATTGCATTTCAAACTTGTCACTGACTTTTCAATGTACTTGCTCAAGACTTCTATTTTTGACAGATTTTTAACTTTTTTATTCGTCACATGACTGAGACCAAAAATGGAATAATGCCTCTAAAATCTACATTTTAAGGGAATTTGGACATGTTCTTTAGGCTGATGATACCAAATAGCATTTCAAACTTGTGATTAACATCCCAGTGTACTTGCTCAAGACTTCTATTTTTGACAGATTTTTAACTTTTTTATTCGTCACATGACTGTCACCAAAAATGGAATAATGCGTTTGAAATCTACAGTTTAGGGAATTTGGACATGTTCTCTGGGCTGATGATACCAAATTGCATTTCAAACTTGTCATGAACTTTTCAATGTACTTGCTCAAGACTTCTATTTTTGACAGATTTTTAACTTTTTTATTCGTCACATGACTGTGACCAAAAATGGAATAATGCCTTTAAAATCTACATTTTAGGGAATTTGGACATGTTCTCTGGGTTGATGATACCAAATTGCATTTCAAACTTGTCATTAACTTTTCAATGTCCTTGCTCAAGACTTCTATTTTTAACAGATTTTTAACTTTTTTATTCGTCACATGACTGAGACCAAAAATGGAATAATGCCTTTAAAATCTACAGTTTAGGGAATTTGGACATGTTCTCTGGGCTGATGATACCAAATTGCATTTCAAACTTGTCATTAACTTTTCAATGTACTTGCTCAAGACTTCTATTTTTGACAGATTTTTAACTTTTTTATTCGTCACATGACTGTGACCAAAAATGGAATAATGCCTTTAAAATCTACATTTTAGGGAATTTGGACATGTTCTCTGGGCTGATGATACCAAATTGCACTTCAAACTTGTCATTAACATCCCAGTGTACTTGCTCAAGACTTCTATTTTTGACAGATTTTTAACTTTTTTATTCGTCACATGACTGAGACCAAAAATGGAATAATGCCTTTGAAATCTACATTTTAGGGAATTTGGACATGTTCTCTGGGCTGATGATACCAAATTGCATTTCAAACTTGTCATTTACTTTTCAATGTACTTGCTCAAGACTTCTATTTTTGACAGATTTTTAACTTTTTTATTCGTCACATGACTGAGACCAAAAATGGAATAATGCCTTTAAAATCTACATTTTAAGGAATTTGGACATGTTCTCTGGGCTGATGATACCAAATTGCATTTCAAACTTGTCACTGACTTTTCAATGTACTTGCTCAAGACTTCTATTTTTGACAGATTTTTAACTTTTTTATTCGTCACATGACTGAGACCAAAAATGGAATAATGCCTTTAAAATCTACATTTTAAGGGAATTTGGACATGTTCTTTAGGCTGATGATACCAAATAGCATTTCAAACTTGTGATTAACATCCCAGTGTACTTGCTCAAGACTTCTATTTTTGACAGATTTTTAACTTTTTTATTCGTCACATGACTGTCACCAAAAATGGAATAATGCGTTTGAAATCTACAGTTTAGGGAATTTGGACATGTTCTCTGGGCTGATGATACCAAATTGCATTTCAAACTTGTCATGAACTTTTCAATGTACTTGCTCAAGACTTCTATTTTTGACAGATTTTTAACTTTTTTATTCGTCACATGACTGTGACCAAAAATGGAATAATGCCTTTAAAATCTACATTTTAGGGAATTTGGACATGTTCTCTGGATTGATGATACCAAATTGCATTTCAAACTTGTCATTAACTTTTCAATGTCCTTGCTCAAGACTTCTATTTTTAACAGATTTTTAACTTTTTTATTCGTCACATGACTGAGACCAAAAATGGAATAATGCCTTTAAAATCTACAGTTTAGGGAATTAGGACATGTTCTCTGGGCTGATGATACCAAATTGCATTTCAAACTTGTCATTAACTTTTCAATGTACTTGCTCAAGACTTCTATTTTTGACAGATTTTTAACTTTTTTATTCGTCACATGACTGAGACCAAAAATGGAATAATGCCTTTAAAATCTACATTTTAGGGAATTTGGACATGTTCTCTGGGCTGATGATACCAAATTGCACTTCAAACTTGTCATTAACATCCCAGTGTACTTGCTCAAGACTTCTATTTTTGACAGATTTTTAACTTTTTTATTCGTCACATGACTGAGACCAAAAATGGAATAATGCCTTTGAAATCTACATTTTAGGGAATTTGGACATGTTCTCTGGGCTGATGATACCAAATTGCATTTCAAACTTGTCATTTACTTTTCAATGTACTTGCTCAAGACTTCTATTTTTTACAGATTTTTAACTTTTTTATTCGTCACATGACTGAGACCAAAAATGGAATAATGCCTTTAAAATCTACATTTTAAGGAATTTGGACATGTTCTCTGGGCTGATGATACCAAATTGCATTTCAAACTTGTCACTGACTTTTCAATGTACTTGCTCAAGACTTCTATTTTTGACAGATTTTTAACTTTTTTATTCGTCACATGACTGAGACCAAAAATGGAATAATGCCTTTAAAATCTACATTTTAAGGGAATTTGGACATGTTCTTTAGGCTGATGATACCAAATAGCATTTCAAACTTGTGATTAACATCCCAGTGTACTTGCTCAAGACTTCTATTTTTGACAGATTTTTAACTTTTTTATTCGTCACATGACTGTCACCAAAAATGGAATAATGCGTTTGAAATCTACAGTTTAGGGAATTTGGACATGTTCTCTGGGCTGATGATACCAAATTGCATTTCAAACTTGTCATGAACTTTTCAATGTACTTGCTCAAGACTTCTATTTTTGACAGATTTTTAACTTTTTTATTCGTCACATGACTGTGACCAAAAATGGAATAATGCCTTTAAAATCTACATTTTAGGGAATTTGGACATGTTCTCTGGGTTGATGATACCAAATTGCATTTCAAACTTGTCATTAACTTTTCAATGTCCTTGCTCAAGACTTCTATTTTTAACAGATTTTTAACTTTTTTATTCGTCACATGACTGAGACCAAAAATGGAATAATGCCTTTAAAATCTACAGTTTAGGGAATTAGGACATGTTCTCTGGGCTGATGATACCAAATTGCATTTCAAACTTGTCACTGACTTTTCAATGTACTTGCTCAAGACTTCTATTTTTGACAGATTTTTAACTTTTTTATTCGTCACATGACTGAGACCAAAAATGGAATAATGCCTTTAAAATCTACATTTTAAGGGAATTTGGATATGTTCTTTAGGCTGATGATACCAAATAGCATTTCAAACTTGTGATTAACATCCCAGTGTACTTGCTCAATTTTTGACAGATTTTTAACTTTTTTATTCGTCACATGACTGAGACCAAAAATGGAATAATGCCTTTAAAATCTACATTTTAAGGGAATTTGGACATGTTCTTTAGGCTGATGATACCAAATAGCATTTCAAACTTGTGATTAACATCCCAGTGTACTTGCTCAAGACTTCTATTTTTGACAGATTTTTAACTTTTTTATTCGTCACATGACTGTCACCAAAAATGGAATAATGCGTTTGAAATCTACAGTTTAGGGAATTTGGACATGTTCTCTGGGCTGATGATACCAAATTGCATTTCAAACTTGTCATGAACTTTTCAATGTACTTGCTCAAGACTTCTATTTTTGACAGATTTTTAACTTTTTTATTCGTCACATGACTGTGACCAAAAATGGAATAATGCCTTTAAAATCTACATTTTAGGGAATTTGGACATGTTCTCTGGGTTGATGATACCAAATTGCATTTCAAACTTGTCATTAACTTTTCAATGTCCTTGCTCAAGACTTCTATTTTTAACAGATTTTTAACTTTTTTATTCGTCACATGACTGAGACCAAAAATGGAATAATGCCTTTAAAATCTACAGTTTAGGGAATTAGGACATGTTCTCTGGGCTGATGATACCAAATTGCATTTCAAACTTGTCACTGACTTTTCAATGTACTTGCTCAAGACTTCTATTTTTGACAGATTTTTAACTTTTTTATTCGTCACATGACTGAGACCAAAAATGGAATAATGCCTTTAAAATCTACATTTTAAGGGAATTTGGATATGTTCTTTAGGCTGATGATACCAAATAGCATTTCAAACTTGTGATTAACATCCCAGTGTACTTGCTCAATTTTTGACAGATTTTTAACTTTTTTATTCGTCACATGACTGAGACCAAAAATGGAATAATGCCTTTAAAATCTACATTTTAAGGGAATTTGGACATGTTCTTTAGGCTGATGATACCAAATAGCATTTCAAACTTGTGATTAACATCCCAGTGTACTTGCTCAAGACTTCTATTTTTGACAGATTTTTAACTTTTTTATTCGTCACATGACTGTCACCAAAAATGGAATAATGCGTTTGAAATCTACAGTTTAGGGAATTTGGACATGTTCTCTGGGCTGATGATACCAAATTGCATTTCAAACTTGTCATGAACTTTTCAATGTACTTGCTCAAGACTTCTATTTTTGACAGATTTTTAACTTTTTTATTCGTCACATGACTGTGACCAAAAATGGAATAATGCCTTTAAAATCTACATTTTAGGGAATTTGGACATGTTCTCTGGGTTGATGATACCAAATTGCATTTCAAACTTGTCATTAACTTTTCAATGTCCTTGCTCAAGACTTCTATTTTTAACAGATTTTTAACTTTTTTATTCGTCACATGACTGAGACCAAAAATGGAATAATGCCTTTAAAATCTACAGTTTAGGGAATTAGGACATGTTCTCTGGGCTGATGATACCAAATTGCATTTCAAACTTGTCACTGACTTTTCAATGTACTTGCTCAAGACTTCTATTTTTGACAGATTTTTAACTTTTTTATTCGTCACATGACTGAGACCAAAAATGGAATAATGCCTTTAAAATCTACATTTTAAGGGAATTTGGATATGTTCTTTAGGCTGATGATACCAAATAGCATTTCAAACTTGTGATTAACATCCCAGTGTACTTGCTCAAGACTTCTATTTTTGACAGATTTTTAACTTTTTTATTCGTCACATGACTGAGACCAAAAATGGAATAATGCCTTTAAAATCTACAGTTTAGGGAATTAGGACATGTTCTCTGGGCTGATGATACCAAATTGCATTTCAAACTTGTCATTAACTTTTCAATGTACTTGCTCAAGACTTCTATTTTTGACAGATTTTTAACTTTTTTATTCGTCACATGACTGAGACCAAAAATGGAATAATGCCTTTAAAATCTACATTTTAGGGAATTTGGACATGTTCTCTGGGCTGATGATACCAAATTGCACTTCAAACTTGTCATTAACATCCCAGTGTACTTGCTCAAGACTTCTATTTTTGACAGATTTTTAACTTTTTTATTCGTCACATGACTGAGACCAAAAATGGAATAATGCCTTTGAAATCTACATTTTAGGGAATTTGGACATGTTCTCTGGGCTGATGATACCAAATTGCATTTCAAACTTGTCATTTACTTTTCAATGTACTTGCTCAAGACTTCTATTTTTTACAGATTTTTAACTTTTTTATTCGTCACATGACTGAGACCAAAAATGGAATAATGCCTTTAAAATCTACATTTTAAGGAATTTGGACATGTTCTCTGGGCTGATGATACCAAATTGCATTTCAAACTTGTCACTGACTTTTCAATGTACTTGCTCAAGACTTCTATTTTTGACAGATTTTTAACTTTTTTATTCGTCACATGACTGAGACCAAAAATGGAATAATGCCTTTAAAATCTACATTTTAAGGGAATTTGGACATGTTCTTTAGGCTGATGATACCAAATAGCATTTCAAACTTGTGATTAACATCCCAGTGTACTTGCTCAAGACTTCTATTTTTGACAGATTTTTAACTTTTTTATTCGTCACATGACTGTCACCAAAAATGGAATAATGCGTTTGAAATCTACAGTTTAGGGAATTTGGACATGTTCTCTGGGCTGATGATACCAAATTGCATTTCAAACTTGTCATGAACTTTTCAATGTACTTGCTCAAGACTTCTATTTTTGACAGATTTTTAACTTTTTTATTCGTCACATGACTGTGACCAAAAATGGAATAATGCCTTTAAAATCTACATTTTAGGGAATTTGGACATGTTCTCTGGGTTGATGATACCAAATTGCATTTCAAACTTGTCATTAACTTTTCAATGTCCTTGCTCAAGACTTCTATTTTTAACAGATTTTTAACTTTTTTATTCGTCACATGACTGAGACCAAAAATGGAATAATGCCTTTAAAATCTACAGTTTAGGGAATTAGGACATGTTCTCTGGGCTGATGATACCAAATTGCATTTCAAACTTGTCACTGACTTTTCAATGTACTTGCTCAAGACTTCTATTTTTGACAGATTTTTAACTTTTTTATTCGTCACATGACTGAGACCAAAAATGGAATAATGCCTTTAAAATCTACATTTTAAGGGAATTTGGATATGTTCTTTAGGCTGATGATACCAAATAGCATTTCAAACTTGTGATTAACATCCCAGTGTACTTGCTCAATTTTTGACAGATTTTTAACTTTTTTATTCGTCACATGACTGAGACCAAAAATGGAATAATGCCTTTAAAATCTACATTTTAAGGGAATTTGGACATGTTCTTTAGGCTGATGATACCAAATAGCATTTCAAACTTGTGATTAACATCCCAGTGTACTTGCTCAAGACTTCTATTTTTGACAGATTTTTAACTTTTTTATTCGTCACATGACTGTCACCAAAAATGGAATAATGCGTTTGAAATCTACAGTTTAGGGAATTTGGACATGTTCTCTGGGCTGATGATACCAAATTGCATTTCAAACTTGTCATGAACTTTTCAATGTACTTGCTCAAGACTTCTATTTTTGACAGATTTTTAACTTTTTTATTCGTCACATGACTGTGACCAAAAATGGAATAATGCCTTTAAAATCTACATTTTAGGGAATTTGGACATGTTCTCTGGGTTGATGATACCAAATTGCATTTCAAACTTGTCATTAACTTTTCAATGTCCTTGCTCAAGACTTCTATTTTTAACAGATTTTTAACTTTTTTATTCGTCACATGACTGAGACCAAAAATGGAATAATGCCTTTAAAATCTACAGTTTAGGGAATTAGGACATGTTCTCTGGGCTGATGATACCAAATTGCATTTCAAACTTGTCACTGACTTTTCAATGTACTTGCTCAAGACTTCTATTTTTGACAGATTTTTAACTTTTTTATTCGTCACATGACTGAGACCAAAAATGGAATAATGCCTTTAAAATCTACATTTTAAGGGAATTTGGATATGTTCTTTAGGCTGATGATACCAAATAGCATTTCAAACTTGTGATTAACATCCCAGTGTACTTGCTCAATTTTTGACAGATTTTTAACTTTTTTATTCGTCACATGACTGAGACCAAAAATGGAATAATGCCTTTAAAATCTACATTTTAAGGGAATTTGGACATGTTCTTTAGGCTGATGATACCAAATAGCATTTCAAACTTGTGATTAACATCCCAGTGTACTTGCTCAAGACTTCTATTTTTGACAGATTTTTAACTTTTTTATTCGTCACATGACTGTCACCAAAAATGGAATAATGCGTTTGAAATCTACAGTTTAGGGAATTTGGACATGTTCTCTGGGCTGATGATACCAAATTGCATTTCAAACTTGTCATGAACTTTTCAATGTACTTGCTCAAGACTTCTATTTTTGACAGATTTTTAACTTTTTTATTCGTCACATGACTGTGACCAAAAATGGAATAATGCCTTTAAAATCTACATTTTAGGGAATTTGGACATGTTCTCTGGGTTGATGATACCAAATTGCATTTCAAACTTGTCATTAACTTTTCAATGTCCTTGCTCAAGACTTCTATTTTTAACAGATTTTTAACTTTTTTATTCGTCACATGACTGAGACCAAAAATGGAATAATGCCTTTAAAATCTACAGTTTAGGGAATTAGGACATGTTCTCTGGGCTGATGATACCAAATTGCATTTCAAACTTGTCACTGACTTTTCAATGTACTTGCTCAAGACTTCTATTTTTGACAGATTTTTAACTTTTTTATTCGTCACATGACTGAGACCAAAAATGGAATAATGCCTTTAAAATCTACATTTTAAGGGAATTTGGATATGTTCTTTAGGCTGATGATACCAAATAGCATTTCAAACTTGTGATTAACATCCCAGTGTACTTGCTCAAGACTTCTATTTTTGACAGATTTTTAACTTTTTTATTCGTCACATGACTGTCACCAAAAATGGAATAATGCGTTTGAAATCTACAGTTTAGGGAATTTGGACATGTTCTCTGGGCTGATGATACCAAATTGCATTTCAAACTTGTCATGAACTTTTCAATGTACTTGCTCAAGACTTCTATTTTTGACAGATTTTTAACTTTTTTATTCGTCACATGACTGTGACCAAAAATGGAATAATGCCTTTAAAATCTACATTTTAGGGAATTTGGACATGTTCTCTGGGCTGATGATACCAAATTGCATTTCAAACTTGTGATTAACATCCCAGTGTACTTGCTCAAGACTTCTATTTTTGACAGATTTTTAACTTTTTTATTCGTCACATGACTGTCACCAAAAATGGAATAATGCCTTTAAAATCTACATTTTAGGGAATTTGGACATGTTCTCTGGGCTGATGATACCAAATTGCATTTCAAACTTGTCATTAACATCCCAGTGTACTTGCTCAAGACTTCTATTTTTGACAGATTTTTAACTTTTTTATTCGTCACATGACTGAGACCAAAAATGGAATAATGCCTTTAAAATCTACATTTTAAGGAATTTGGACATGTTCTCTGGGCTGATGATACCAAATTGCATTTCAAACTTGTCATTAACATCCCAGTGTACTTACTCAAGACTTCTATTTTTGACAGATTTTTAACTTTTTTATTCGTCACATGACTGAGACCAAAAATGGAATAATGCCTTTAAAATCTACATTTTAGGGAATTTGGACATGTTCTCTGGGCTGATGATACCAAATTGCATTTCAAACTTGTCACTGACTTTTCAATGTACTTGCTCAAGACTTCTATTTTTGACAGATTTTTAACTTTTTTATTCGTCACATGACTGAGACCAAAAATGGAATAATGCCTTTAAAATCTACATTTTAAGGGAATTTGGACATGTTCTTTAGGCTGATGATACCAAATAGCATTTCAAACTTGTGATTAACATCCCAGTGTACTTGCTCAAGACTTCTATTTTTGACAGATTTTTAACTTTTTTATTCGTCACATGACTGTCACCAAAAATGGAATAATGCGTTTGAAATCTACAGTTTAGGGAATTTGGACATGTTCTCTGGGCTGATGATACCAAATTGCATTTCAAACTTGTCATGAACTTTTCAATGTACTTGCTCAAGACTTCTATTTTTGACAGATTTTTAACTTTTTTATTCGTCACATGACTGTGACCAAAAATGGAATAATGCCTTTAAAATCTACATTTTAGGGAATTTGGACATGTTCTCTGGGTTGATGATACCAAATTGCATTTCAAACTTGTCATTAACTTTTCAATGTCCTTGCTCAAGACTTCTATTTTTAACAGATTTTTAACTTTTTTATTCGTCACATGACTGAGACCAAAAATGGAATAATGCCTTTAAAATCTACAGTTTAGGGAATTAGGACATGTTCTCTGGGCTGATGATACCAAATTGCATTTCAAACTTGTCACTGACTTTTCAATGTACTTGCTCAAGACTTCTATTTTTGACAGATTTTTAACTTTTTTATTCGTCACATGACTGAGACCAAAAATGGAATAATGCCTTTAAAATCTACATTTTAAGGGAATTTGGATATGTTCTTTAGGCTGATGATACCAAATAGCATTTCAAACTTGTGATTAACATCCCAGTGTACTTGCTCAATTTTTGACAGATTTTTAACTTTTTTATTCGTCACATGACTGAGACCAAAAATGGAATAATGCCTTTAAAATCTACATTTTAAGGGAATTTGGACATGTTCTTTAGGCTGATGATACCAAATAGCATTTCAAACTTGTGATTAACATCCCAGTGTACTTGCTCAAGACTTCTATTTTTGACAGATTTTTAACTTTTTTATTCGTCACATGACTGTCACCAAAAATGGAATAATGCGTTTGAAATCTACAGTTTAGGGAATTTGGACATGTTCTCTGGGCTGATGATACCAAATTGCATTTCAAACTTGTCATGAACTTTTCAATGTACTTGCTCAAGACTTCTATTTTTGACAGATTTTTAACTTTTTTATTCGTCACATGACTGTGACCAAAAATGGAATAATGCCTTTAAAATCTACATTTTAGGGAATTTGGACATGTTCTCTGGGTTGATGATACCAAATTGCATTTCAAACTTGTCATTAACTTTTCAATGTCCTTGCTCAAGACTTCTATTTTTAACAGATTTTTAACTTTTTTATTCGTCACATGACTGAGACCAAAAATGGAATAATGCCTTTAAAATCTACAGTTTAGGGAATTAGGACATGTTCTCTGGGCTGATGATACCAAATTGCATTTCAAACTTGTCACTGACTTTTCAATGTACTTGCTCAAGACTTCTATTTTTGACAGATTTTTAACTTTTTTATTCGTCACATGACTGAGACCAAAAATGGAATAATGCCTTTAAAATCTACATTTTAAGGGAATTTGGATATGTTCTTTAGGCTGATGATACCAAATAGCATTTCAAACTTGTGATTAACATCCCAGTGTACTTGCTCAAGACTTCTATTTTTGACAGATTTTTAACTTTTTTATTCGTCACATGACTGTCACCAAAAATGGAATAATGCGTTTGAAATCTACAGTTTAGGGAATTTGGACATGTTCTCTGGGCTGATGATACCAAATTGCATTTCAAACTTGTCATGAACTTTTCAATGTACTTGCTCAAGACTTCTATTTTTGACAGATTTTTAACTTTTTTATTCGTCACATGACTGTGACCAAAAATGGAATAATGCCTTTAAAATCTACATTTTAGGGAATTTGGACATGTTCTCTGGGCTGATGATACCAAATTGCATTTCAAACTTGTGATTAACATCCCAGTGTACTTGCTCAAGACTTCTATTTTTGACAGATTTTTAACTTTTTTATTCGTCACATGACTGTCACCAAAAATGGAATAATGCCTTTAAAATCTACATTTTAGGGAATTTGGACATGTTCTCTGGGCTGATGATACCAAATTGCATTTCAAACTTGTCATTAACATCCCAGTGTACTTGCTCAAGACTTCTATTTTTGACAGATTTTTAACTTTTTTATTCGTCACATGACTGAGACCAAAAATGGAATAATGCCTTTAAAATCTACATTTTAAGGAATTTGGACATGTTCTCTGGGCTGATGATACCAAATTGCATTTCAAACTTGTCATTAACATCCCAGTGTACTTACTCAAGACTTCTATTTTTGACAGATTTTTAACTTTTTTATTCGTCACATGACTGAGACCAAAAATGGAATAATGCCTTTAAAATCTACATTTTAGGGAATTTGGACATGTTCTCTGGGCTGATGATACCAAATTGCATTTCAAACTTGTCATTTACTTTTCAATGTACTTGCTCAAGACTTCTATTTTTTACAGATTTTTAACTTTTTTATTCGTCACATGACTGAGACCAAAAATGGAATAATGCCTTTGAAATCTACATTTTAGGGAATTTGGACATGTTCTCTGGGCTGATGATACCAAATTGCATTTCAAACTTGTCATTTACTTTTCAATGTACTTGCTCAAGACTTCTATTTTTTACAGATTTTTAACTTTTTTATTCGTCACATGACTGAGACCAAAAATGGAATAATGCCTTTAAAATCTACATTTTAAGGAATTTGGACATGTTCTCTGGGCTGATGATACCAAATTGCATTTCAAACTTGTGATTAACATCCCAGTGTACTTGCTCAAGACTTCTATTTTTGACAGATTTTTAACTTTTTTATTCGTCACATGACTGTCATCAAAAATGGATTAATGCCTTTAAAATCTATAGTTTAGGGAATTTGGACATGTTCTCTGGGCTGATGATACCAAATTGCATTTCAAACTTGTCATTAACTTTTCAATGTACTTGCTCAAGACTTCTATTTTTGACAGATTTTTAACTTTTTTATTCGTCACATGACTGTCATCAAAAATGGAATAATGCCTCTAAAATCTACAGTTTATGGAATCTGGACATGTTCTCCGGGCTGATGATACCAAATTGCATTTCAAACTTGTCATTCACTTCCCACTGTACTTGCACAAGACTTCTATTTTTGACAGATTTTAAACTTTTTTATTCGTCACATGACTGAGACCAAAAATGGAATAATTCCTTTAAAATCTACATTTTAGGGAATTTGGACATGTTCTCTCGGCTGATGATACCAAATTGCATTTCAAACTTGTCATGAACTTTTCAATGTACTTGCTCAAGACTTCTATTTTTGACAGATTTTTAACTTCTTTATTCGTCACATGACTGTCATCAAAAATGGATTAATGCCTCTAAAATCTACAGTTTAGGGAATCTGGACATGTTCTCCGGGCTGATGATACCAAATTGCATTTCTAACTTGTGATTAACATCCCAGTGTACTTGCACAAGACTTCTATTTTTGACAGATTTTTAACTTTTTTATTCGTCACATGACTGAGACCAAAAATGGAATAACGTCTATAAAATCTACAGTTTAGGGAATTTGGACATGTTCTCTGGGCTGATGATACCAAATTGCATTTCAAACTTGTCATTAACTTTTCAATGTACTTGCTCAAGACTTCTATTTTTGACAGATTTTTAACTTTTTTATTCATCACATGACTGTCACCAAAAATGGAATAATGCGTTTGAAATCTACAGTTTAGGGAATTTGGACATGTTCTCTGGGCTGATGATACCAAATTGCATTTCAAACTTGTCATGAACTTTTCAATGTACTTGCTCAAGACTTCTATTTTTGACAGATTTTTAACTTTTTTATTCGTCACATGACTGTGACCAAAAATGGAATAATGCCTTTAAAATCTACATTTTAGGGAATTTGGACATGTTCTCTGGGCTGATGATACCAAATTGCATTTCAAACTTGTGATTAACATCCCAGTGTACTTGCTCAAGACTTCTATTTTTGACAGATTTTTAACTTTTTTATTCGTCACATGACTGAGACCAAAAATGGAATAATGCCTTTAAAATCTACAGTTTAAGAAATTTGGACATGTTCTCTGGGCTGATGATACCAAATTGCATTTCAAACTTGTCATTATGTTTTCAATGTCCTTGCTCAAGACTTCTATTTTTAACAGATTTTTAACTTTTTTATTCGTCACATGACTGAGACCAAAAATGGAATAATGCCTTTAAAATCTACAGTTTAGGGAATTAGGACATGTTCTCTGGGCTTATGATACCAAATTGCATTTCAAACTTGTCACTGACTTTTCAATGTACTTGCTCAAGACTTCTATTTTTGACAGATTTTTAACTTTTTTATTCGTCACATGACTGAGACCAAAAATGGAATAATGCCTTTAAAATCTACATTTTAAGGGAATTTGGACATGTTCTTTAGGCTGATGATACCAAATAGCATTTCAAACTTGTGATTAACATCCCAGTGTACTTGCTCAAGACTTCTATTTTTGACAGATTTTTAACTTTTTTATTCGTCACATGACTGTCACCAAAAATGGAATAATGCGTTTGAAATCTACAGTTTAGGGAACTTGGACATGTTCTCTGGGCTGATGATACCAAATTGCATTTCAAACTTGTCATGAACTTTTCAATGTACTTGCTCAAGACTTCTATTTTTGACAGATTTTTAACTTTTTTATTCGTCACATGACTGTGACCAAAAATGGAATAATGCCTTTAAAATCTACATTTTAGGGAATTTGGACATGTTCTCTGGGCTGATGATGCCAAATTGCATTTCAAACTTGTGATTAACATCCCAGTGTACTTGCTCAAGACTTCTATTTTTGACAGATTTTTAACTTTTTTATTCGTCACATGACTGTGACCAAAAATGGAATAATGCCTTTAAAATCTACATTTTAGGGAATTTGGACATGTTCTCTGGGCTGATGATACCAAATTGCATTTCAAACTTGTGATTAACATCCCAGTGTACTTGCTCAAGACTTCTATTTTTGACAGATTTTTAACTTTTTTATTCGTCACATGACTGAGACCAAAAATGGAATAATGCCTTTAAAATCTACATTTTAAGGAATTTGGACATGTTCTCTGGGCTGATGATACCAAATTGCATTTCAAACTTGTCATTAACATCCCAGTGTACTTACTCAAGACTTCTATTTTTGACAGATTTTTAACTTTTTTATTCGTCACATGACTGAGACCAAAAATGGAATAATGCCTTTAAAATCTACATTTTAGGGAATTTGGACATGTTCTCTGGGCTGATGATACCAAATTGCACTTCAAACTTGTCATTAACATCCCAGTGTACTTGCTCAAGACTTCTATTTTTGACAGATTTTTAACTTTTTTATTCGTCACATGACTGAGACCAAAAATGGAATAATGCCTTTGAAATCTACATTTTAGGGAATTTGGACATGTTCTCTGGACTGATGATACCAAATTGCATTTCAAACTTGTCATTTACTTTTCAATGTACTTGCTCAAGACTTCTATTTTTTACAGATTTTTAACTTTTTTATTCGTCACATGACTGTGACCAAAAATGGAATAATGCCTTTAAAATCTACATTTTAGGGAATTTGGACATGTTCTCTGGGCTGATGATGCCAAATTGCATTTCAAACTTGTGATTAACATCCCAGTGTACTTGCTCAAGACTTCTATTTTTGACAGATTTTTAACTTTTTTATTCGTCACATGACTGTGACCAAAAATGGAATAATGCCTTTAAAATCTACATTTTAGGGAATTTGGACATGTTCTCTGGGCTGATGATACCAAATTGCATTTCAAACTTGTGATTAACATCCCAGTGTACTTGCTCAAGACTTCTATTTTTGACAGATTTTTAACTTTTTTATTCGTCACATGACTGAGACCAAAAATGGAATAATGCCTTTAAAATCTACATTTTAAGGAATTTGGACATGTTCTCTGGGCTGATGATACCAAATTGCATTTCAAACTTGTCATTAACATCCCAGTGTACTTACTCAAGACTTCTATTTTTGACAGATTTTTAACTTTTTTATTCGTCACATGACTGAGACCAAAAATGGAATAATGCCTTTAAAATCTACATTTTAGGGAATTTGGACATGTTCTCTGGGCTGATGATACCAAATTGCACTTCAAACTTGTCATTAACATCCCAGTGTACTTGCTCAAGACTTCTATTTTTGACAGATTTTTAACTTTTTTATTCGTCACATGACTGAGACCAAAAATGGAATAATGCCTTTGAAATCTACATTTTAGGGAATTTGGACATGTTCTCTGGACTGATGATACCAAATTGCATTTCAAACTTGTCATTTACTTTTCAATGTACTTGCTCAAGACTTCTATTTTTGACAGATTTTTAACTTTTTTATTCGTCACATGACTGTGACCAAAAATGGAATAATGCCTTTAAAATCTACATTTTAGGGAATTTGGACATGTTCTCTGGGCTGATGATGCCAAATTGCATTTCAAACTTGTGATTAACATCCCAGTGTACTTGCTCAAGACTTCTATTTTTGACAGATTTTTAACTTTTTTATTCGTCACATGACTGTGACCAAAAATGGAATAATGCCTTTAAAATCTACATTTTAGGGAATTTGGACATGTTCTCTGGGTTGATGATACCAAATTGCATTTCAAACTTGTGATTAACATCCCAGTGTACTTGCTCAAGACTTCTATTTTTGACAGATTTTTAACTTTTTTATTCGTCACATGACTGAGACCAAAAATGGAATAATGCCTTTAAAATCTACATTTTAGGGAATTTGGACATGTTCTCTGGGCTGATGATACCAAATTGCATTTCAAACTTGTCATTAACATCCCAGTGTACTTACTCAAGACTTCTATTTTTGACAGATTTTTAACTTTTTTATTCGTCACATGACTGAGACCAAAAATGGAATAATGCCTTTAAAATCTACATTTTAGGGAATTTGGACATGTTCTCTGGGCTGATGATACCAAATTGCACTTCAAACTTGTCATTAACATCCCAGTGTACTTGCTCAAGACTTCTATTTTTGACAGATTTTTAACTTTTTTATTCGTCACATGACTGAGACCAAAAATGGAATAATGCCTTTGAAATCTACATTTTAGGGAATTTGGACATGTTCTCTGGACTGATGATACCAAATTGCATTTCAAACTTGTCATTTACTTTTCAATGTACTTGCTCAAGACTTCTATTTTTTACAGATTTTTAACTTTTTTATTCGTCACATGACTGAGACCAAAAATGGAATAATGCCTTTAAAATCTACAGTTTAGGGAATTAGGACATGTTCTCTGGGCTGATGATACCAAATTGCATTTCAAACTTGTCATTATATTTTCAATGTCCTTGCTCAAGACTTCTATTTTTAACAGATTTTTAACTTTTTTATTCGTCACATGACTGAGACCAAAAATGGAATAATGCCTTTAAAATCTACATTTTAGGGAATTTGGACATGTTCTCTGGGCTGATGATACCAAATTGCACTTCAAACTTGTCATTAACATCCCAGTGTACTTGCTCAAGACTTCTATTTTTGACAGATTTTTAACTTTTTTATTCGTCACATGACTGAGACCAAAAATGGAATAATGCCTTTAAAATCTACATTTTAGGGAATTTGGACATGTTCTCTGGGCTGATGATACCAAATTGCACTTCAAACTTGTCATTAACATCCCAGTGTACTTGCTCAAGACTTCTATTTTTGACAGATTTTTAACTTTTTTATTCGTCACATGACTGAGACCAAAAATGGAATAATGCCTTTGAAATCTACATTTTAGGGAATTTGGACATGTTCTCTGGACTGATGATACCAAATTGCATTTCAAACTTGTCATTTACTTTTCAATGTACTTGCTCAAGACTTCTATTTTTGACAGATTTTTAACTTTTTTATTCGTCACATGACTGTGACCAAAAATGGAATAATGCCTTTAAAATCTACATTTTAGGGAATTTGGACATGTTCTCTGGGCTGATGATGCCAAATTGCATTTCAAACTTGTGATTAACATCCCAGTGTACTTGCTCAAGACTTCTATTTTTGACAGATTTTTAACTTTTTTATTCGTCACATGACTGTGACCAAAAATGGAATAATGCCTTTAAAATCTACATTTTAGGGAATTTGGACATGTTCTCTGGGCTGATGATACCAAATTGCATTTCAAACTTGTGATTAACATCCCAGTGTACTTGCTCAAGACTTCTATTTTTGACAGATTTTTAACTTTTTTATTCGTCACATGACTGAGACCAAAAATGGAATAATGCCTTTAAAATCTACATTTTAAGGAATTTGGACATGTTCTCTGGGCTGATGATACCAAATTGCATTTCAAACTTGTCATTAACATCCCAGTGTACTTACTCAAGACTTCTATTTTTGACAGATTTTTAACTTTTTTATTCGTCACATGACTGAGACCAAAAATGGAATAATGCCTTTAAAATCTACATTTTAGGGAATTTGGACATGTTCTCTGGGCTGATGATACCAAATTGCACTTCAAACTTGTCATTAACATCCCAGTGTACTTGCTCAAGACTTCTATTTTTGACAGATTTTTAACTTTTTTATTCGTCACATGACTGAGACCAAAAATGGAATAATGCCTTTGAAATCTACATTTTAGGGAATTTGGACATGTTCTCTGGACTGATGATACCAAATTGCATTTCAAACTTGTCATTTACTTTTCAATGTACTTGCTCAAGACTTCTATTTTTTACAGATTTTTAACTTTTTTATTCGTCACATGACTGAGACCAAAAATGGAATAATGCCTTTAAAATCTACAGTTTAGGGAATTAGGACATGTTCTCTGGGCTGATGATACCAAATTGCATTTCAAACTTGTCATTATATTTTCAATGTCCTTGCTCAAGACTTCTATTTTTAACAGATTTTTAACTTTTTTATTCGTCACATGACTGAGACCAAAAATGGAATAATGCCTTTAAAATCTACAGTTTAGGGAATTAGGACATGTTCTCTGGGCTGATGATACCAAATTGCATTTCAAACTTGTCACTGACTTTTCAATGTACTTGCTCAAGACTTCTATTTTTGACAGATTTTTAACTTTTTTATTCGTCACATGACTGAGACCAAAAATGGAATAATGCCTTTAAAATCTACATTTTAAGGGAATTTGGACATGTTCTTTAGGCTGATGATACCAAATAGCATTTCAAACTTGTGATTAACATCCCAGTGTACTTGCTCAAGACTTCTATTTTTGACAGATTTTTAACTTTTTTATTCGTCACATGACTGTCACCAAAAATGGAATAATGCGTTTGAAATCTACAGTTTAGGGAATTTGGACATGTTCTCTGGGCTGATGATACCAAATTGCATTTCAAACTTGTCATGAACTTTTCAATGTACTTGCTCAAGACTTCTATTTTTGACAGATTTTTAACTTTTTTATTCGTCACATGACTGAGACCAAAAATGGAATAATGCCTTTGAAATCTACATTTTAGGGAATTTGGACATGTTCTCTGGACTGATGATACCAAATTGCATTTCAAACTTGTCATTTACTTTTCAATGTACTTGCTCAAGACTTCTATTTTTTACAGATTTTTAACTTTTTTATTCGTCACATGACTGAGACCAAAAATGGAATAATGCCTTTAAAATCTACAGTTTAGGGAATTAGGACATGTTCTCTGGGCTGATGATACCAAATTGCATTTCAAACTTGTCATTATATTTTCAATGTCCTTGCTCAAGACTTCTATTTTTAACAGATTTTTAACTTTTTTATTCGTCACATGACTGAGACCAAAAATGGAATAATGCCTTTAAAATCTACATTTTAGGGAATTTGGACATGTTCTCTGGGCTGATGATACCAAATTGCACTTCAAACTTGTCATTAACATCCCAGTGTACTTGCTCAAGACTTCTATTTTTGACAGATTTTTAACTTTTTTATTCGTCACATGACTGAGACCAAAAATGGAATAATGCCTTTAAAATCTACATTTTAGGGAATTTGGACATGTTCTCTGGGCTGATGATACCAAATTGCACTTCAAACTTGTCATTAACATCCCAGTGTACTTGCTCAAGACTTCTATTTTTGACAGATTTTTAACTTTTTTATTCGTCACATGACTGAGACCAAAAATGGAATAATGCCTTTGAAATCTACATTTTAGGGAATTTGGACATGTTCTCTGGACTGATGATACCAAATTGCATTTCAAACTTGTCATTTACTTTTCAATGTACTTGCTCAAGACTTCTATTTTTGACAGATTTTTAACTTTTTTATTCGTCACATGACTGTGACCAAAAATGGAATAATGCCTTTAAAATCTACATTTTAGGGAATTTGGACATGTTCTCTGGGCTGATGATGCCAAATTGCATTTCAAACTTGTGATTAACATCCCAGTGTACTTGCTCAAGACTTCTATTTTTGACAGATTTTTAACTTTTTTATTCGTCACATGACTGTGACCAAAAATGGAATAATGCCTTTAAAATCTACATTTTAGGGAATTTGGACATGTTCTCTGGGCTGATGATACCAAATTGCATTTCAAACTTGTGATTAACATCCCAGTGTACTTGCTCAAGACTTCTATTTTTGACAGATTTTTAACTTTTTTATTCGTCACATGACTGAGACCAAAAATGGAATAATGCCTTTAAAATCTACATTTTAAGGAATTTGGACATGTTCTCTGGGCTGATGATACCAAATTGCATTTCAAACTTGTCATTAACATCCCAGTGTACTTACTCAAGACTTCTATTTTTGACAGATTTTTAACTTTTTTATTCGTCACATGACTGAGACCAAAAATGGAATAATGCCTTTAAAATCTACATTTTAGGGAATTTGGACATGTTCTCTGGGCTGATGATACCAAATTGCACTTCAAACTTGTCATTAACATCCCAGTGTACTTGCTCAAGACTTCTATTTTTGACAGATTTTTAACTTTTTTATTCGTCACATGACTGAGACCAAAAATGGAATAATGCCTTTGAAATCTACATTTTAGGGAATTTGGACATGTTCTCTGGACTGATGATACCAAATTGCATTTCAAACTTGTCATTTACTTTTCAATGTACTTGCTCAAGACTTCTATTTTTTACAGATTTTTAACTTTTTTATTCGTCACATGACTGAGACCAAAAATGGAATAATGCCTTTAAAATCTACAGTTTAGGGAATTAGGACATGTTCTCTGGGCTGATGATACCAAATTGCATTTCAAACTTGTCATTATATTTTCAATGTCCTTGCTCAAGACTTCTATTTTTAACAGATTTTTAACTTTTTTATTCGTCACATGACTGAGACCAAAAATGGAATAATGCCTTTAAAATCTACAGTTTAGGGAATTAGGACATGTTCTCTGGGCTGATGATACCAAATTGCATTTCAAACTTGTCACTGACTTTTCAATGTACTTGCTCAAGACTTCTATTTTTGACAGATTTTTAACTTTTTTATTCGTCACATGACTGAGACCAAAAATGGAATAATGCCTTTAAAATCTACATTTTAAGGGAATTTGGACATGTTCTTTAGGCTGATGATACCAAATAGCATTTCAAACTTGTGATTAACATCCCAGTGTACTTGCTCAAGACTTCTATTTTTGACAGATTTTTAACTTTTTTATTCGTCACATGACTGTCACCAAAAATGGAATAATGCGTTTGAAATCTACAGTTTAGGGAATTTGGACATGTTCTCTGGGCTGATGATACCAAATTGCATTTCAAACTTGTCATGAACTTTTCAATGTACTTGCTCAAGACTTCTATTTTTGACAGATTTTTAACTTTTTTATTCGTCACATGACTGTGACCAAAAATGGAATAATGCCTTTAAAATCTACATTTTAGGGAATTTGGACATGTTCTCTGGGCTGATGATACCAAATTGCATTTCAAACTTGTGATTAACATCCCAGTGTACTTGCTCAAGACTTCTATTTTTGACAGATTTTTAACTTTTTTATTCGTCACATGACTGTCACCAAAAATGGAATAATGCCTTTAAAATCTACATTTTAGGGAATTTGGACATGTTCTCTGGGCTGATGATACCAAATTGCATTTCAAACTTGTGATTAACATCCCAGTGTACTTGCTCAAGACTTCTATTTTTGACAGATTTTTAACTTTTTTATTCGTCACATGACTGAGACCAAAAATGGAATAATGCCTTTAAAATCTACATTTTAGGGAATTTGGACATGTTCTCTGGGCTGATGATACCAAATTGCATTTCAAACTTGTCATTAACATCCCAGTGTACTTACTCAAGACTTCTATTTTTGACAGATTTTTAACTTTTTTATTCGTCACATGACTGAGACCAAAAATGGAATAATGCCTTTAAAATCTACATTTTAGGGAATTTGGACATGTTCTCTGGGCTGATGATACCAAATTGCACTTCAAACTTGTCATTAACATCCCAGTGTACTTGCTCAAGACTTCTATTTTTGACAGATTTTTAACTTTTTTATTCGTCACATGACTGAGACCAAAAATGGAATAATGCCTTTGAAATCTACATTTTAGGGAATTTGGACATGTTCTCTGGGCTGATGATACCAAATTGCATTTCAAACTTGTCATTTACTTTTCAATGTACTTGCTCAAGACTTCTATTTTTTACAGATTTTTAACTTTTTTATTCGTCATATGACTGTGACCAAAAATGGAATAATGCCTTTAAAATCTACATTTTAAGGAATTTGGACATGTTCTCTGGGCTGATGATACCAAATTGCATTTCAAACTTGTGATTAACATCCCAGTGTACTTGCTCAAGACTTCTATTTTTGACAGATTTTTAACTTTTTTATTCGTCACATGACTGTCATCAAAAATGGATTAATGCCTTTAAAATCTATAGTTTAGGGAATTTGGACATGTTCTCTGGGCTGATGATACCAAATTGCATTTCAAACTTGTCATTAACTTTTCAATGTACTTGCTCAAGACTTCTATTTTTGACAGATTTTTAACTTTTTTATTCGTCACATGACTGTCATCAAAAATGGAATAATGCCTCTAAAATCTACAGTTTATGGAATCTGGACATGTTCTCCGGGCTGATGATACCAAATTGCATTTCAAACTTGTCATTCACTTCCCACTGTACTTGCACAAGACTTCTATTTTTGACAGATTTTAAACTTTTTTATTCGTCACATGACTGAGACCAAAAATGGAATAATTCCTTTAAAATCTACATTTTAGGGAATTTGGACATGTTCTCTCGGCTGATGATACCAAATTGCATTTCAAACTTGTCATGAACTTTTCAATGTACTTGCTCAAGACTTCTATTTTTGACAGATTTTTAACTTCTTTATTCGTCACATGACTGTCATCAAAAATGGATTAATGCCTCTAAAATCTACAGTTTAGGGAATCTGGACATGTTCTCCGGGTTGATGATACCAAATTGCATTTCTAACTTGTCATTAACATCCCAGTGTACTTGCACAAGACTTCTATTTTTGACAGATTTTTAACTTTTTTATTCGTCACATGACTGAGACCAAAAATGGAATAACGTCTTTAAAATCTACAGTTTAGGGAATTTGGACACGTTCTCTGGGCTGATGATGCCAAATTGCATTTCAAACTTGTCATTAACTTTTCAATGTACTTGCTCAAGACTTCTATTTTTGACAGATTTTTAACTTTTTTATTCGTCACATGACTGTGACCAAAAATGGAATAATGCCTTTAAAATCTACATTTTAGGGAATTTGGACATGTTCTCTGGGCTGATGATACCAAATTGCATTTCAAACTTGTCACTGACTTTTCAATGTACTTGCTCAAGACTTCTATTTTTGACAGATTTTTAACTTTTTTATTCGTCACATGACTGAGACCAAAAATGGAATAATGCCTTTAAAATCTACATTTTAAGGGAATTTGGACATGTTCTTTAGGCTGATGATACCAAATAGCATTTCAAACTTGTGATTAACATCCCAGTGTACTTGCTCAAGACTTCTATTTTTGACAGATTTTTAACTTTTTTATTCGTCACATGACTGAGACCAAAAATGGAATAATGCCTTTGAAATCTACATTTTAGGGAATCTGGACATGTTCTCTGGGCTGATGATACCAAATTGCATTTCAAACTTGTCATTTACTTTTCAATGTACTTGCTCAAGACTTCTATTTTTGACAGATTTTTAACTTTTTTATTCGTCACATGACTGTCATCAAAAATGGATTAATGCCTTTAAAATCTATAGTTTAGGGAATTTGGACATGTTCTCTGGGCTGATGATACCAAATTGCATTTCAAACTTGTCATTAACATCCCAGTGTACTTGCTCAAGACTTCTATTTTTGACAGATTTTTAACTTTTTTATTCGTCACATGACTGAGACCAAAAATGGAATAACGCCTTTAAAATCTACAGTTTAGAGAATTTGGACACGTTCTCCGGGCTGATGATACCAAATTGCATTTCAAACTTGTCATTAACATCCCAGTGTACTTGCTCAAGACTTCTTTTTTTTACAGATTTTTAACTGTTTCATTCGTCACATGACTGTGACGAAAAATGGAATAATGCCTTTAAAATCTACAGTTTAGGGAATTTGGACATGTTCTCTTTGCTGATGATACCAAATTGCATTTCAAACTTGTCATTAACTTTTCAATGTCCTTGCTCAAGACTTCTATTTTTAACAGATTTTTAACTTTTTCATTCGTCACATGACTGTGACCAAAAATGGAATAATGCCTTTAAAATCTACATTTTAGGGAATTTGGACACGTTCTCTGGGCTGATGATACCAAATTGCATTTCAAACTTGTCACTGACTTTTCAATGTACTTGCTCAAGACTTCTATTTTTGACAGATTTTTAACTTTTTTATTCGTCACATGACTGTGACCAAAAATGGAATAATGCCTTTAAAATCTACATTTTAAGGGAATTTGGACATGTATTTAGGCTGATGATACCAAATAGCATTTCAAACTTGTCATTAACATCCCAGTGTACTTGCTCAAGACTTCTATTTTTGACAGATTTTTAACTTTTTTATTCGTCACATGACTGTCACCAAAAATGGAATAATGCGTTTGAAATCTACAGTTTAGGGAATCTGGACATGTTCTCTGGGCTGATGATACCAAATTGCATTTCAAACTTGTCATGAACTTTTCAATGTACTTGCTCAAGACTTCTATTTTTGACAGATTTTTAACTTTTTTATTCGTCATATGACTGTGACCAAAAATGGAATAATGCCTTTAAAATCTATAGTTTAGAGAATTTGGACACGTTCTCCGGGCTGATGACACCAAATTGCATTTCAAACTTGTCATTAACATCCCAGTGTACTTACTCAAGACTTCTTTTTTTTACAGATTTTTAACTGTTTCATTCGTCACATGACTGAGACCAAAAATGGAATAATGCCTTTAAAATCTACATTTTAGGGAATTTGGACATGTTCTCTGGGCTGATGATACCAAATTGCATTTCAAACTTGTCATTAACAACCCAGTGTACTTGCTCAAGACTTCTATTTTTGACAGATTTTTAACTTTTTTATTCGTCACATGACTGAGACCAAAAATGGAATAACGCCTTTAAAATCTACAGTTTAGGGAATTTGGACATGTTCTCAGGGCTGATGATACCAAATTGCACTTCAAACTTGTCATTATCTTCCCACTGTACTTGCACAAGACTTCTATTTTTTTACAGATTTTTAACTTTTTTATTCGTCACACGACTGAGACCAAAAATGGAATAACGCCCTTAAAATCTATAGTTTAGAGAATTTGGACACGTTCTCCGGGCTGATGATACCAAATTGCATTTCAAACTTGTCATTAACATCCCAATGTACATACTCAAGACTTCTTTTTTTTACAGATTTTTAACTGTTTCATTCGTCACATGACTGTGACGAAAAATGGAACAATGCCTTTAAAATCTATAGTTTAGGGAATTTGGACATGTTCTCTGGGCTGATGATACCAAATTGCATTTCAAACTTGTCATTAACTTTTCAATGTACTTGCTCAAGACTTCTATTTTTGACAGATTTTTAACTTTTTTATTCGTCACATGACTGTGACCAAAAATGGAATAATGCCTTTAAAATCTACATTTTAGGGAATTTGGACATGTTCTCTCGGCTGATGATACCAAATTGCATTTCAAACTTGTCACTGACTTTTCAATGTACTTGCTCAAGACTTCTATTTTTGACAGATTTTTAACTTTTTTATTCGTCACATGACTGAGACCAAAAATGGAATAATGCCTTTAAAATCTACATTTTAAGGGAATTTGGACATGTTCTCTGGGCTGATGATACCAAATTGCACTTCAAACTTGTCATTAACATCCCAGTGTACTTGCTCAAGACTTCTATTTTTGACAGATTTTTAACTTTTTTATTCGTCACATGACTGTGACCAAAAATGGAATAATGCCTTTAAAATCTACATTTTAGGGAATTTGGACATGTTCTCTGGGCTGATGATACCAAATTGCATTTCAAACTTGTCACTGACTTTTCAATGTACTTGCTCAAGACTTCTATTTTTGACAGATTTTTAACTTTTTTATTCGTCACATGACTGAGAGCAAAAATGGAATAATGCCTTTAAAATCTACATTTTAAGGGAATTTGGACATGTTCTTTAGGCTGATGATACCAAATAGCATTTCAAACTTGTGATTAACATCCCAGTGTACTTGCTCAAGACTTCTATTTTTGACAGATTTTTAACTTTTTTATTCGTCACATGACTGAGACCAAAAATGGAATAATGCCTTTAAAATCTACAGTTTAGGGAATTTTGACATGTTCTCTAGGCTGATGATACCAAATTGCATTTCAAACTTGGCATTGACTTTTCAATGTACTTGCTCAAGACTTCTATTTTTGACAGATTTTTAACTTTTTTATTCGTCACATGACTGTCATCAAAAATGGATTAATGCCTTTAAAATCTAAAATTTAGGTTATTTGGACATGTTCTCTGGGCTGATGATACCAAATTGCATTTCAAACTTGTCATTAACATCCCAGTGTACTTGCTCAAGGCTTCTATTTTTGAAAGATTTTTTACTTTTTTATTCGTCATATGACTGAGACCAAAAATGGAATAATGCCTTTAAAATCTACATTTTAGGGAATTTGGACATGTTCTCTGGGCTGATGATACCAAATTGCATTTCAAACTTGTCATTAACATCCCAGTGTACTTGCTCAAGACTTCTATTTTTGACAGATTTTTAACTTTTTTATTCGTCACATGACTGAGACCAAAAATGGAATAATGCCTTTAAAATCTACATTTTAAGGAATTTGGACATGTTCTCTGGGCTGATGATACCAAATTGCATTTCAAACTTGTCATTAACATCCCAGTGTACTTGCTCAAGACTTCTATTTTTGACAGATTTTTAACTTTTTTATTCGTCACATGACTGTCATCAAAAATGGAATAATGCCTTTAAAATCTAAAGTTTAGGGAATTTGGACATGTTCTCTAGGCTGATGATACCAAATTGCATTTCAAACTTGTCATTAACTTTTCAATGTACTTGCTCAAGACTTCTATTTTTGACAGATTTTTAACTTTTTTATTCGTCACATGACTGAGAGCAAAAATGGATTAATGCCTTTAAAATCTACATTTTAGGTAATTTGGACATGTTCTCTAGGCTTATGATACCAAATTGCATTTCAAACTTGTCATTAACTTTTCAATGTACTTGCTCAAGACTTCTATTTTTGACAGATTTTTAACTTTTTTATTCGTCATATGACTGTGACCAAAAATGGAATAATGCCTTTAAAATCTATAGTTTAGAGAATTTGGACACGTTCTCCGGGCTGATGACACCAAATTGCATTTCAAACTTGTCATTAACATCCCAGTCTACTTACTCAAGACTTCTTTTTTTTACAGATTTTTAACTGATTCATTCGTCACATGACTGAGACCAAAAATGGAATAATGCCTTTAAAATCTACATTTTAGGGAATTTGGACATGTTCTCTGGGCTGATGATACCAAATTGCATTTCAAACTTGTCATTAACAACCCAGTGTACTTGCTCAAGACTTCTATTTTTGACAGATTTTTAACTTTTTTATTCGTCACATGACTGAGACCAAAAATGAAATAACGCCTTTAAAATCTACAGTTTAGGGAATTTGGACATGTTCTCAGGGCTGATGATACCAAATTGCACTTCAAACTTGTCATTATCTTCCCACTGTACTTGCACAAGACTTCTATTTTTTTACAGATTTTTAACTTTTTTATTCGTCACACGACTGAGACCAAAAATGGAATAACGCCCTTAAAATCTATAGTTTAGAGAATTTGGACACGTTCTCCGGGCTGATGATACCAAATTGCATTTCAAACTTGTCATTAACATCCCAGTGTACATACTCAAGACTTCTTTTTTTTACAGATTTTTAACTGTTTCATTCGTCACATGACTGTGACGAAAAATGGAACAATGCCTTTAAAATCTACAGTTTAGGGAATTTGGACATGTTCTCTGGGCTGATGATACCAAATTGCATTTCAAACTTGTCATTAACTTTTCAATGTACTTGCTCAAGACTTCTATTTTTGACAGATTTTTAACTTTTTTATTCGTCACATGACTGTGACCAAAAATGGAATAATGCCTTTAAAATCTACATTTTAGGGAATTTGGACATGTTCTCTCGGCTGATGATACCAAATTGCATTTCAAACTTGTCACTGACTTTTCAATGTACTTGCTCAAGACTTCTATTTTTGACAGATTTTTAACTTTTTTATTCGTCACATGACTGAGACCAAAAATGGAATAATGCCTTTAAAATCTAAAGTTTAAGGGAATTTGGACATGTTCTCTGGGCTGATGATACCAAATTGCACTTCAAACTTGTCATTAACATCCCAGTGTACTTGCTCAAGACTTCTATTTTTGACAGATTTTTAACTTTTTTATTCGTCACATGACTGTGACCAAAAATGGAATAATGCCTTTAAAATCTACATTTTAGGGAATTTGGACATGTTCTCTGGGCTGATGATACCAAATTGCATTTCAAACTTGTCACTGACTTTTCAATGTACTTGCTCAAGACTTCTATTTTTGACAGATTTTTAACTTTTTTATTCGTCACATGACTGAGAGCAAAAATGGAATAATGCCTTTAAAATCTACATTTTAAGGGAATTTGGACATGTTCTTTAGGCTGATGATACCAAATAGCATTTCAAACTTGTGATTAACATCCCAGTGTACTTGCTCAAGACTTCTATTTTTGACAGATTTTTAACTTTTTTATTCGTCACATGACTGTCACCAAAAATGGAATAATGCGTTTGAAATCTACAGTTTAGGGAATTTGGAATGTTCTCTGGGCTGATGATACCAAATTGCATTTCAAACTTGTCATGAACTTTTCAATGTACTTGCTCAAGACTTCTATTTTTGACAGATTTTTAACTTTTTTATTCGTCACATGACTGTGACCAAAAATGGAATAATGCCTTTAAAATCTACATTTTAGGGAATTTGGACATGTTCTCTGGGCTGATGATACCAAATTGCATTTCAAACTTGTGATTAACATCCCAGTGTACTTGCTCAAGACTTCTATTTTTGACAGATTTTTAACTTTTTTATTCGTCACATGACTGAGACCAAAAATGGAATAATGCCTTTAAAATCTACATTTTAAGAAATTTGGACATGTTCTCTGGGCTGATGATACCAAATTGCATTTCAAACTTGTCATTAACATTTCAATGTCCTTGCTCAAGACTTCTATTTTTAACAGATTTTTAACTTTTTTCTTCGTCACATGACTGAGATCAAAAATGGAATAATGCCTTTAAAATCTACAGTTTAGGGAATTAGGACATGTTCTCTGGGCTGATGATACCAAATTGCATTTCAAACTTGTCACTGACTTTTCAATGTACTTGCTCAAGACTTCTATTTTTGACAGATTTTTAACTTTTTTATTCGTCACATGACTGAGACCAAAAATGGAATAATGCCTTTAAAATCTACATTTTAAGGGAATTTGGACATGTTTTTTAGGCTGATGATACCAAATAGCATTTCAAACTTGTGATTAACATCCCAGTGTACTTGCTCAAGACTTCTATTTTTGACAGATTTTTAACTTTTTTATTCGTCACATGACTGTCACCAAAAATGGAATAATGCGTTTGAAATCTACAGTTTAGGGAATTTGGACATGTTCTCTGGGCTGATGATACCAAATTGCATTTCAAACTTGTCATGAACTTTTCAATGTACTTGCTCAAGACTTCTATTTTTGACAGATTTTTAACTTTTTTATTCGTCACATGACTGTGACCAAAAATGGAATAATGCCTTTAAAATCTACATTTTAGGGAATTTGGACATGTTCTCTGGGCTGATGATACCAAATTGCATTTGAAACTTGTCATTAACATCCCAGTGTACTTGCTCAAGACTTCTATTTTTGACAGATTTTTAACTTTTTTATTCGTCACATGACTGAGACCAAAAATGGAATAATGCCTTTAAAATCTACATTTTAAGAAATTTGGACATGTTCTCTGGGCTGATGATACCAAATTGCATTTCAAACTTGTCATTAACTTTTCAATGTCCTTGCTCAAGACTTCTATTTTTAACAGATTTTTAACTTTTTTATTCGTCACATGACTGTGACCAAAAATGGAATAATGCCTTTAAAATCTACAGTTTAGGGAATTAGGACATGTTCTCTGGGCTGATGATACCAAATTGCATTTCAAACTTGTCATTAACTTTTCAATGTCCTTGCTCAAGACTTCTATTTTTGACAGATTTTTAACTTTTTTATTCGTCACATGACTGTGACCAAAAATGGAATAATGCCTTTAAAATCTACATTTTAGGGAATTTGGACATGTTCTCTGGGCTGATGATACCAAATTGCACTTCAAACTTGTCATTAACATCCCAGTGTACTTGCTCAAGACTTCTATTTTTGACAGATTTTTAACTTTTTTATTCGTCACATGACTGAGACCAAAAATGGAATAATGCCTTTGAAATCTACATTTTAGGGAATTTGGACATGTTCTCTGGGCTGATAATACCAAATTGCATTTCAAACTTGTCATTTACTTTTCAATGTACTTGCTCAAGACTTCTATTTTTTACAGATTTTTAACTTTTTTATTCGTCACATGACTGAGACCAAAAATGGAATAATGCCTTTAAAATCTACATTTTAAGGAATTTGGACATGTTCTCTGGGCTGATGATACCAAATTGCATTTCAAACTTGTGATTAACATCCCAGTGTACTTGCTCAAGACTTCTATTTTTGACAGATTTTTAACTTTTTTATTCGTCACATGACTGTCATCAAAAATGGATTCATGCCTTTAAAATCTATAGTTTAGGGAATTTGGACATGTTCTCTGGGCCGATGATACCAAATTGCATTTCAAACTTGTCATTAACTTTTCAATGTACTTGCTCAAGACTTCTATTTTTGACAGATTTTTAACTTTTTTATTCGTCACATGACTGTCATCAAAAATGGAATAATGCCTCTAAGATCTACAGTTTATGGAATCTGGACACATTCTCCCTGCTGATGATACCAAATTGCATTTCAAACTTCTCATTCACTTCCCACTGTACTTGCACAAGACTTCTATTTTTGACAGATTTTAAACTTTTTTATTCGTCACATGACTGAGACCAAAAATGGAATAATTCCTTTAAAATCTACATTTTAGGGAATTTGGACATGTTCTCTCGGCTGATGATACCAAATTGCATTTCAAACTTGTGAATAACATTCCAGTGTACTTGCTCAAGACTTCTATTTTTGACAGATTTTTAACTTTTTTATTCGTCACATGACTGAGACCAAAAATGGAATAATGCCTTTGAAATCTACATTTTAGGGAATTTGGACATGTTCTGTAGGCTGATGATACCAAATTGCATTTCAAACTTGTCATTAACTTTTCAATGTACTTGCTCAAGACTTCTATTTTTGACAGATTTTTAACTTTTTTATTCGTCATATGACTGAGACCAAAAATGGAATAATGCCTTTAAAATCTACATTTTAGGGAATTTGGACATGTTCTCTGGGCTGATGATACCAAATTGCATTTCAAACTTGTCATTAACTTTTCAATGTACTTGCTCAAGACTTCTATTTTTGACAGATTTTTAACTTTTTTATTCGTCACATGACTGTGACCAAAAATGGAATAATGCCTTTAAAATCTACATTTTAGGGAATTTGGACATGTTCTCTGGGCTGATGATACGAAATTGCATTTCAAACTTGTCACTGACTTTTCAATCTACTTACTCAAGACTTCTATTTTTGACAGATTTTTAACTTTTTTATTCGTCACATGACTGAGACCAAAAATGGAATAATGCCTTTAAAATCTACATTTTAAGGGAATTTGGACATGTTCTCTAGGCTGATGATACCAAATAGCATTTCAAACTTGTGATTAACATCCCAGTGTACTTGCTCAAGACTTCTATTTTTGACAGATTTTTAACTTTTCTATTCGTCACATGACTGTCACCAAAAATGGAATAATGCGTTTGAAATCTACAGTTTAGGGAATTTGGACATGTTCTCTGGGCTGATGATACCAAATTGCATTTCAAACTTGTCATGAACTTTTCAATGTACTTGCTCAAGACTTCTATTTTTGACAGATTTTTAACTTTTTTATTCGTCACATGACTGTGACCAAAAATGGAATAATGCCTTTAAAATCTACATTTTAGGGAATTTGGACATGTTCTCTGGGCTGATGATACCAAATTGCATTTCAAACTTGTGATTAACATCCCAGTGTACTTGCTCAAGACTTCTATTTTTGACAGATTTTTAACTTTTTTATTCGTCACATGACTGAGACCAAAAATGGAATAATGCCTTTAAAATCTATATTTTGGGGAATTAGGACATGTTCTCTGGGCTGATGATACCAAATTGCATTTCAAACTTGTCATTAACTTTTCAATGTACTTGCTCAAGACTTCTATTTTTGACAGATTTTTAACTTTTTTATTCGTCATATGACTGTGACCAAAAATGGAATAATGCCTTTAAAATCTACATTTTAGGGAATTTGGACATGTTCTCTGGGCTGATGATACCAAATTGCACTTCAAACTTGTCATTAACATCCCAGTGTACTTGCTCAAGACTTCTATTTTTGACATATTTTTAACTTTTTTATTCGTCACATGACTGAGACCAAAAATGGAATAATGCCTTTGAAATCTACATTTTAGGGAATTTGGACATGTTCTCTGGGCTGATGATACCAAATTGCATTTCAAACTTGTCATTTTCTTTTCAATGTACTTGCTCAAGACTTCTATTTTTGACAGATTTTTAACTTTTTTATTCGTCACATGACTGTCATCAAAAATGGATTAATGCCTTTAAAATCTACAGTTTAGGGAATTTGGACATGTTCTCTAGGCTGATGATACCAAATTGCATTTCAAACTTGTCATTAACATCCCAGTGTACTTGCTCAAGACTTCTATTTTTGACAGATTTTTAACTTTTTTATTCGTCACATGACTGAGACCAAAAATGGAATAACGCCTTTAAAATCTACAGTTTAGGGAATTTGGACATGTTCTCTAGGCTGATGATACCAAATTGCACTTCAAACTTGTCATTATCTTCCCACTGTACTTGCACAAGACTTCTATTTTTTTACAGATTTTTAACTTTTTTATTCGTCACACGACTGAGACCAAAAATGGAATAACGCCCTTAAAATCTATAGTTTAGAGAATTTGGACACGTTCTCCGGGCTGATGATACCAAATTGCATTTCAAACTTGTGATTAACATCCCAGTGTACTTGCTCAAGACTTCTATTTTTGACAGATTTTTAACTTTTTTATTCGTCACATGACTGAGACCAAAAATGGAATAATGCCTTTAAAATCTACATTTTAAGGAATTTGGACATGTTCTCTAGGCTGATGATACCAAATTGCATTTCAAACTTGTCATAAACATCCCAGTGTACTTACTCAAGACTTCTATTTTTGACAGATTTTTAACTTTTTTATTCGTCACATGACTGAGACCAAAAATGGAATAATGCCTTTAAAATCTACAGTTTAGGGAATTAGGACATGTTCTCTGGGCTGATGATACCAAATTGCATTTCAAACTTGTCATTAACTTTTCAATGTCCTTGCTCAAGACTTCTATTTTTAACAGATTTTTAACTTTTTTATTCGTCACATGACTGTCACCAAAAATGGAATAATGCCTTTAAAATCTACAGTTTAGGGAATTAGGACATGTTCTCTGGGCTGATGATACCAAATTGCATTTCAAACCTGTCACTGACTTTTCAATGTACTTGCTCAAGACTTCTATTTTTGACAGATTTTTAACTTTTTCATTCGTCACATGACTGTGACCAAAAATGGAATAACGTCATTAAATTCTACAGTTTAGGGAATTTGGACATGTTCTCTTTGCTGATGATACCAAATTGCATTTCAAACTTGTCATTAACTTTTCAATGTCCTTGCTCAAGACTTCTATTTTTAACAGATTTTTAACTTTTTCATTCGTCACATGACTGTGACCAAAAATGGAATAATGCCTTTAAAATCTACATTTTAGGGAATTTGGACATGTTCTCTGGGCTGATGATACCAAATTGCATTTCAAACTTGTCACTGACTTTTCAATGTACTTGCTCAAGACTTCTATTTTTGACAGATTTTTAACTTTTTTATTCGTCACATGACTGAGACCAAAAATGGAATAATGCCTCTAAAATCTACATTTTAAGGGAATTTGGACATGTTCTTTAGGCTGATGATACCAAATAGCATTTCAAACTTGTGATTAACATCCCAGTGTACTTGCTCAAGACTTCTATTTTTGACAGATTTTTAACTTTTTTATTCGTCACATGACTGTCACCAAAAATGGAATAATGCGTTTGAAATCTACAGTTTAGGGAATTTGGACATGTTCTCTGGGCTGATGATACCAAATTGCATTTCAAACTTGTCATGAACTTTTCAATGTACTTGCTCAAGACTTCTATTTTTGACAGATTTTTAACTTTTTTATTCGTCATATGACTGTGACCAAAAATGGAATAATGCCTTTAAAATCTACATTTTAGGGAATTTGGACATGTTCTCTGGGCTGATGATACCAAATTGCACTTCAAACTTGTCATTAACATCCCAGTGTACTTGCTCAAGACTTCTATTTTTGACATATTTTTAACTTTTTTATTCGTCACATGACTGAGACCAAAAATGGAATAATGCCTTTGAAATCTACATTTTAGGGAATTTGGACATGTTCTCTGGGCTGATGATACCAAATTGCATTTCAAACTTGTCATTTTCTTTTCAATGTACTTGCACAAGACTTCTATTTTTGACAGATTTTTAACTTTTTTATTCGTCACATGACTGTGACCAAAAATGGAATAATGCCTTTAAAATCTACATTTTAGGGAATTTGGACATGTTCTCTCGGCTGATGATACCAAATTGCATTTCAAACTTGTGATTAACATCCCAGTGTACTTGCTCAAGACTTCTATTTTTGACAGATTTTTAACTTTTTTATTCGTCACATGACTGAGACCAAAAATGGAATAATGCCTTTAAAATCTACATTTTAGGGAATTTGGACATGTTCTCTGGGCTGATGATACCAAATTGCATTTCAAACTTGTCATTAACATCCCAGTGTACTTACTCAAGACTTCTATTTTTGACAGATTTTTAACTTTTTTATTCGTCACATGACTGAGACCAAAAATGGAATAATGCCTTTAAAATCTACAGTTTAGGGAATTAGGACATGTTCTCTGGGCTGATGATACCAAATTGCATTTCAAACTTGTCATGAACTTTTCAATGTACTTGCTCAAGACTTCTATTTTTGACAGATTTTTAACTTTTTTATTCGTCACATGACTGTGACCAAAAATGGAATAATGCCTTTAAAATCTATATTTTGGGGAATTTGGACATGTTCTCTGGGCTGATGATACCAAATTGCACTTCAAACTTGTCAGTAACATCCCAGTGTACTTGCTCAAGACTTCTACTTTTGACAGATTTTTAACTTTTTTATTCGTCACATGACTGAGACCAAAAATGGAATAATGCCTTTGAAATCTACATTTTAGTGAATTTGGACATGTTCTCTGGGCTGATGATACCAAATTGCATTTCAAACTTGTCATTAACTTTTCAATGTACTTGCTCAAGACTTCTATTTTTAACAGATTTTTAACTTTTTTATTCGTCACATGACTGTCATCAAAAATGGATTAATGCCTTTAAAATCTATAGTTTAGGGAATTTGGACATGTTCTCTGGGCTGATGATACCAAATTGCATTTCAAACTTGTCATTAACTTTTCAATGTACTTGCTCAAGACTTCTATTTTTGACAGATTTTTAACTTTTTTATTCGTCACATGACTGTCATCAAAAATGGAATAATGCCTCTAAAATCTACAGTTTATGGAATCTGGACATGTTCTCCGGGCTGATGATACCAAATTGCATTTGAAACTTGTCATTCACTTCCCACTGTACTTGCACAAGACTTCTATTTTTGACAGATTTTTAACTTCTTTATTCGTCACATGACTGTCATCAAAAATGGATTAATGCCTCTAAAATCTACAGTTTAGGGAATCTGGACATGTTCTCTGGGCTGATGATACCAAATTGCATTTCAAACTTGTGATTAACATCCCAGTGTACTTGCACAAGACTTCTATTTTTGACAGATTTTTAACTTTTTTATTCGTCATATGACTGAGACCAAAAATGGAATAATGCCTTTAAAATCTACATTTTAGGGAATTTGGACATGTTCTCTGGTCTGATGATACCAAATTGCATTTCAAACTTGTCATTAACATCCCAGTGTACTTGCTCAAGACTTCTATTTTTGACAGATTTTTAACTTTTTTATTCGTCACATGACTGAGACCAAAAATGGAATAATGCCTTTAAAATCTACAGTTTAGGGAATTTGGAATGTTCTCTGGGCTGATGATACCAAATTGCATTTCAAACTTGTCATTAACTTTTCAATGTACTTGCTCAAGACTTCTATTTTTGACAGATTTTTAACTTTTTTATTCGTCACATGACTGAGACCAAAAATGGAATAATGCCTTTAAAATCTACATTTTAAGGGAATTTGGACATGTTCTCTAGGCTGATTATACCAAATAGCACTTCAAACTTGTGATTAACATCCCAGTGTACTTGCTCAAGACTTCTATTTTTGACAGATTTTTAACTTTTTTATTCGTCACATGACTGTCACCTAAAATGGAATAATGCGTTTGAAATCTACAGTTTAGGGAATTTGGACATGTTCTCTGGGCTGATGATACCAAATTGCACTTCAAACTTGTCATTAACTTTTCAATGTACTTGCTCAAGACTTCTATTTTTGACAGATTTTTAACTTTTTTATTCGTCACATGACTGAGAGCAAAAATGGATTAATGCCTTTAAAATCTACATTTTAGGTAATTTGGACATGTTCTCTGGGCTGATGATACCAAGTTGCATTTCAAACTTGTCATTAACTTTTCAATGTACTTGCTCAAGACTTCTATTTTTGACAGATTTTTAACTTTTTTATTCGTCACATGACTGAGACCAAAAATGGAATAATGCCTTTGAAATCTACAGTTTAGGGAACTTGGACATGTTCTCTAGGCTGATGATACCAAATTGCATTTCAAACATGTCATTCACTTCCCACTGTACTTGCACAAGACTTCTATTTTTGACAGATTTTTAACTTTTTTATTCGTCACATGACTGAGACCAAAAATGGAATAATGCCTTTAAAATCTACATTTTAAGGAATTTGGACATGTTCTCTGGGCTGATGATACCAAATTGCATTTCAAACTTCTGATTAACATCCCAGTGTACTTGCTCAAGACTTCTATTTTTGACAGATTTTTAACTTTTTTATTCGTCACATGACTGTCATCAAAAATGGAATAATGCCTTTAAAATCTAAAGTTTAGGGAATTTGGACATGTTCTCTAGGCTGATGATACCAAATTGCATTTCAAACTTGTCATTAACTTTTCAATGTACTTGCTCAAGACTTCTATTTTTGACAGATTTTTAACTTTTTTATTCGTCACATGACTGAGAGCAAAAATGGATTAATGCCTTTAAAATCTACATTTTAGGTAATTTGGACATGTTCTCTAGGCTTATGATACCAAATTGCATTTCAAACTTGTCATGAACTTTTCAATGTACTTGCTCAAGACTTCTATTTTTGACAGATTTTTAACTTTTTTATTCGTCATATGACTGTGACCAAAAATGGAATAATGCCTTTAAAATCTACATTTTAGGGAATTTGGACATGTTCTCTGGGCTGATGATACCAAATTGCACTTCAAACTTGTCATTAACATCCCAGTGTACTTGCTCAAGACTTCTATTTTTGACAGATTTTTAACTTTTTTATTCGTCACATGACTGAGACCAAAAATGGAATAATGCCTTTGAAATCTACATTTTAGGGAATTTGGACATGTTCTCTGGGCTGATGATACCAAATTGCATTTCAAACTTGTCATTTACTTTTCAATGTACTTGCTCAAGACTTCTATTTTTTACAGATTTTTAACTTTTTTATTCGTCACATGACTGAGACCAAAAATGGAATAATGCCTTTAAAATCTACATTTTAAGGAATTTGGACATGTTCTCTGGGCTGATGATACCAAATTGCATTTCAAACTTGTCACTGACTTTTCAATGTACTTGCTCAAGACTTCTATTTTTGACAGATTTTTAACTTTTTTATTCGTCACATGACTGAGACCAAAAATGGAATAATGCCTCTAAAATCTACATTTTAAGGGAATTTGGACATGTTCTTTAGGCTGATGATACCAAATAGCATTTCAAACTTGTGATTAACATCCCAGTGTACTTGCTCAAGACTTCTATTTTTGACAGATTTTTAACTTTTTTATTCGTCACATGACTGTCACCAAAAATGGAATAATGCGTTTGAAATCTACAGTTTAGGGAATTTGGACATGTTCTCTGGGCTGATGATACCAAATTGCATTTCAAACTTGTCATGAACTTTTCAATGTACTTGCTCAAGACTTCTATTTTTGGCAGATTTTTAACTTTTTTATTCGTCACATGACTGTGACCAAAAATGGAATAATGCCTTTAAAATCTACATTTTAGGGAATTTGGACATGTTCTCTGGGTTGATGATACCAAATTGCATTTCAAACTTGTCATTAACTTTTCAATGTCCTTGCTCAAGACTTCTATTTTTAACAGATTTTTAACTTTTTTATTCGTCACATGACTGAGACCAAAAATGGAATAATGCCTTTAAAATCTACAGTTTAGGGAATTTGGACATGTTCTCTGGGCTGATGATACCAAATTGCATTTCAAACTTGTCATTAACTTTTCAATGTACTTGCTCAAGACTTCTATTTTTGACAGATTTTTAACTTTTTTATTCGTCACATGACTGTGACCAAAAATGGAATAATGCCTTTAAAATCTACATTTTAGGGAATTTGGACATGTTCTCTGGGCTGATGATACCAAATTGCACTTCAAACTTGTCATTAACATCCCAGTGTACTTGCTCAAGACTTCTATTTTTGACAGATTTTTAACTTTTTTATTCGTCACATGACTGAGACCAAAAATGGAATAATGCCTTTGAAATCTACATTTTAGGGAATTTGGACATGTTCTCTGGGCTGATGATACCAAATTGCATTTCAAACTTGTCATTTACTTTTCAATGTACTTGCTCAAGACTTCTATTTTTTACAGATTTTTAACTTTTTTATTCGTCACATGACTGAGACCAAAAATGGAATAATGCCTTTAAAATCTACATTTTAAGGAATTTGGACATGTTCTCTGGGCTGATGATACCAAATTGCATTTCAAACTTGTCACTGACTTTTCAATGTACTTGCTCAAGACTTCTATTTTTGACAGATTTTTAACTTTTTTATTCGTCACATGACTGAGACCAAAAATGGAATAATGCCTTTAAAATCTACATTTTAAGGGAATTTGGACATGTTCTTTAGGCTGATGATACCAAATAGCATTTCAAACTTGTGATTAACATCCCAGTGTACTTGCTCAAGACTTCTATTTTTGACAGATTTTTAACTTTTTTATTCGTCACATGACTGTCACCAAAAATGGAATAATGCGTTTGAAATCTACAGTTTAGGGAATTTGGACATGTTCTCTGGGCTGATGATACCAAATTGCATTTCAAACTTGTCATGAACTTTTCAATGTACTTGCTCAAGACTTCTATTTTTGACAGATTTTTAACTTTTTTATTCGTCACATGACTGTGACCAAAAATGGAATAATGCCTTTAAAATCTACATTTTAGGGAATTTGGACATGTTCTCTGGATTGATGATACCAAATTGCATTTCAAACTTGTCATTAACTTTTCAATGTCCTTGCTCAAGACTTCTATTTTTAACAGATTTTTAACTTTTTTATTCGTCACATGACTGAGACCAAAAATGGAATAATGCCTTTAAAATCTACAGTTTAGGGAATTAGGACATGTTCTCTGGGCTGATGATACCAAATTGCATTTCAAACTTGTCATTAACTTTTCAATGTACTTGCTCAAGACTTCTATTTTTGACAGATTTTTAACTTTTTTATTCGTCACATGACTGTGACCAAAAATGGAATAATGCCTTTAAAATCTACATTTTAGGGAATTTGGACATGTTCTCTGGGCTGATGATACCAAATTGCACTTCAAACTTGTCATTAACATCCCAGTGTACTTGCTCAAGACTTCTATTTTTGACAGATTTTTAACTTTTTTATTCGTCACATGACTGAGACCAAAAATGGAATAATGCCTTTGAAATCTACATTTTAGGGAATTTGGACATGTTCTCTGGGCTGATGATACCAAATTGCATTTCAAACTTGTCATTTACTTTTCAATGTACTTGCTCAAGACTTCTATTTTTTACAGATTTTTAACTTTTTTATTCGTCACATGACTGAGACCAAAAATGGAATAATGCCTTTAAAATCTACATTTTAAGGAATTTGGACATGTTCTCTGGGCTGATGATACCAAATTGCATTTCAAACTTGTCACTGACTTTTCAATGTACTTGCTCAAGACTTCTATTTTTGACAGATTTTTAACTTTTTTATTCGTCACATGACTGAGACCAAAAATGGAATAATGCCTTTAAAATCTACATTTTAAGGGAATTTGGACATGTTCTTTAGGCTGATGATACCAAATAGCATTTCAAACTTGTGATTAACATCCCAGTGTACTTGCTCAAGACTTCTATTTTTGACAGATTTTTAACTTTTTTATTCGTCACATGACTGTCACCAAAAATGGAATAATGCGTTTGAAATCTACAGTTTAGGGAATTTGGACATGTTCTCTGGGCTGATGATACCAAATTGCATTTCAAACTTGTCATGAACTTTTCAATGTACTTGCTCAAGACTTCTATTTTTGACAGATTTTTAACTTTTTTATTCGTCACATGACTGTGACCAAAAATGGAATAATGCCTTTAAAATCTACATTTTAGGGAATTTGGACATGTTCTCTGGGTTGATGATACCAAATTGCATTTCAAACTTGTCATTAACTTTTCAATGTCCTTGCTCAAGACTTCTATTTTTAACAGATTTTTAACTTTTTTATTCGTCACATGACTGAGACCAAAAATGGAATAATGCCTTTAAAATCTACAGTTTAGGGAATTAGGACATGTTCTCTGGGCTGATGATACCAAATTGCATTTCAAACTTGTCACTGACTTTTCAATGTACTTGCTCAAGACTTCTATTTTTGACAGATTTTTAACTTTTTTATTCGTCACATGACTGAGACCAAAAATGGAATAATGCCTTTAAAATCTACATTTTAAGGGAATTTGGATATGTTCTTTAGGCTGATGATACCAAATAGCATTTCAAACTTGTGATTAACATCCCAGTGTACTTGCTCAATTTTTGACAGATTTTTAACTTTTTTATTCGTCACATGACTGAGACCAAAAATGGAATAATGCCTTTAAAATCTACATTTTAAGGGAATTTGGACATGTTCTTTAGGCTGATGATACCAAATAGCATTTCAAACTTGTGATTAACATCCCAGTGTACTTGCTCAAGACTTCTATTTTTGACAGATTTTTAACTTTTTTATTCGTCACATGACTGTCACCAAAAATGGAATAATGCGTTTGAAATCTACAGTTTAGGGAATTTGGACATGTTCTCTGGGCTGATGATACCAAATTGCATTTCAAACTTGTCATGAACTTTTCAATGTACTTGCTCAAGACTTCTATTTTTGACAGATTTTTAACTTTTTTATTCGTCACATGACTGTGACCAAAAATGGAATAATGCCTTTAAAATCTACATTTTAGGGAATTTGGACATGTTCTCTGGGTTGATGATACCAAATTGCATTTCAAACTTGTCATTAACTTTTCAATGTCCTTGCTCAAGACTTCTATTTTTAACAGATTTTTAACTTTTTTATTCGTCACATGACTGAGACCAAAAATGGAATAATGCCTTTAAAATCTACAGTTTAGGGAATTAGGACATGTTCTCTGGGCTGATGATACCAAATTGCATTTCAAACTTGTCACTGACTTTTCAATGTACTTGCTCAAGACTTCTATTTTTGACAGATTTTTAACTTTTTTATTCGTCACATGACTGAGACCAAAAATGGAATAATGCCTTTAAAATCTACATTTTAAGGGAATTTGGATATGTTCTTTAGGCTGATGATACCAAATAGCATTTCAAACTTGTGATTAACATCCCAGTGTACTTGCTCAAGACTTCTATTTTTGACAGATTTTTAACTTTTTTATTCGTCACATGACTGTCACCAAAAATGGAATAATGCGTTTGAAATCTACAGTTTAGGGAATTTGGACATGTTCTCTGGGCTGATGATACCAAATTGCATTTCAAACTTGTCATGAACTTTTCAATGTACTTGCTCAAGACTTCTATTTTTGACAGATTTTTAACTTTTTTATTCGTCACATGACTGTGACCAAAAATGGAATAATGCCTTTAAAATCTACATTTTAGGGAATTTGGACATGTTCTCTGGGCTGATGATACCAAATTGCATTTCAAACTTGTGATTAACATCCCAGTGTACTTGCTCAAGACTTCTATTTTTGACAGATTTTTAACTTTTTTATTCGTCACATGACTGTCACCAAAAATGGAATAATGCCTTTAAAATCTACATTTTAGGGAATTTGGACATGTTCTCTGGGCTGATGATACCAAATTGCATTTCAAACTTGTCATTAACATCCCAGTGTACTTGCTCAAGACTTCTATTTTTTGACAGATTTTTAACTTTTTTATTCGTCACATGACTGAGACCAAAAATGGAATAATGCCTTTAAAATCTACATTTTAAGGAATTTGGACATGTTCTCTGGGCTGATGATACCAAATTGCATTTCAAACTTGTCATTAACATCCCAGTGTACTTACTCAAGACTTCTATTTTTGACAGATTTTTAACTTTTTTATTCGTCACATGACTGAGACCAAAAATGGAATAATGCCTTTAAAATCTACATTTTAGGGAATTTGGACATGTTCTCTGGGCTGATGATACCAAATTGCATTTCAAACTTGTCATTTACTTTTCAATGTACTTGCTCAAGACTTCTATTTTTTACAGATTTTTAACTTTTTTATTCGTCACATGACTGAGACCAAAAATGGAATAATGCCTTTGAAATCTACATTTTAGGGAATTTGGACATGTTCTCTGGGCTGATGATACCAAATTGCATTTCAAACTTGTCATTTACTTTTCAATGTACTTGCTCAAGACTTCTATTTTTTACAGATTTTTAACTTTTTTATTCGTCACATGACTGAGACCAAAAATGGAATAATGCCTTTAAAATCTACATTTTAAGGAATTTGGACATGTTCTCTGGGCTGATGATACCAAATTGCATTTCAAACTTGTGATTAACATCCCAGTGTACTTGCTCAAGACTTCTATTTTTGACAGATTTTTAACTTTTTTATTCGTCACATGACTGTCATCAAAAATGGATTAATGCCTTTAAAATCTATAGTTTAGGGAATTTGGACATGTTCTCTGGGCTGATGATACCAAATTGCATTTCAAACTTGTCATTAACTTTTCAATGTACTTGCTCAAGACTTCTATTTTTGACAGATTTTTAACTTTTTTATTCGTCACATGACTGTCATCAAAAATGGAATAATGCCTCTAAAATCTACAGTTTATGGAATCTGGACATGTTCTCCGGGCTGATGATACCAAATTGCATTTCAAACTTGTCATTCACTTCCCACTGTACTTGCACAAGACTTCTATTTTTGACAGATTTTAAACTTTTTTATTCGTCACATGACTGAGACCAAAAATGGAATAATTCCTTTAAAATCTACATTTTAGGGAATTTGGACATGTTCTCTCGGCTGATGATACCAAATTGCATTTCAAACTTGTCATGAACTTTTCAATGTACTTGCTCAAGACTTCTATTTTTGACAGATTTTTAACTTCTTTATTCGTCACATGACTGTCATCAAAAATGGATTAATGCCTCTAAAATCTACAGTTTAGGGAATCTGGACATGTTCTCCGGGCTGATGATACCAAATTGCATTTCTAACTTGTGATTAACATCCCAGTGTACTTGCACAAGACTTCTATTTTTGACAGATTTTTAACTTTTTTATTCGTCACATGACTGAGACCAAAAATGGAATAACGTCTATAAAATCTACAGTTTAGGGAATTTGGACATGTTCTCTGGGCTGATGATACCAAATTGCATTTCAAACTTGTCATTAACTTTTCAATGTACTTGCTCAAGACTTCTATTTTTGACAGATTTTTAACTTTTTTATTCATCACATGACTGTCACCAAAAATGGAATAATGCGTTTGAAATCTACAGTTTAGGGAATTTGGACATGTTCTCTGGGCTGATGATACCAAATTGCATTTCAAACTTGTCATGAACTTTTCAATGTACTTGCTCAAGACTTCTATTTTTGACAGATTTTTAACTTTTTTATTCGTCACATGACTGTGACCAAAAATGGAATAATGCCTTTAAAATCTACATTTTAGGGAATTTGGACATGTTCTCTGGGCTGATGATACCAAATTGCATTTCAAACTTGTGATTAACATCCCAGTGTACTTGCTCAAGACTTCTATTTTTGACAGATTTTTAACTTTTTTATTCGTCACATGACTGAGACCAAAAATGGAATAATGCCTTTAAAATCTACAGTTTAAGAAATTTGGACATGTTCTCTGGGCTGATGATACCAAATTGCATTTCAAACTTGTCATTATGTTTTCAATGTCCTTGCTCAAGACTTCTATTTTTAACAGATTTTTAACTTTTTTATTCGTCACATGACTGAGACCAAAAATGGAATAATGCCTTTAAAATCTACAGTTTAGGGAATTAGGACATGTTCTCTGGGCTTATGATACCAAATTGCATTTCAAACTTGTCACTGACTTTTCAATGTACTTGCTCAAGACTTCTATTTTTGACAGATTTTTAACTTTTTTATTCGTCACATGACTGAGACCAAAAATGGAATAATGCCTTTAAAATCTACATTTTAAGGGAATTTGGACATGTTCTTTAGGCTGATGATACCAAATAGCATTTCAAACTTGTGATTAACATCCCAGTGTACTTGCTCAAGACTTCTATTTTTGACAGATTTTTAACTTTTTTATTCGTCACATGACTGTCACCAAAAATGGAATAATGCGTTTGAAATCTACAGTTTAGGGAACTTGGACATGTTCTCTGGGCTGATGATACCAAATTGCATTTCAAACTTGTCATGAACTTTTCAATGTACTTGCTCAAGACTTCTATTTTTGACAGATTTTTAACTTTTTTATTCGTCACATGACTGTGACCAAAAATGGAATAATGCCTTTAAAATCTACATTTTAGGGAATTTGGACATGTTCTCTGGGCTGATGATGCCAAATTGCATTTCAAACTTGTGATTAACATCCCAGTGTACTTGCTCAAGACTTCTATTTTTGACAGATTTTTAACTTTTTTATTCGTCACATGACTGTGACCAAAAATGGAATAATGCCTTTAAAATCTACATTTTAGGGAATTTGGACATGTTCTCTGGGCTGATGATACCAAATTGCATTTCAAACTTGTGATTAACATCCCAGTGTACTTGCTCAAGACTTCTATTTTTGACAGATTTTTAACTTTTTTATTCGTCACATGACTGAGACCAAAAATGGAATAATGCCTTTAAAATCTACATTTTAAGGAATTTGGACATGTTCTCTGGGCTGATGATACCAAATTGCATTTCAAACTTGTCATTAACATCCCAGTGTACTTACTCAAGACTTCTATTTTTGACAGATTTTTAACTTTTTTATTCGTCACATGACTGAGACCAAAAATGGAATAATGCCTTTAAAATCTACATTTTAGGGAATTTGGACATGTTCTCTGGGCTGATGATACCAAATTGCACTTCAAACTTGTCATTAACATCCCAGTGTACTTGCTCAAGACTTCTATTTTTGACAGATTTTTAACTTTTTTATTCGTCACATGACTGAGACCAAAAATGGAATAATGCCTTTGAAATCTACATTTTAGGGAATTTGGACATGTTCTCTGGACTGATGATACCAAATTGCATTTCAAACTTGTCATTTACTTTTCAATGTACTTGCTCAAGACTTCTATTTTTTACAGATTTTTAACTTTTTTATTCGTCACATGACTGTGACCAAAAATGGAATAATGCCTTTAAAATCTACATTTTAGGGAATTTGGACATGTTCTCTGGGCTGATGATGCCAAATTGCATTTCAAACTTGTGATTAACATCCCAGTGTACTTGCTCAAGACTTCTATTTTTGACAGATTTTTAACTTTTTTATTCGTCACATGACTGTGACCAAAAATGGAATAATGCCTTTAAAATCTACATTTTAGGGAATTTGGACATGTTCTCTGGGCTGATGATACCAAATTGCATTTCAAACTTGTGATTAACATCCCAGTGTACTTGCTCAAGACTTCTATTTTTGACAGATTTTTAACTTTTTTATTCGTCACATGACTGAGACCAAAAATGGAATAATGCCTTTAAAATCTACATTTTAAGGAATTTGGACATGTTCTCTGGGCTGATGATACCAAATTGCATTTCAAACTTGTCATTAACATCCCAGTGTACTTACTCAAGACTTCTATTTTTGACAGATTTTTAACTTTTTTATTCGTCACATGACTGAGACCAAAAATGGAATAATGCCTTTAAAATCTACATTTTAGGGAATTTGGACATGTTCTCTGGGCTGATGATACCAAATTGCACTTCAAACTTGTCATTAACATCCCAGTGTACTTGCTCAAGACTTCTATTTTTGACAGATTTTTAACTTTTTTATTCGTCACATGACTGAGACCAAAAATGGAATAATGCCTTTGAAATCTACATTTTAGGGAATTTGGACATGTTCTCTGGACTGATGATACCAAATTTCATTTCAAACTTGTCATTTACTTTTCAATGTACTTGCTCAAGACTTCTATTTTTGACAGATTTTTAACTTTTTTATTCGTCACATGACTGTGACCAAAAATGGAATAATGCCTTTAAAATCTACATTTTAGGGAATTTGGACATGTTCTCTGGGCTGATGATGCCAAATTGCATTTCAAACTTGTGATTAACATCCCAGTGTACTTGCTCAAGACTTCTATTTTTGACAGATTTTTAACTTTTTTATTCGTCACATGACTGTGACCAAAAATGGAATAATGCCTTTAAAATCTACATTTTAGGGAATTTGGACATGTTCTCTGGGTTGATGATACCAAATTGCATTTCAAACTTGTGATTAACATCCCAGTGTACTTGCTCAAGACTTCTATTTTTGACAGATTTTTAACTTTTTTATTCGTCACATGACTGAGACCAAAAATGGAATAATGCCTTTAAAATCTACATTTTAGGGAATTTGGACATGTTCTCTGGGCTGATGATACCAAATTGCATTTCAAACTTGTCATTAACATCCCAGTGTACTTACTCAAGACTTCTATTTTTGACAGATTTTTAACTTTTTTATTCGTCACATGACTGAGACCAAAAATGGAATAATGCCTTTAAAATCTACATTTTAGGGAATTTGGACATGTTCTCTGGGCTGATGATACCAAATTGCACTTCAAACTTGTCATTAACATCCCAGTGTACTTGCTCAAGACTTCTATTTTTGACAGATTTTTAACTTTTTTATTCGTCACATGACTGAGACCAAAAATGGAATAATGCCTTTGAAATCTACATTTTAGGGAATTTGGACATGTTCTCTGGACTGATGATACCAAATTGCATTTCAAACTTGTCATTTACTTTTCAATGTACTTGCTCAAGACTTCTATTTTTTACAGATTTTTAACTTTTTTATTCGTCACATGACTGAGACCAAAAATGGAATAATGCCTTTAAAATCTACAGTTTAGGGAATTAGGACATGTTCTCTGGGCTGATGATACCAAATTGCATTTCAAACTTGTCATTATATTTTCAATGTCCTTGCTCAAGACTTCTATTTTTAACAGATTTTTAACTTTTTTATTCGTCACATGACTGAGACCAAAAATGGAATAATGCCTTTAAAATCTACATTTTAGGGAATTTGGACATGTTCTCTGGGCTGATGATACCAAATTGCACTTCAAACTTGTCATTAACATCCCAGTGTACTTGCTCAAGACTTCTATTTTTGACAGATTTTTAACTTTTTTATTCGTCACATGACTGAGACCAAAAATGGAATAATGCCTTTAAAATCTACATTTTAGGGAATTTGGACATGTTCTCTGGGCTGATGATACCAAATTGCACTTCAAACTTGTCATTAACATCCCAGTGTACTTGCTCAAGACTTCTATTTTTGACAGATTTTTAACTTTTTTATTCGTCACATGACTGAGACCAAAAATGGAATAATGCCTTTGAAATCTACATTTTAGGGAATTTGGACATGTTCTCTGGACTGATGATACCAAATTGCATTTCAAACTTGTCATTTACTTTTCAATGTACTTGCTCAAGACTTCTATTTTTGACAGATTTTTAACTTTTTTATTCGTCACATGACTGTGACCAAAAATGGAATAATGCCTTTAAAATCTACATTTTAGGGAATTTGGACATGTTCTCTGGGCTGATGATGCCAAATTGCATTTCAAACTTGTGATTAACATCCCAGTGTACTTGCTCAAGACTTCTATTTTTGACAGATTTTTAACTTTTTTATTCGTCACATGACTGTGACCAAAAATGGAATAATGCCTTTAAAATCTACATTTTAGGGAATTTGGACATGTTCTCTGGGCTGATGATACCAAATTGCATTTCAAACTTGTGATTAACATCCCAGTGTACTTGCTCAAGACTTCTATTTTTGACAGATTTTTAACTTTTTTATTCGTCACATGACTGAGACCAAAAATGGAATAATGCCTTTAAAATCTACATTTTAAGGAATTTGGACATGTTCTCTGGGCTGATGATACCAAATTGCATTTCAAACTTGTCATTAACATCCCAGTGTACTTACTCAAGACTTCTATTTTTGACAGATTTTTAACTTTTTTATTCGTCACATGACTGAGACCAAAAATGGAATAATGCCTTTAAAATCTACATTTTAGGGAATTTGGACATGTTCTCTGGGCTGATGATACCAAATTGCACTTCAAACTTGTCATTAACATCCCAGTGTACTTGCTCAAGACTTCTATTTTTGACAGATTTTTAACTTTTTTATTCGTCACATGACTGAGACCAAAAATGGAATAATGCCTTTGAAATCTACATTTTAGGGAATTTGGACATGTTCTCTGGACTGATGATACCAAATTGCATTTCAAACTTGTCATTTACTTTTCAATGTACTTGCTCAAGACTTCTATTTTTTACAGATTTTTAACTTTTTTATTCGTCACATGACTGAGACCAAAAATGGAATAATGCCTTTAAAATCTACAGTTTAGGGAATTAGGACATGTTCTCTGGGCTGATGATACCAAATTGCATTTCAAACTTGTCATTATATTTTCAATGTCCTTGCTCAAGACTTCTATTTTTAACAGATTTTTAACTTTTTTATTCGTCACATGACTGAGACCAAAAATGGAATAATGCCTTTAAAATCTACAGTTTAGGGAATTAGGACATGTTCTCTGGGCTGATGATACCAAATTGCATTTCAAACTTGTCACTGACTTTTCAATGTACTTGCTCAAGACTTCTATTTTTGACAGATTTTTAACTTTTTTATTCGTCACATGACTGAGACCAAAAATGGAATAATGCCTTTAAAATCTACATTTTAAGGGAATTTGGACATGTTCTTTAGGCTGATGATACCAAATAGCATTTCAAACTTGTGATTAACATCCCAGTGTACTTGCTCAAGACTTCTATTTTTGACAGATTTTTAACTTTTTTATTCGTCACATGACTGTCACCAAAAATGGAATAATGCGTTTGAAATCTACAGTTTAGGGAATTTGGACATGTTCTCTGGGCTGATGATACCAAATTGCATTTCAAACTTGTCATGAACTTTTCAATGTACTTGCTCAAGACTTCTATTTTTGACAGATTTTTAACTTTTTTATTCGTCACATGACTGAGACCAAAAATGGAATAATGCCTTTGAAATCTACATTTTAGGGAATTTGGACATGTTCTCTGGACTGATGATACCAAATTGCATTTCAAACTTGTCATTTACTTTTCAATGTACTTGCTCAAGACTTCTATTTTTTACAGATTTTTAACTTTTTTATTCGTCACATGACTGAGACCAAAAATGGAATAATGCCTTTAAAATCTACAGTTTAGGGAATTAGGACATGTTCTCTGGGCTGATGATACCAAATTGCATTTCAAACTTGTCATTATATTTTCAATGTCCTTGCTCAAGACTTCTATTTTTAACAGATTTTTAACTTTTTTATTCGTCACATGACTGAGACCAAAAATGGAATAATGCCTTTAAAATCTACATTTTAGGGAATTTGGACATGTTCTCTGGGCTGATGATACCAAATTGCACTTCAAACTTGTCATTAACATCCCAGTGTACTTGCTCAAGACTTCTATTTTTGACAGATTTTTAACTTTTTTATTCGTCACATGACTGAGACCAAAAATGGAATAATGCCTTTAAAATCTACATTTTAGGGAATTTGGACATGTTCTCTGGGCTGATGATACCAAATTGCACTTCAAACTTGTCATTAACATCCCAGTGTACTTGCTCAAGACTTCTATTTTTGACAGATTTTTAACTTTTTTATTCGTCACATGACTGAGACCAAAAATGGAATAATGCCTTTGAAATCTACATTTTAGGGAATTTGGACATGTTCTCTGGACTGATGATACCAAATTGCATTTCAAACTTGTCATTTACTTTTCAATGTACTTGCTCAAGACTTCTATTTTTGACAGATTTTTAACTTTTTTATTCGTCACATGACTGTGACCAAAAATGGAATAATGCCTTTAAAATCTACATTTTAGGGAATTTGGACATGTTCTCTGGGCTGATGATGCCAAATTGCATTTCAAACTTGTGATTAACATCCCAGTGTACTTGCTCAAGACTTCTATTTTTGACAGATTTTTAACTTTTTTATTCGTCACATGACTGTGACCAAAAATGGAATAATGCCTTTAAAATCTACATTTTAGGGAATTTGGACATGTTCTCTGGGCTGATGATACCAAATTGCATTTCAAACTTGTGATTAACATCCCAGTGTACTTGCTCAAGACTTCTATTTTTGACAGATTTTTAACTTTTTTATTCGTCACATGACTGAGACCAAAAATGGAATAATGCCTTTAAAATCTACATTTTAAGGAATTTGGACATGTTCTCTGGGCTGATGATACCAAATTGCATTTCAAACTTGTCATTAACATCCCAGTGTACTTACTCAAGACTTCTATTTTTGACAGATTTTTAACTTTTTTATTCGTCACATGACTGAGACCAAAAATGGAATAATGCCTTTAAAATCTACATTTTAGGGAATTTGGACATGTTCTCTGGGCTGATGATACCAAATTGCACTTCAAACTTGTCATTAACATCCCAGTGTACTTGCTCAAGACTTCTATTTTTGACAGATTTTTAACTTTTTTATTCGTCACATGACTGAGACCAAAAATGGAATAATGCCTTTGAAATCTACATTTTAGGGAATTTGGACATGTTCTCTGGACTGATGATACCAAATTGCATTTCAAACTTGTCATTTACTTTTCAATGTACTTGCTCAAGACTTCTATTTTTTACAGATTTTTAACTTTTTTATTCGTCACATGACTGAGACCAAAAATGGAATAATGCCTTTAAAATCTACAGTTTAGGGAATTAGGACATGTTCTCTGGGCTGATGATACCAAATTGCATTTCAAACTTGTCATTATATTTTCAATGTCCTTGCTCAAGACTTCTATTTTTAACAGATTTTTAACTTTTTTATTCGTCACATGACTGAGACCAAAAATGGAATAATGCCTTTAAAATCTACAGTTTAGGGAATTAGGACATGTTCTCTGGGCTGATGATACCAAATTGCATTTCAAACTTGTCACTGACTTTTCAATGTACTTGCTCAAGACTTCTATTTTTGACAGATTTTTAACTTTTTTATTCGTCACATGACTGAGACCAAAAATGGAATAATGCCTTTAAAATCTACATTTTAAGGGAATTTGGACATGTTCTTTAGGCTGATGATACCAAATAGCATTTCAAACTTGTGATTAACATCCCAGTGTACTTGCTCAAGACTTCTATTTTTGACAGATTTTTAACTTTTTTATTCGTCACATGACTGTCACCAAAAATGGAATAATGCGTTTGAAATCTACAGTTTAGGGAATTTGGACATGTTCTCTGGGCTGATGATACCAAATTGCATTTCAAACTTGTCATGAACTTTTCAATGTACTTGCTCAAGACTTCTATTTTTGACAGATTTTTAACTTTTTTATTCGTCACATGACTGTGACCAAAAATGGAATAATGCCTTTAAAATCTACATTTTAGGGAATTTGGACATGTTCTCTGGGCTGATGATACCAAATTGCATTTCAAACTTGTGATTAACATCCCAGTGTACTTGCTCAAGACTTCTATTTTTGACAGATTTTTAACTTTTTTATTCGTCACATGACTGTCACCAAAAATGGAATAATGCCTTTAAAATCTACATTTTAGGGAATTTGGACATGTTCTCGGGGCTGATGATACCAAATTGCATTTCAAACTTGTGATTAACATCCCAGTGTACTTGCTCAAGACTTCTATTTTTGACAGATTTTTAACTTTTTTATTCGTCACATGACTGAGACCAAAAATGGAATAATGCCTTTAAAATCTACATTTTAGGGAATTTGGACATGTTCTCTGGGCTGATGATACCAAATTGCATTTCAAACTTGTCATTAACATCCCAGTGTACTTACTCAAGACTTCTATTTTTGACAGATTTTTAACTTTTTTATTCGTCACATGACTGAGACCAAAAATGGAATAATGCCTTTAAAATCTACATTTTAGGGAATTTGGACATGTTCTCTGGGCTGATGATACCAAATTGCACTTCAAACTTGTCATTAACATCCCAGTGTACTTGCTCAAGACTTCTATTTTTGACAGATTTTTAACTTTTTTATTCGTCACATGACTGAGACCAAAAATGGAATAATGCCTTTGAAATCTACATTTTAGGGAATTTGGACATGTTCTCTGGGCTGATGATACCAAATTGCATTTCAAACTTGTCATTTACTTTTCAATGTACTTGCTCAAGACTTCTATTTTTTACAGATTTTTAACTTTTTTATTCGTCATATGACTGTGACCAAAAATGGAATAATGCCTTTAAAATCTACATTTTAAGGAATTTGGACATGTTCTCTGGGCTGATGATACCAAATTGCATTTCAAACTTGTGATTAACATCCCAGTGTACTTGCTCAAGACTTCTATTTTTGACAGATTTTTAACTTTTTTATTCGTCACATGACTGTCATCAAAAATGGATTAATGCCTTTAAAATCTATAGTTTAGGGAATTTGGACATGTTCTCTGGGCTGATGATACCAAATTGCATTTCAAACTTGTCATTAACTTTTCAATGTACTTGCTCAAGACTTCTATTTTTGACAGATTTTTAACTTTTTTATTCGTCACATGACTGTCATCAAAAATGGAATAATGCCTCTAAAATCTACAGTTTATGGAATCTGGACATGTTCTCCGGGCTGATGATACCAAATTGCATTTCAAACTTGTCATTCACTTCCCACTGTACTTGCACAAGACTTCTATTTTTGACAGATTTTAAACTTTTTTATTCGTCACATGACTGAGACCAAAAATGGAATAATTCCTTTAAAATCTACATTTTAGGGAATTTGGACATGTTCTCTCGGCTGATGATACCAAATTGCATTTCAAACTTGTCATGAACTTTTCAATGTACTTGCTCAAGACTTCTATTTTTGACAGATTTTTAACTTCTTTATTCGTCACATGACTGTCATCAAAAATGGATTAATGCCTCTAAAATCTACAGTTTAGGGAATCTGGACATGTTCTCCGGGCTGATGATACCAAATTGCATTTCTAACTTGTCATTAACATCCCAGTGTACTTGCACAAGACTTCTATTTTTGACAGATTTTTAACTTTTTTATTCGTCACATGACTGAGACCAAAAATGGAATAACGTCTTTAAAATCTACAGTTTAGGGAATTTGGACACGTTCTCTGGGCTGATGATGCCAAATTGCATTTCAAACTTGTCATTAACTTTTCAATGTACTTGCTCAAGACTTCTATTTTTGACAGATTTTTAACTTTTTTATTCGTCACATGACTGTGACCAAAAATGGAATAATGCCTTTAAAATCTACATTTTAGGGAATTTGGACATGTTCTCTGGGCTGATGATACCAAATTGCATTTCAAACTTGTCACTGACTTTTCAATGTACTTGCTCAAGACTTCTATTTTTGACAGATTTTTAACTTTTTTATTCGTCACATGACTGAGACCAAAAATGGAATAATGCCTTTAAAATCTACATTTTAAGGGAATTTGGACATGTTCTTTAGGCTGATGATACCAAATAGCATTTCAAACTTGTGATTAACATCCCAGTGTACTTGCTCAAGACTTCTATTTTTGACAGATTTTTAACTTTTTTATTCGTCACATGACTGAGACCAAAAATGGAATAATGCCTTTGAAATCTACATTTTAGGGAATCTGGACATGTTCTCTGGGCTGATGATACCAAATTGCATTTCAAACTTGTCATTTACTTTTCAATGTACTTGCTCAAGACTTCTATTTTTGACAGATTTTTAACTTTTTTATTCGTCACATGACTGTCATCAAAAATGGATTAATGCCTTTAAAATCTATAGTTTAGGGAATTTGGACATGTTCTCTGGGCTGATGATACCAAATTGCATTTCAAACTTGTCATTAACATCCCAGTGTACTTGCTCAAGACTTCTATTTTTGACAGATTTTTAACTTTTTTATTCGTCACATGACTGAGACCAAAAATGGAATAACGCCTTTAAAATCTACAGTTTAGAGAATTTGGACACGTTCTCCGGGCTGATGATACCAAATTGCATTTCAAACTTGTCATTAACATCCCAGTGTACTTGCTCAAGACTTCTTTTTTTTACAGATTTTTAACTGTTTCATTCGTCACATGACTGTGACGAAAAATGGAATAATGCCTTTAAAATCTACAGTTTAGGGAATTTGGACATGTTCTCTTTGCTGATGATACCAAATTGCATTTCAAACTTGTCATTAACTTTTCAATGTCCTTGCTCAAGACTTCTATTTTTAACAGATTTTTAACTTTTTCATTCGTCACATGACTGTGACCAAAAATGGAATAATGCCTTTAAAATCTACATTTTAGGGAATTTGGACACGTTCTCTGGGCTGATGATACCAAATTGCATTTCAAACTTGTCACTGACTTTTCAATGTACTTGCTCAAGACTTCTATTTTTGACAGATTTTTAACTTTTTTATTCGTCACATGACTGAGACCAAAAATGGAATAATGCCTTTAAAATCTACAGTTTAGGGAATTTTGACATGTTCTCTAGGCTGATGATACCAAATTGCATTTCAAACTTGGCATTGACTTTTCAATGTACTTGCTCAAGACTTCTATTTTTGACAGATTTTTAACTTTTTTATTCGTCACATGACTGTCATCAAAAATGGATTAATGCCTTTAAAATCTAAAATTTAGGTTATTTGGACATGTTCTCTGGGCTGATGATACCAAATTGCATTTCAAACTTGTCATTAACATCCCAGTGTACTTGCTCAAGGCTTCTATTTTTGAAAGATTTTTTACTTTTTTATTCGTCATATGACTGAGACCAAAAATGGAATAATGCCTTTAAAATCTACATTTTAGGGAATTTGGACATGTTCTCTGGGCTGATGATACCAAATTGCATTTCAAACTTGTCATTAACATCCCAGTGTACTTGCTCAAGACTTCTATTTTTGACAGATTTTTAACTTTTTTATTCGTCACATGACTGAGACCAAAAATGGAATAATGCCTTTAAAATCTACATTTTAAGGAATTTGGACATGTTCTCTGGGCTGATGATACCAAATTGCATTTCAAACTTGTCATTAACATCCCAGTGTACTTGCTCAAGACTTCTATTTTTGACAGATTTTTAACTTTTTTATTCGTCACATGACTGTCATCAAAAATGGAATAATGCCTTTAAAATCTAAAGTTTAGGGAATTTGGACATGTTCTCTAGGCTGATGATACCAAATTGCATTTCAAACTTGTCATTAACTTTTCAATGTACTTGCTCAAGACTTCTATTTTTGACAGATTTTTAACTTTTTTATTCGTCACATGACTGAGAGCAAAAATGGATTAATGCCTTTAAAATCTACATTTTAGGTAATTTGGACATGTTCTCTAGGCTTATGATACCAAATTGCATTTCAAACTTGTCATTAACTTTTCAATGTACTTGCTCAAGACTTCTATTTTTGACAGATTTTTAACTTTTTTATTCGTCATATGACTGTGACCAAAAATGGAATAATGCCTTTAAAATCTATAGTTTAGAGAATTTGGACACGTTCTCCGGGCTGATGACACCAAATTGCATTTCAAACTTGTCATTAACATCCCAGTGTACTTACTCAAGACTTCTTTTTTTTACAGATTTTTAACTGATTCATTCGTCACATGACTGAGACCAAAAATGGAATAATGCCTTTAAAATCTACATTTTAGGGAATTTGGACATGTTCTCTGGGCTGATGATACCAAATTGCATTTCAAACTTGTCATTAACAACCCAGTGTACTTGCTCAAGACTTCTATTTTTGACAGATTTTTAACTTTTTTATTCGTCACATGACTGAGACCAAAAATGAAATAACGCCTTTAAAATCTACAGTTTAGGGAATTTGGACATGTTCTCAGGGCTGATGATACCAAATTGCACTTCAAACTTGTCATTATCTTCCCACTGTACTTGCACAAGACTTCTATTTTTTTACAGATTTTTAACTTTTTTATTCGTCACACGACTGAGACCAAAAATGGAATAACGCCCTTAAAATCTATAGTTTAGAGAATTTGGACACGTTCTCCGGGCTGATGATACCAAATTGCATTTCAAACTTGTCATTAACATCCCAGTGTACATACTCAAGACTTCTTTTTTTTACAGATTTTTAACTGTTTCATTCGTCACATGACTGTGACGAAAAATGGAACAATGCCTTTAAAATCTACAGTTTAGGGAATTTGGACATGTTCTCTGGGCTGATGATACCAAATTGCATTTCAAACTTGTCATTAACTTTTCAATGTACTTGCTCAAGACTTCTATTTTTGACAGATTTTTAACTTTTTTATTCGTCACATGACTGTGACCAAAAATGGAATAATGCCTTTAAAATCTACATTTTAGGGAATTTGGACATGTTCTCTCGGCTGATGATACCAAATTGCATTTCAAACTTGTCACTGACTTTTCAATGTACTTGCTCAAGACTTCTATTTTTGACAGATTTTTAACTTTTTTATTCGTCACATGACTGAGACCAAAAATGGAATAATGCCTTTAAAATCTAAAGTTTAAGGGAATTTGGACATGTTCTCTGGGCTGATGATACCAAATTGCACTTCAAACTTGTCATTAACATCCCAGTGTACTTGCTCAAGACTTCTATTTTTGACAGATTTTTAACTTTTTTATTCGTCACATGACTGTGACCAAAAATGGAATAATGCCTTTAAAATCTACATTTTAGGGAATTTGGACATGTTCTCTGGGCTGATGATACCAAATTGCATTTCAAACTTGTCACTGACTTTTCAATGTACTTGCTCAAGACTTCTATTTTTGACAGATTTTTAACTTTTTTATTCGTCACATGACTGAGAGCAAAAATGGAATAATGCCTTTAAAATCTACATTTTAAGGGAATTTGGACATGTTCTTTAGGCTGATGATACCAAATAGCATTTCAAACTTGTGATTAACATCCCAGTGTACTTGCTCAAGACTTCTATTTTTGACAGATTTTTAACTTTTTTATTCGTCACATGACTGTCACCAAAAATGGAATAATGCGTTTGAAATCTACAGTTTAGGGAATTTGGAATGTTCTCTGGGCTGATGATACCAAATTGCATTTCAAACTTGTCATGAACTTTTCAATGTACTTGCTCAAGACTTCTATTTTTGACAGATTTTTAACTTTTTTATTCGTCACATGACTGTGACCAAAAATGGAATAATGCCTTTAAAATCTACATTTTAGGGAATTTGGACATGTTCTCTGGGCTGATGATACCAAATTGCATTTCAAACTTGTGATTAACATCCCAGTGTACTTGCTCAAGACTTCTATTTTTGACAGATTTTTAACTTTTTTATTCGTCACATGACTGAGACCAAAAATGGAATAATGCCTTTAAAATCTACATTTTAAGAAATTTGGACATGTTCTCTGGGCTGATGATACCAAATTGCATTTCAAACTTGTCATTAACATTTCAATGTCCTTGCTCAAGACTTCTATTTTTAACAGATTTTTAACTTTTTTCTTCGTCACATGACTGAGATCAAAAATGGAATAATGCCTTTAAAATCTACAGTTTAGGGAATTAGGACATGTTCTCTGGGCTGATGATACCAAATTGCATTTCAAACTTGTCACTGACTTTTCAATGTACTTGCTCAAGACTTCTATTTTTGACAGATTTTTAACTTTTTTATTCGTCACATGACTGAGACCAAAAATGGAATAATGCCTTTAAAATCTACATTTTAAGGGAATTTGGACATGTTTTTTAGGCTGATGATACCAAATAGCATTTCAAACTTGTGATTAACATCCCAGTGTACTTGCTCAAGACTTCTATTTTTGACAGATTTTTAACTATTTTATTCGTCACATGACTGTCACCAAAAATGGAATAATGCGTTTGAAATCTACAGTTTAGGGAATTTGGACATGTTCTCTAGGCTGATGATACCAAATTGCATTTCAAACTTGTCATGAACTTTTCAATGTACTTGCTCAAGACTTCTATTTTTGACAGATTTTTAACTTTTTTATTCGTCACATGACTGTGACCAAAAATGGAATAATGCCTTTAAAATCTACATTTTAGGGAATTTGGACATGTTCTCTGGGCTGATGATACCAAATTGCATTTGAAACTTGTGATTAACATCCCAGTGTACTTGCTCAAGACTTCTATTTTTGACAGATTTTTAACTTTTTTATTCGTCACATGACTGAGACCAAAAATGGAATAATGCCTTTAAAATCTACATTTTAAGAAATTTGGACATGTTCTCTGGGCTGATGATACCAAATTGCATTTCAAACTTGTCATTAACTTTTCAATGTCCTTGCTCAAGACTTCTATTTTTAACAGATTTTTAACTTTTTTATTCGTCACATGACTGTGACCAAAAATGGAATAATGCCTTTAAAATCTACAGTTTAGGGAATTAGGACATGTTCTCTGGGCTGATGATACCAAATTGCATTTCAAACTTGTCATTAACTTTTCAATGTCCTTGCTCAAGACTTCTATTTTTGACAGATTTTTAACTTTTTTATTCGTCACATGACTGTGACCAAAAATGGAATAATGCCTTTAAAATCTACATTTTAGGGAATTTGGACATGTTCTCTGGGCTGATGATACCAAATTGCACTTCAAACTTGTCATTAACATCCCAGTGTACTTGCTCAAGACTTCTATTTTTGACAGATTTTTAACTTTTTTATTCGTCACATGACTGAGACCAAAAATGGAATAATGCCTTTGAAATCTACATTTTAGGGAATTTGGACATGTTCTCTGGGCTGATAATACCAAATTGCATTTCAAACTTGTCATTTACTTTTCAATGTACTTGCTCAAGACTTCTATTTTTTACAGATTTTTAACTTTTTTATTCGTCACATGACTGAGACCAAAAATGGAATAATGCCTTTAAAATCTACATTTTAAGGAATTTGGACATGTTCTCTGGGCTGATGATACCAAATTGCATTTCAAACTTGTGATTAACATCCCAGTGTACTTGCTCAAGACTTCTATTTTTGACAGATTTTTAACTTTTTTATTCGTCACATGACTGTCATCAAAAATGGATTCATGCCTTTAAAATCTATAGTTTAGGGAATTTGGACATGTTCTCTGGGCCGATGATACCAAATTGCATTTCAAACTTGTCATTAACTTTTCAATGTACTTGCTCAAGACTTCTATTTTTGACAGATTTTTAACTTTTTTATTCGTCACATGACTGTCATCAAAAATGGAATAATGCCTCTAAAATCTACAGTTTATGGAATCTGGACATATTCTCCCTGCTGATGATACCAAATTGCATTTCAAACTTCTCATTCACTTCCCACTGTACTTGCACAAGACTTCTATTTTTGACAGATTTTAAACTTTTTTATTCGTCACATGACTGAGACCAAAAATGGAATAATTCCTTTAAAATCTACATTTTAGGGAATTTGGACATGTTCTCTCGGCTGATGATACCAAATTGCATTTCAAACTTGTGAATAACATTCCAGTGTACTTGCTCAAGACTTCTATTTTTGACAGATTTTTAACTTTTTTATTCGTCACATGACTGAGACCAAAAATGGAATAATGCCTTTGAAATCTACATTTTAGGGAATTTGGACATGTTCTGTAGGCTGATGATACCAAATTGCATTTCAAACTTGTCATTAACTTTTCAATGTACTTGCTCAAGACTTCTATTTTTGACAGATTTTTAACTTTTTTATTCGTCATATGACTGAGACCAAAAATGGAATAATGCCTTTAAAATCTACATTTTAGGGAATTTGGACATGTTCTCTGGGCTGATGATACCAAATTGCATTTCAAACTTGTCATTAACTTTTCAATGTACTTGCTCAAGACTTCTATTTTTGACAGATTTTTAACTTTTTTATTCGTCACATGACTGTGACCAAAAATGGAATAATGCCTTTAAAATCTACATTTTAGGGAATTTGGACATGTTCTCTGGGCTGATGATACGAAATTGCATTTCAAACTTGTCACTGACTTTTCAATCTACTTACTCAAGACTTCTATTTTTGACAGATTTTTAACTTTTTTATTCGTCACATGACTGAGACCAAAAATGGAATAATGCCTTTAAAATCTACATTTTAAGGGAATTTGGACATGTTCTCTAGGCTGATGATACCAAATAGCATTTCAAACTTGTGATTAACATCCCAGTGTACTTGCTCAAGACTTCTATTTTTGACAGATTTTTAACTTTTCTATTCGTCACATGACTGTCACCAAAAATGGAATAATGCGTTTGAAATCTACAGTTTAGGGAATTTGGACATGTTCTCTGGGCTGATGATACCAAATTGCATTTCAAACTTGTCATGAACTTTTCAATGTACTTGCTCAAGACTTCTATTTTTGACAGATTTTTAACTTTTTTATTCGTCACATGACTGTGACCAAAAATGGAATAATGCCTTTAAAATCTACATTTTAGGGAATTTGGACATGTTCTCTGGGCTGATGATACCAAATTGCATTTCAAACTTGTGATTAACATCCCAGTGTACTTGCTCAAGACTTCTATTTTTGACAGATTTTTAACTTTTTTATTCGTCACATGACTGAGACCAAAAATGGAATAATGCCTTTAAAATCTACAGTTTAGGGAATTAGGACATGTTCTCTGGGCTGATGATACCAAATTGCATTTCAAACTTGTCATTAACTTTTCAATGTACTTGCTCAAGACTTCTATTTTTGACAGATTTTTAACTTTTTTATTCGTCATATGACTGTGACCAAAAATGGAATAATGCCTTTAAAATCTACATTTTAGGGAATTTGGACATGTTCTCTGGGCTGATGATACCAAATTGCACTTCAAACTTGTCATTAACATCCCAGTGTACTTGCTCAAGACTTCTATTTTTGACATATTTTTAACTTTTTTATTCGTCACATGACTGAGACCAAAAATGGAATAATGCCTTTGAAATCTACATTTTAGGGAATTTGGACATGTTCTCTGGGCTGATGATACCAAATTGCATTTCAAACTTGTCATTTTCTTTTCAATGTACTTGCTCAAGACTTCTATTTTTGACAGATTTTTAACTTTTTTATTCGTCACATGACTGTCATCAAAAATGGATTAATGCCTTTAAAATCTACAGTTTAGGGAATTTGGACATGTTCTCTAGGCTGATGATACCAAATTGCATTTCAAACTTGTCATTAACATCCCAGTGTACTTGCTCAAGACTTCTATTTTTGACAGATTTTTAACTTTTTTATTCGTCACATGACTGAGACCAAAAATGGAATAACGCCTTTAAAATCTACAGTTTAGGGAATTTGGACATGTTCTCTAGGCTGATGATACCAAATTGCACTTCAAACTTGTCATTATCTTCCCACTGTACTTGCACAAGACTTCTATTTTTTTACAGATTTTTAACTTTTTTATTCGTCACACGACTGAGACCAAAAATGGAATAACGCCCTTAAAATCTATAGTTTAGAGAATTTGGACACGTTCTCCGGGCTGATGATACCAAATTGCATTTCAGACTTGTGATTAACATCCCAGTGTACTTGCTCAAGACTTCTATTTTTGACAGATTTTTAACTTTTTTATTCGTCACATGACTGAGACCAAAAATGGAATAATGCCTTTAAAATCTACATTTTAAGGAATTTGGACATGTTCTCTAGGCTGATGATACCAAATTGCATTTCAAACTTGTCATAAACATCCCAGTGTACTTACTCAAGACTTCTATTTTTGACAGATTTTTAACTTTTTTATTCGTCACATGACTGAGACCAAAAATGGAATAATGCCTTTAAAATCTACAGTTTAGGGAATTAGGACATGTTCTCTGGGCTGATGATACCAAATTGCATTTCAAACTTGTCATTAACTTTTCAATGTCCTTGCTCAAGACTTCTATTTTTAACAGATTTTTAACTTTTTTATTCGTCACATGACTGTCACCAAAAATGGAATAATGCCTTTAAAATCTACAGTTTAGGGAATTAGGACATGTTCTCTGGGCTGATGATACCAAATTGCATTTCAAACCTGTCACTGACTTTTCAATGTACTTGCTCAAGACTTCTATTTTTGACAGATTTTTAACTTTCTCATTCGTCACATGACTGTGACCAAAAATGGAATAACGTCATTAAATTCTACAGTTTAGGGAATTTGGACATGTTCTCTTTGCTGATGATACCAAATTGCATTTCAAACTTGTCATTAACTTTTCAATGTCCTTGCTCAAGACTTCTATTTTTGACATATTTTTAACTTTTTTATTCGTCACATGACTGAGACCAAAAATGGAATAATGCCTTTAAAATCTACATTTTAAGGAATTTGGACATGTTCTCTGGGCTGATGATACCAAATTGCATTTCAAACTTGTGATTAACATCCCAGTGTACTTGCTCAAGACTTCTATTTTTGACAGATTTTTAACTTTTTTATTCGTCACATGACTGTCATCAAAAATGGATTCATGCCTTTAAAATCTATAGTTTAGGGAATTTGGACATGTTCTCTGGGCCGATGATACCAAATTGCATTTCAAACTTGTCATTAACTTTTCAATGTACTTGCTCAAGACTTCTATTTTTGACAGATTTTTAACTTTTTTATTCGTCACATGACTGAGACCAAAAATGGAATAATGCCTCTAAAATCTACAGTTTATGGAATCTGGACACATTCTCCCTGCTGATGATACCAAATTGCATTTCAAACTTCTCATTCACTTCCCACTGTACTTGCACAAGACTTCTATTTTTGACAGATTTTAAACTTTTTTATTCGTCACATGACTGAGACCAAAAATGGAATAATTCCTTTAAAATCTACATTTTAGGGAATTTGGACATGTTCTCTCGGCTGATGATACCAAATTGCATTTCAAACTTGTGAATAACATTCCAGTGTACTTGCTCAAGACTTCTATTTTTGACAGATTTTTAACTTTTTTATTCGTCACATGACTGAGACCAAAAATGGAATAATGCCTTTGAAATCTACATTTTAGGGAATTTGGACATGTTCTGTAGGCTGATGATACCAAATTGCATTTCAAACTTGTCATTAACTTTTCAATGTACTTGCTCAAGACTTCTATTTTTGACAGATTTTTAACTTTTTTATTCGTCATATGACTGAGACCAAAAATGGAATAATGCCTTTAAAATCTACATTTTAGGGAATTTGGACATGTTCTCTGGGCTGATGATACCAAATTGCATTTCAAACTTGTCATTAACTTTTCAATGTACTTGCTCAAGACTTCTATTTTTGACAGATTTTTAACTTTTTTATTCGTCACATGACTGTGACCAAAAATGGAATAATGCCTTTAAAATCTACATTTTAGGGAATTTGGACATGTTCTCTGGGCTGATGATACGAAATTGCATTTCAAACTTGTCACTGACTTTTCAATCTACTTACTCAAGACTTCTATTTTTGACAGATTTTTAACTTTTTTATTCGTCACATGACTGAGACCAAAAATGGAATAATGCCTTTAAAATCTACATTTTAAGGGAATTTGGACATGTTCTCTAGGCTGATGATACCAAATAGCATTTCAAACTTGTGATTAACATCCCAGTGTACTTGCTCAAGACTTCTATTTTTGACAGATTTTTAACTTTTCTATTCGTCACATGACTGTCACCAAAAATGGAATAATGCGTTTGAAATCTACAGTTTAGGGAATTTGGACATGTTCTCTGGGCTGATGATACCAAATTGCATTTCAAACTTGTCATGAACTTTTCAATGTACTTGCTCAAGACTTCTATTTTTGACAGATTTTTAACTTTTTTATTCGTCACATGACTGTGACCAAAAATGGAATAATGCCTTTAAAATCTACATTTTAGGGAATTTGGACATGTTCTCTGGGCTGATGATACCAAATTGCATTTCAAACTTGTGATTAACATCCCAGTGTACTTGCTCAAGACTTCTATTTTTGACAGATTTTTAACTTTTTTATTCGTCACATGACTGAGACCAAAAATGGAATAATGCCTTTAAAATCTATATTTTGGGGAATTAGGACATGTTCTCTGGGCTGATGATACCAAATTGCATTTCAAACTTGTCATTAACTTTTCAATGTACTTGCTCAAGACTTCTATTTTTGACAGATTTTTAACTTTTTTATTCGTCATATGACTGTGACCAAAAATGGAATAATGCCTTTAAAATCTACATTTTAGGGAATTTGGACATGTTCTCTGGGCTGATGATACCAAATTGCACTTCAAACTTGTCATTAACATCCCAGTGTACTTGCTCAAGACTTCTATTTTTGACATATTTTTAACTTTTTTATTCGTCACATGACTGAGACCAAAAATGGAATAATGCCTTTGAAATCTACATTTTAGGGAATTTGGACATGTTCTCTGGGCTGATGATACCAAATTGCATTTCAAACTTGTCATTTTCTTTTCAATGTACTTGCTCAAGACTTCTATTTTTGACAGATTTTTAACTTTTTTATTCGTCACATGACTGTCATCAAAAATGGATTAATGCCTTTAAAATCTACAGTTTAGGGAATTTGGACATGTTCTCTAGGCTGATGATACCAAATTGCATTTCAAACTTGTCATTAACATCCCAGTGTACTTGCTCAAGACTTCTATTTTTGACAGATTTTTAACTTTTTTATTCGTCACATGACTGAGACCAAAAATGGAATAACGCCTTTAAAATCTACAGTTTAGGGAATTTGGACATGTTCTCTAGGCTGATGATACCAAATTGCACTTCAAACTTGTCATTATCTTCCCACTGTACTTGCACAAGACTTCTATTTTTTTACAGATTTTTAACTTTTTTATTCGTCACACGACTGAGACCAAAAATGGAATAACGCCCTTAAAATCTATAGTTTAGAGAATTTGGACACGTTCTCCGGGCTGATGATACCAAATTGCATTTCAAACTTGTGATTAACATCCCAGTGTACTTGCTCAAGACTTCTATTTTTGACAGATTTTTAACTTTTTTATTCGTCACATGACTGAGACCAAAAATGGAATAATGCCTTTAAAATCTACATTTTAAGGAATTTGGACATGTTCTCTAGGCTGATGATACCAAATTGCATTTCAAACTTGTCATAAACATCCCAGTGTACTTACTCAAGACTTCTATTTTTGACAGATTTTTAACTTTTTTATTCGTCACATGACTGAGACCAAAAATGGAATAATGCCTTTAAAATCTACAGTTTAGGGAATTAGGACATGTTCTCTGGGCTGATGATACCAAATTGCATTTCAAACTTGTCATTAACTTTTCAATGTCCTTGCTCAAGACTTCTATTTTTAACAGATTTTTAACTTTTTTATTCGTCACATGACTGTCACCAAAAATGGAATAATGCCTTTAAAATCTACAGTTTAGGGAATTAGGACATGTTCTCTGGGCTGATGATACCAAATTGCATTTCAAACCTGTCACTGACTTTTCAATGTACTTGCTCAAGACTTCTATTTTTGACAGATTTTTAACTTTTTCATTCGTCACATGACTGTGACCAAAAATGGAATAACGTCATTAAATTCTACAGTTTAGGGAATTTGGACATGTTCTCTTTGCTGATGATACCAAATTGCATTTCAAACTTGTCATTAACTTTTCAATGTCCTTGCTCAAGACTTCTATTTTTAACAGATTTTTAACTTTTTCATTCGTCACATGACTGTGACCAAAAATGGAATAATGCCTTTAAAATCTACATTTTAGGGAATTTGGACATGTTCTCTGGGCTGATGATACCAAATTGCATTTCAAACTTGTCACTGACTTTTCAATGTACTTGCTCAAGACTTCTATTTTTGACAGATTTTTAACTTTTTTATTCGTCACATGACTGAGACCAAAAATGGAATAATGCCTCTAAAATCTACATTTTAAGGGAATTTGGACATGTTCTTTAGGCTGATGATACCAAATAGCATTTCAAACTTGTGATTAACATCCCAGTGTACTTGCTCAAGACTTCTATTTTTGACAGATTTTTAACTTTTTTATTCGTCACATGACTGTCACCAAAAATGGAATAATGCGTTTGAAATCTACAGTTTAGGGAATTTGGACATGTTCTCTGGGCTGATGATACCAAATTGCATTTCAAACTTGTCATGAACTTTTCAATGTACTTGCTCAAGACTTCTATTTTTGACAGATTTTTAACTTTTTTATTCGTCACATGACTGTGACCAAAAATGGAATAATGCCTTTAAAATCTACATTTTAGGGAATTTGGACATGTTCTCTCGGCTGATGATACCAAATTGCATTTCAAACTTGTGATTAACATCCCAGTGTACTTGCTCAAGACTTCTATTTTTGACAGATTTTTAACTTTTTTATTCGTCACATGACTGAGACCAAAAATGGAATAATGCCTTTAAAATCTACATTTTAGGGAATTTGGACATGTTCTCTGGGCTGATGATACCAAATTGCATTTCAAACTTGTCATTAACATCCCAGTGTACTTACTCAAGACTTCTATTTTTGACAGATTTTTAACTTTTTTATTCGTCACATGACTGAGACCAAAAATGGAATAATGCCTTTAAAATCTACAGTTTAGGGAATTAGGACATGTTCTCTGGGCTGATGATACCAAATTGCATTTCAAACTTGTCATGAACTTTTCAATGTACTTGCTCAAGACTTCTATTTTTGACAGATTTTTAACTTTTTTATTCGTCACATGACTGTGACCAAAAATGGAATAATGCCTTTAAAATCTATATTTTGGGGAATTTGGACATGTTCTCTGGGCTGATGATACCAAATTGCACTTCAAACTTGTCAGTAACATCCCAGTGTACTTGCTCAAGACTTCTACTTTTGACAGATTTTTAACTTTTTTATTCGTCACATGACTGAGACCAAAAATGGAATAATGCCTTTGAAATCTACATTTTAGTGAATTTGGACATGTTCTCTGGGCTGATGATACCAAATTGCATTTCAAACTTGTCATTAACTTTTCAATGTACTTGCTCAAGACTTCTATTTTTAACAGATTTTTAACTTTTTTATTCGTCACATGACTGTCATCAAAAATGGATTAATGCCTTTAAAATCTATAGTTTAGGGAATTTGGACATGTTCTCTGGGCTGATGATACCAAATTGCATTTCAAACTTGTCATTAACTTTTCAATGTACTTGCTCAAGACTTCTATTTTTGACAGATTTTTAACTTTTTTATTCGTCACATGACTGTCATCAAAAATGGAATAATGCCTCTAAAATCTACAGTTTATGGAATCTGGACATGTTCTCCGGGCTGATGATACCAAATTGCATTTGAAACTTGTCATTCACTTCCCACTGTACTTGCACAAGACTTCTATTTTTGACAGATTTTTAACTTCTTTATTCGTCACATGACTGTCATCAAAAATGGATTAATGCCTCTAAAATCTACAGTTTAGGGAATCTGGACATGTTCTCTGGGCTGATGATACCAAATTGCATTTCAAACTTGTGATTAACATCCCAGTGTACTTGCACAAGACTTCTATTTTTGACAGATTTTTAACTTTTTTATTCGTCATATGACTGAGACCAAAAATGGAATAAGGCCTTTAAAATCTACATGTTAGGGAATTTGGACATGTTCTCTGGTCTGATGATACCAAATTGCATTTCAAACTTGTCATTAACATCCCAGTGTACTTGCTCAAGACTTCTATTTTTGACAGATTTTTAACTTTTTTATTCGTCACATGACTGAGACCAAAAATGGAATAATGCCTTTAAAATCTACAGTTTAGGGAATTTGGAATGTTCTCTGGGCTGATGATACCAAATTGCATTTCAAACTTGTCATTAACTTTTCAATGTACTTGCTCAAGACTTCTATTTTTGACAGATTTTTAACTTTTTTATTCGTCACATGACTGAGACCAAAAATGGAATAATGCCTTTAAAATCTACATTTTAAGGGAATTTGGACATGTTCTCTAGGCTGATTATACCAAATAGCACTTCAAACTTGTGATTAACATCCCAGTGTACTTGCTCAAGACTTCTATTTTTGACAGATTTTTAACTTTTTTATTCGTCACATGACTGTCACCTAAAATGGAATAATGCGTTTGAAATCTACAGTTTAGGGAATTTGGACATGTTCTCTGGGCTGATGATACCAAATTGCACTTCAAACTTGTCATTAACTTTTCAATGTACTTGCTCAAGACTTCTATTTTTGACAGATTTTTAACTTTTTTATTCGTCACATGACTGAGAGCAAAAATGGATTAATGCCTTTAAAATCTACATTTTAGGTAATTTGGACATGTTCTCTGGGCTGATGATACCAAGTTGCATTTCAAACTTGTCATTAACTTTTCAATGTACTTGCTCAAGACTTCTATTTTTGACAGATTTTTAACTTTTTTATTCGTCACATGACTGAGACCAAAAATGGAATAATGCCTTTGAAATCTACAGTTTAGGGAACTTGGACATGTTCTCTAGGCTGATGATACCAAATTGCATTTCAAACATGTCATTCACTTCCCACTGTACTTGCACAAGACTTCTATTTTTGACAGATTTTTAACTTTTTTATTCGTCACATGACTGAGACCAAAAATGGAATAATGCCTTTAAAATCTACATTTTAAGGAATTTGGACATGTTCTCTGGGCTGATGATACCAAATTGCATTTCAAACTTCTGATTAACATCCCAGTGTACTTGCTCAAGACTTCTATTTTTGACAGATTTTTAACTTTTTTATTCGTCACATGACTGTCATCAAAAATGGATTAATGCCTTTAAAATCTATAGTTTAGGGAATTTGGACATGTTCTCTTTGCTGATGATACCAAATTGCATTTCAAACTTGTCATTAACTTTTCAATGTACTTGCTCAAGACTTCTATTTTTGACAGATTTTTAACTTTTTTATTCGTCACATGACTGTCATCAAAAATGGAATAATGCCTCTAAAATCTACAGTTTATGGAATCTGGACATGTTCTCCGGGCTGATGATACCAAATTGCATTTCAAACTTGTCATTAACTTCCCACTGTACTTGCTCAAGACTTCTATTTTTGACAGATTTTTAACTTTTTTATTCGTCACATGACTGAGACCAAAAATGGAATAATGCCTTTAAAACCTACATTTTAGGGAATTTGGACATGTTCTCTCGGCTGATGATACCAAATTGCATTTCAAACTTGTCATGAACTTTTCAATGTACTTGCTCAAGACTTCTATTTTTGACAGATTTTTAACTTTTTTATTCGTCACATGACTGTCATCAAAAATGGAATAATGCCTTTAAAATCTACAGTTTAGGGAATCTGGACATGTTCTCCGGGCTGATGATACCAAATTGCATTTCAAACTTGTCATTAACTTCCCACTGTACTTGCACAAGACTTCTATTTTTGACAGATTTTTAACTTTTTTATTCGTCACATGACTGAGACCAAAAATGGAATAATGCCTTTAAAATCTACATTTTAGGGAATTTGGACATGTTCTCTGGGCTGATGATACCAAATTGCATTTCAAACTTGTCATAAACATCCCAGTGTACTTGCTCAAGACTTCTATTTTTGACAGATTTTTAACTTTTTTATTCGTCACATGACTGAGACCAAAAATGGAATAATGCCTTTAAAATCTACATTTTAAGGAATTTGGACATGTTCTCTGGTCTGATGATACCAAATTGCATTTCAAACTTGTCATTAACTTTTCAATGTACTTGCTCAAGACTTCTATTTTTGACAGATTTTTAACTTTTTTATTCGTCACATGACTGTCATCAAAAATGGAATAATGCCTTTAAAATCTAAAGTTTAGGGAATTTGGACATGTTCTCTAGGCTGATGATACCAAATTGCATTTCAAACTTGTCATTAACTTTTCAATGTACTTGCTCAAGACTTCTATTTTTGACAGATTTTTAACTTTTTTATTCGTCACATGACTGAGACCAAAAATGGAATAATGCCTTTGAAATCTACATTTTAGGGAATTTGGACATGTTCTCGGGGCTGATGATACCAAATTGCATTTCAAACTTGCCATTTACTTTTCAATGAACTTGCTCAAGACTTCTATTTTTGACAGATTTTTAACTTTTTTATTCGTCACATGACTGAGACCAAAAATGGAATAATGCCTTTAAAACCTACATTTTAGGGAATTTGGACATGTTCTCTCGGCTGATGATACCAAATTGCATTTCAAACTTGTCATGAACTTTTCAATGTACTTGCTCAAGACTTCTATTTTTGACAGATTTTTAACTTTTTTATTCGTCACATGACTGTCATCAAAAATGGAATAATGCCTCTAAAATCTACAGTTTAGGGAATCTGGACATGTTCTCCGGGCTGATGATACCAAATTGCATTTCAAACTTGTCATTAACTTCCCACTGTACTTGCACAAGACTTCTATTTTTGACAGATTTTTAACTTTTTTATTCGTCACATGACTGAGACCAAAAATGGAATAATGCCTTTAAAATCTACATTTTAGGGAATTTGGACATGTTCTCTGGGCTGATGATACCAAATTGCATTTCAAACTTGTCATAAACATCCCAGTGTACTTGCTCTAGACTTCTATTTTTGACAGATTTTTAACTTTTTTATTCGTCACATGACTGAGACCAAAAATGGAATAATGCCTTTAAAATCTACATTTTAAGGAATTTGGACATGTTCTCTGGTCTGATGATACCAAATTGCATTTCAAACTTGTCATTAACTTTTCAATGTACTTGCTCAAGACTTCTATTTTTGACAGATTTTTAACTTTTTTATTCGTCACATGACTGTCATCAAAAATGGAATAATGCCTTTAAAATCTAAAGTTTAGGGAATTTGGACATGTTCTCTAGGCTGATGATACCAAATTGCATTTCAAACTTGTCATTAACTTTTCAATGTACTTGCTCAAGACTTCTATTTTTGACAGATTTTTAACTTTTTTATTCGTCACATGACTGAGAGCAAAAATGGATCAATGCCTTTAAAATCTACATTTTAGGTAATTTGGACATGTTCTGTAGGCTGATGATACCAAATTGCATTTCAAACTTGTCATGAACTTTTCAATGTACTTGCTCAAGACTTCTATTTTTGACAGATTTTTAACTTTTTTATTCGTCACATGACTGAGACCAAAAATGGAATAATGCCTTTAAAATCTACAGTTTAGGGAATTTGGAATGTTCTCTGGGCTGATGATACCAAATTGCATTTCAAACTTGTCATTAACTTTTCAATGTACTTGCTCAAGACTTCTATTTTTGACAGATTTTTAACTTTTTTATTCGTCACATGACTGAGACCAAAAATGGAATAATGCCTTTGAAATCTACATTTTAGGGAATTTGGACATGTTCTCGGGGCTGATGATACCAAATTGCATTTCAAACTTGCCATTTACTTTTCAATGAACTTGCTCAAGACTTCTATTTTTGACAGATTTTTAACTTTTTTATTCGTCACATGACTGAGACCAAAAATGGAATAATGCCTTTAAAATCTAAAGTTTAGGGAATTTGGACATGTTCTGAAGGCTGATGATACCAAATTGCATTTCAAACTTGTCATTAACATCCCAGTGTACTTGCTCAAGACTTCTATTTTTGACAGATTTTTAACTTTTTTATTCGTCACATGACTGTCATCAAAAATGGAATAATGCCTTTAAAATCTAAAGTTTAGGGAATTTGGACATGTTCTGAAGGCTGATGATACCAAATTGCATTTCAAACTTGTCATTAACTTTTCAATGTACTTGCTCAAGACTTCTATTTTTGACAGATTTTTAACTTTTTTATTCGTCACATGACTGTCATCAAAAATGGAATAATGCCTTTAAAATCTAAAGTTTAGGGAATTTGGACATGTTCTCTAGGCTGATGATACCAAATTGCATTTCAAACTTGTCATTAACTTTTCAATGTACTTGCTCAAGACTTCTATTTTTGACAGATTTTTAACTTTTTTATTCGTCACATGACTGAGAGCAAAAATGGATTAATGCCTTTAAAATCTACATTTTAGGGAATTTGGACATGTTCTCTAGGCTGATGATACCAAATTGCATTTCAAACTTGTCATTAACTTCCCACTGTACTTGCTCAAGACTTCTATTTTTGACAGATTTTTAACTTTTTTATTCGTCACATGACTGAGACCAAAAATGGAATAATGCCTTTAAAACCTACATTTTAGGGAATTTGGACATGTTCTCTCGGCTGATGATACCAAATTGCATTTCAAACTTGTCATGAACTTTTCAATGTACTTGCTCAAGACTTCTATTTTTGACAGATTTTTAACTTTTTTATTCGTCACATGACTGTCATCAAAAATGGAATAATGCCTCTAAAATCTACAGTTTAGGGAATCTGGACATGTTCTCCGGGCTGATGATACCAAATTGCATTTCAAACTTGTCATTATCTTCCCACTGTACTTGCACAAGACTTCTATTTTTGACAGATTTTTAACTTTTTTATTCGTCACATGACTGAGACCAAAAATGGATTAATGCCTTTAAAATCTACATTTTAGGGAATTTGGACATGTTCTCTGGGCTGATGATACCAAATTGCATTTCAAACTTGTCATTAACTTTTCAATGTACTTGCTCAAGACTTCTATTTTTGACAGATTTTTAACTTTTTTATTCGTCACATGACTGTCATCAAAAATGGAATAATGCCTTTAAAATCTAAAGTTTAGGGAATTTGGACATGTTCTCTAGGCTGATGATACCAAATTGCATTTCAAACTTGTCATTAACTTTTCAATGTACTTGCTCAAGACTTCTATTTTTGACAGATTTTTAACTTTTTTATTCGTCACATGACTGAGACCAAAAATGGAATAATGCCTTTAAAATCTACAGTTTAGGGAATTTGGAATGTTCTCTGGGCTGATGATACCAAATTGCATTTCAAACTTGTCATTAACTTTTCAATGTACTTGCTCAAGACTTCTATTTTTGACAGATTTTTAACTTTTTTATTTGTCACATGACTGAGACCAAAAATGGAATAATGCCTTTGAAATCTACATTTTAGGGAATTTGGACATGTTCTCGGGGCTGATGATACCAAATTGCATTTCAAACTTGCCATTTACTTTTCAATGAACTTGCTCAAGACTTCTATTTTTGACAGATTTTTAACTTTTTTATTCGTCACATGACTGAGACCAAAAATGGAATAATGCCTTTAAAACCTACATTTTAGGGAATTTGGACATGTTCTCTCGGCTGATGATACCAAATTGCATTTCAAACTTGTCATGAACTTTTCAATGTACTTGCTCAAGACTTCTATTTTTGACAGATTTTTAACTTTTTTATTCGTCACATGACTGTCATCAAAAATGGAATAATGCCTCTAAAATCTACAGTTTAGGGAATCTGGACATGTTCTCCGGGCTGATGATACCAAATTGCATTTCAAACTTGTCATTAACTTCCCACTGTACTTGCACAAGACTTCTATTTTTGACAGATTTTTAACTTTTTTATTCGTCACATGACTGAGACCAAAAATGGAATAATGCCTTTAAAATCTACATTTTAGGGAATTTGGACATGTTCTCTGGGCTGATGATACCAAATTGCATTTCAAACTTGTCATAAACATCCCAGTGTACTTGCTCAAGACTTCTATTTTTGACAGATTTTTAACTTTTTTATTCGTCACATGACTGAGACCAAAAATGGAATAATGCCTTTAAAATCTACATTTTAAGGAATTTGGACATGTTCTCTGGTCTGATGATACCAAATTGCATTTCAAACTTGTCATGAACTTTTCAATGTACTTGCTCAAGACTTCTATTTTTGACAGATTTTTAACTTTTTTATTCGTCACATGACTGTCATCAAAAATGGAATAATGCCTTTAAAATCTAAAGTTTAGGGAATTTGGACATGTTCTCTAGGCTGATGATACCAAATTGCATTTCAAACTTGTCATTAACTTCCCACTGTACTTGCTCAAGACTTCTATTTTTGACAGATTTTTAACTTTTTTATTCGTCACATGACTGAGAGCAAAAATGGATTAATGCCTTTAAAATCTACATTTTAGGTAATTTGGACATGTTCTGTAGGCTGATGATACCAAATTGCATTTCAAACTTGTCATGAACTTTTCAATGTACTTGCTCAAGACTTCTATTTTTGACAGATTTTTAACTTTTTTATTCGTCACATGACTGAGACCAAAAATGGAATAATGCCTTTAAAATCTACAGTTTAGGGAATTTGGAATGTTCTCTGGGCTGATGATACCAAATTGCATTTCAAACTTGTCATTAACTTTTCAATGTACTTGCTCAAGACTTCTATTTTTGACAGATTTTTAACTTTTTTATTCGTCACATGACTGAGACCAAAAATGGAATAATGCCTTTGAAATCTACATTTTAGGGAATTTGGACATGTTCTCTGGGCTGATGATACCAAATTGCATTTCAAACTTGCCAGTTACTTTTCAATGAACTTGCTCAAGACTTCTATTTTTGACAGATTTTTAACTTTTTTATTCGTCACATGACTGAGACCAAAAATGGAATAATGCCTTTAAAATCTACATTTTAGGGAATTTGGACATGTTCTGAAGGCTGATGATACCAAATTGCATTTCAAACTTGTCATTAACATCCCAGTGTACTTGCTCAAGACTTCTATTTTTGACAGATTTTTAACTTTTTTATTCGTCACATGACTGTCATCAAAAATGGAATAATGCCTTTAAAATCTAAAGTTTAGGGAATTTGGACATGTTCTGAAGGCTGATGATACCAAATTGCATTTCAAACTTGTCATTAACTTTTCAATGTACTTGCTCAAGACTTCTATTTTTGACAGATTTTTAACTTTTTTATTCGTCACATGACTGTCATCAAAAATGGAATAATGCCTTTAAAATCTAAAGTTTAGGGAATTTGGACATGTTCTCTAGGCTGATGATACCAAATTGCATTTCAAACTTGTCATTAACTTTTCAATGTACTTGCTCAAGACTTCTATTTTTGACAGATTTTTAACTTTTTTATTCGTCACATGACTGAGACCAAAAATGGAATAATGCCTTTAAAATCTACAGTTTAGGGAATTTGGAATGTTCTCTGGGCTGATGATACCAAATTGCATTTCAAACTTGTCATTAACTTTTCAATGTACTTGCTCAAGACTTCTATTTTTGACAGATTTTTAACTTTTTTATTCGTCACATGACTGAGAGCAAAAATGGAATAATGCCTTTAAAATCTACATTTTAAGGGAATTTGGACATGTTCTCTAGGCTGATTATACCAAATAGCACTTCAAACTTGTGATTAACATCCCAGTGTACTTGCTCAAGACTTCTATTTTTGACAGATTTTTAACTTTTTTATTCGTCACATGACTGTCACCAAAAATGGAATAATGCGTTTGAAATCTACAGTTTAGGGAATTTGGACATGTTCTCAGGGCTGATGATACCAAATTGCATTTCAAACTTGTCATTAACTTTTTAATGTACTTGCTCAAGACTTCTATTTTTGACAGATTTTTAACTTTTTTATTCGTCACATGACTGAGACCAAAAATGGAATAATGCCTTTGAAATCTACAGTTTAGGGAATTTGGACATGTTCTCTGGGCTGATGATACCAAATTGCATTTCAAACTTGTCATTCACTTCCCACTGTACTTGCACAAGACTTCTATTTTTGACAGATTTTTAACTTTTTTATTCGTCACATGACTGAGACCAAAAATGGAATAATGCCTTTAAAATCTACATTTTAAGGAATTTGGACATGTTCTCTGGGCTGATGATACCAAATTGCATTTCAAACTTGTGATTAACATCCCAGTGTACTTGCTCAAGACTTCTATTTTTGACAGATTTTTAACTTTTTTATTCGTCACATGACTGTCATCAAAAATGGATTAATGCCTTTAAAATCTATTGTTTAGGGAATTTGGACATGTTCTCCGGGCTGATGATACCAAATTGCATTTCAAACTTGTCATTAACTTTTCAATGTACTTGCTCAAGACTTCTATTTTTGACAGATTTTTAACTTTTTTATTCGTCACATGACTGTGATCAAAAATGGAATAATGCCTCTAAAATCTACAGTTTATGGAATCTGGACATGTTCTCCGGGCTGATGATACCAAATTGCATTTCAAACTTGTCATTAACTTTTCAATGTACTTGCTCAAGACTTCTATTTTTGACAGATTTTTAACTTTTTTATTCGTCACATGACTGAGACCAAAAATGGAATAATGCCTTTAAAACCTACATTTTAGGGAATTTGGACATGTTCTCTCGGCTGATGATACCAAATTGCATTTCAAACTTGTCATGAACTTTTCAATGTACTTGCTCAAGACTTCTATTTTTGACAGATTTTTAACTTTTTTATTCGTCACATGACTGTCATCAAAAATGGAATAATGCCTCTAAAATCTACAGTTTAGGGAATCTGGACATGTTCTCCGGGCTGATGATACCAAATTGCATTTCAAACTTGTCATTATCTTCCCACTGTACTTGCACAAGACTTCTATTTTTGACAGATTTTTAACTTTTTTATTCGTCACATGACTGAGACCAAAAATGGATTAATGCCTTTAAAATCTACATTTTAGGGAATTTGGACATGTTCTCTGGGCTGATGATACCAAATTGCATTTCAAACTTGTCATTAACTTTTCAATGTACTTGCTCAAGACTTCTATTTTTGACAGATTTTTAACTTTTTTATTCGTCACATGACTGTCATCAAAAATGGAATAATGCCTTTAAAATCTAAAGTTTAGGGAATTTGGACATGTTCTCTAGGCTGATGATACCAAATTGCATTTCAAACTTGTCATTAACTTTTCAATGTACTTGCTCAAGACTTCTATTTTTGACAGATTTTTAACTTTTTTATTCGTCACATGACTGAGAGCAAAAATGGATTAATGCCTTTAAAATCTACATTTTAGGGAATTTGGACATGTTCTCTAGGCTGATGATACCAAATTGCATTTCAAACTTGTCATTAACTTTTCAATGTACTTGCTCAAGACTTCTATTTTTGACAGATTTTTAACTTTTTTATTCGTCACATGACTGAGACCAAAAATGGAATAATGCCTTTAAAACCTACATTTTAGGGAATTTGGACATGTTCTCTCGGCTGATGATACCAAATTGCATTTCAAACTTGTCATGAACTTTTCAATGTACTTGCTCAAGACTTCTATTTTTGACAGATTTTTAACTTTTTTATTCGTCACATGACTGTCATCAAAAATGGAATAATGCCTCTAAAATCTACAGTTTAGGGAATCTGGACATGTTCTCCGGGCTGATGATACCAAATTGCATTTCAAACTTGTCATTATCTTCCCACTGTACTTGCACAAGACTTCTATTTTTGACAGATTTTTAACTTTTTTATTCGTCACATGACTGAGACCAAAAATGGATTAATGCCTTTAAAATCTACATTTTAGGGAATTTGGACATGTTCTCTGGGCTGATGATACCAAATTGCATTTCAAACTTGTCATTAACTTTTCAATGTACTTGCTCAAGACTTCTATTTTTGACAGATTTTTAACTTTTTTATTCGTCACATGACTGTCATCAAAAATGGAATAATGCCTTTAAAATCTACAGTTTAGGGAATTTGGACATGTTCTCTAGGCTGATGATACCAAATTGCATTTCAAACTTGTCATTAACTTTTCAATGTACTTGCTCAAGACTTCTATTTTTGACAGATTTTTAACTTTTTTATTCGTCACATGACTGAGAGCAAAAATGGATTAATGCCTTTAAAATCTACATTTTAGGGAATTTGGACATGTTCTCTAGGCTGATGATACCAAATTGCATTTCAAACTTGTCATTAACTTTTCAATGTACTTGCTCAAGACTTCTATTTTTGACAGATTTTTAACTTTTTTATTCGTCACATGACTGAGAGCAAAAATGGATTAATGCCTTTAAAATCTACATTTTAGGGAATTTGGACATGTTCTCTAGGCTGATGATACCAAATTGCATTTCAAACTTGTCATTAACTTTTCAATGTACTTGCTCAAGACTTCTATTTTTGACAGATTTTTAACTTTTTTATTCGTCACATGACTGAGACCAAAAATGGAATAATGCCTTTAAAACCTACATTTTAGGGAATTTGGACATGTTCTCTCGGCTGATGATACCAAATTGCATTTCAAACTTGTCATGAACTTTTCAATGTACTTGCTCAAGACTTCTATTTTTGACAGATTTTTAACTTTTTTATTCGTCACATGACTGTCATCAAAAATGGAATAATGCCTCTAAAATCTACAGTTTAGGGAATCTGGACATGTTCTCCGGGCTGATGATACCAAATTGCATTTCAAACTTGTCATTATCTTCCCACTGTACTTGCACAAGACTTCTATTTTTGACAGATTTTTAACTTTTTTATTCGTCACATGACTGAGACCAAAAATGGATTAATGCCTTTAAAATCTACATTTTAGGGAATTTGGACGTGTTCTCTGGGCTGATGATACCAAATTGCATTTCAAACTTGTCATTAACTTTTCAATGTACTTGCTCAAGACTTCTATTTTTGACAGATTTTTAACTTTTTTATTCGTCACATGACTGTCATCAAAAATGGAATAATGCCTTTAAAATCTACAGTTTAGGGAATTTGGACATGTTCTCTAGGCTGATGATACCAAATTGCATTTCAAACTTGTCATTAACTTTTCAATGTACTTGCTCAAGACTTCTATTTTTGACAGATTTTTAACTTTTTTATTCGTCACATGACTGAGAGCAAAAATGGATTAATGCCTTTAAAATCTACATTTTAGGGAATTTGGACATGTTCTCTAGGCTGATGATACCAAATTGCATTTCAAACTTGTCATTAACTTTTCAATGTACTTGCTCAAGACTTCTATTTTTGACAGATTTTTAACTTTTTTATTCGTCACATGACTGAGACCAAAAATGGAATAATGCCTTTAAAATCTACAGTTTAAGGGAATTTGGACATGTTCTCTAGGCTGATTATACCAAATAGCACTTCAAACTTGTGATTAACATCCCAGTGTACTTGCTCAAGACTTCTATTTTTGACAGATTTTTAACTTTTTTATTCGTCACATGACTGTCACCTAAAATGGAATAATGCGTTTGAAATCTACAGTTTAGGGAATTTGGACATGTTCTCTGGGCTGATGATACCAAATTGCACTTCAAACTTGTCATTAACTTTTCAATGTACTTGCTCAAGACTTCTATTTTTGACAGATTTTTAACTTTTTTATTCGTCACATGACTGAGAGCAAAAATGGATTAATGCCTTTAAAATCTACATTTTAGGTAATTTGGACATGTTCTCTGGGCTGATGATACCAAGTTGCATTTCAAACTTGTCATTAACTTTTCAATGTACTTGCTCAAGACTTCTATTTTTGACAGATTTTTAACTTTTTTATTCGGTCACATGACTGAGACCAAAAATGGAATAATGGCCTTTGAAATCTACAGTTTAGGGAACTTGGACATGTTCTCTAGGCTGATGATACCAAATTGCATTTCAAACATGTCATTCACTTCCCACTGTACTTGCACAAGACTTCTATTTTTGACAGATTTTTTAACTTTTTTATTCGTCACATGACTGAGAAATGGAATAATGCCTTTAAATCTACATTTTAAGGAATTTGGACATGTTCTCTGGGCTGATGATACCAAATTGCATTTCAAACTTCTGATTAACATCCCAGTGTACTTGCTCAAGACTTCTATTTTTGACAGATTTTTAACTTTTTTATTCGTCACATGACTGTCATCAAAAATGGAATAATGCCTTTAAAATCTAAAGTTTAGGGAATTTGGACATGTTCTCTAGGCTGATGATACCAAATTGCATTTCAAACTTGTCATTAACTTTTCAATGTACTTGCTCAAGACTTCTATTTTTGACAGATTTTAACTTTTTTATTCGTCACATGACTGAGAGCAAAAATGGATTAATGCCTTTAAAATCTACATTTTAGGTAATTTGGACATGTTCTCTAGGCTTATGATACCAAATTGCATTTCAAACTTGTCATGAACTTTTCAATGTACTTGCTCAAGACTTCTATTTTTGACAGATTTTTAACTTTTTTATTCGTCATATGACTGTGACCAAAAATGGAATAATGCCTTTAAAATCTACATTTTAGGGAATTTGGACATGTTCTCTGGGCTGATGATACCAAATTGCACTTCAAACTTGTCATTAACATCCCAGTGTACTTGCTCAAGACTTCTATTTTTGACAGATTTTTAACTTTTTTATTCGTCACATGACTGAGACCAAAATGGAATAATGCCTTTTGAAATCTACATTTTAGGGAATTTGGACATGTTCTCTGGGCTGATGATACCAAATTGCATTTCAAACTTGTCATTTACTTTTCAATGTACTTGCTCAAGACTTCTATTTTTTACAGATTTTTAACTTTTTTATTCGTCACATGACTGAGACCAAAAATGGAATAATGCCTTTAAAATCTACATTTTAAGGAATTTGGACATGTTCTCTGGGCTGATGATACCAAATTGCATTTCAAACTTGTCACTGACTTTTCAATGTACTTGCTCAAGACTTCTATTTTTGACAGATTTTTAACTTTTTTATTCGTCACATGACTGAGACCAAAAATGGGAATAATGCCTCTAAAATCTACATTTTAAGGGAATTTGGACATGTTCTTTAGGCTGATGATACCAAATAGCATTTCAAACTTGTGATTAACATCCCAGTGTACTTGCTCAAGACTTCTATTTTTGACAGATTTTTAACTTTTTTATTCGTCACATGACTGTCACCAAAAATGGAATAATGCGTTTGAAATCTACAGTTTAGGGAATTTGGACATGTTCTCTGGGCTGATGATACCAAATTGCATTTCAAACTTGTCATGAACTTTTCAATGTACTTGCTCAAGACTTCTATTTTTGGCAGATTTTTAACTTTTTTATTCGTCACATGACTGTGACCAAAAATGGAATAATGCCTTTAAAATCTACATTTTAGGGATTTGGACATGTTCTCTGGGTTGATGATACCAAATTGCATTTCAAACTTGTCATTAACTTTTCAATGTCCTTGCTCAAGACTTCTATTTTTAACAGATTTTTAACTTTTTTATTCGTCACATGACTGAGACCAAAAATGGAATAATGCCTTTAAAATCTACAGTTTAGGGAATTTGGACATGTTCTCTGGGCTGATGATACCAAATTGCATTTCAAACTTGTCATTAACTTTTCAATGTACTTGCTCAAGACTTCTATTTTTGACAGATTTTTAACTTTTTTATTCGTCACATGACTGTGACCAAAAATGGAATAATGCCTTTAAAATCTACATTTTAGGGAATTTGGACATGTTCTCTGGGCTGATGATACCAAATTGCACTTCAAACTTGTCATTACATCCCAGTGTACTTGCTCAAGACTTCTATTTTTGACAGATTTTTAACTTTTTTATTCGTCACATGACTGAGACCAAAAATGGAATAATGCCTTTGAAATCTACATTTTAGGGAATTTGGACATGTTCTCTGGGCTGATGATACCAAATTGCATTTCAAACTTGTCATTTACTTTTCAATGTACTTGCTCAAGACTTCTATTTTTTACAGATTTTTAACTTTTTTATTCGTCACATGACTGAGACCAAAAATGGAATAATGCCTTTAAAATCTACATTTTTAAGGAATTTGGACATGTTCTCTGGGCTGATGATACCAAATTGCATTTCAAACTTGTCACTGACTTTTCAATGTACTTGCTCAAGACTTCTATTTTTGACAGATTTTTAACTTTTTTATTCGTCACATGACTGAGACCAAAAATGGAATAATGCCTTTAAAATCTACATTTTAAGGGAATTTGGACATGTTCTTTAGGCTGATGATACCAAATAGCATTTCAAACTTGTGATTAACATCCAGTGTACTTGCTCAAGACTTCTATTTTTGACAGATTTTTAACTTTTTTATTCGTCACATGACTGTCACCAAAAATGGAATAATGCGTTTGAAATCTACAGTTTAGGGAATTTGGACATGTTCTCTGGGCTGATGATACCAAATTGCATTTCAAACTTGTCATGAACTTTTCAATGTACTTGCTCAAGACTTCTATTTTTGACAGATTTTTAACTTTTTTATTCGTCACATGACTGTGACCAAAAATGGAATAATGCCTTTAAAATCTACATTTTAGGGAATTTGGACATGTTCTCTGGATTGATGATACCAAATTGCATTTCAAACTTGTCATTAACTTTTCAATGTCCTTGCTCAAGACTTCTATTTTTAACAGATTTTTAACTTTTTTATTCGTCACATGACTGAGACCAAAAATGGAATAATGCCTTTAAAATCTACAGTTTAGGGAATTAGGACATGTTCTCTGGGCTGATGATACCAAATTGCATTTCAAACTTGTCATTAACTTTTCAATGTACTTGCTCAAGACTTCTATTTTTGACAGATTTTTAACTTTTTTATTCGTCACATGACTGTGACCAAAAATGGAATAATGCCTTTAAAATCTACATTTTAGGGAATTTGGACATGTTCTCTGGGCTGATGATACCAAATTGCACTTCAAACTTGTCATTAACATCCCAGTGTACTTGCTCAAGACTTCTATTTTTGACAGATTTTTAACTTTTTTATTCGTCACATGACTGAGACCAAAAATGGAATAATGCCTTTGAAATCTACATTTTAGGGAATTTGGACATGTTCTCTGGGCTGATGATACCAAATTGCATTTCAAACTTGTCATTTACTTTTCAATGTACTTGCTCAAGACTTCTATTTTTTACAGATTTTTAACTTTTTTATTCGTCACATGACTGAGACCAAAAATGGAATAATGCCTTTAAAATCTACATTTTAAGGAATTTGGACATGTTCTCTGGGCTGATGATACCAAATTGCATTTCAAACTTGTCACTGACTTTTCAATGTACTTGCTCAAGACTTCTATTTTTGACAGATTTTTAACTTTTTTATTCGTCACATGACTGAGACCAAAAATGGAATAATGCCTTTAAAATCTACATTTTAAGGGAATTTGGACATGTTCTTTAGGCTGATGATACCAAATAGCATTTCAAACTTGTGATTAACATCCCAGTGTACTTGCTCAAGACTTCTATTTTTGACAGATTTTTAACTTTTTTATTCGTCACATGACTGTCACCAAAAATGGAATAATGCGTTTGAAATCTACAGTTTAGGGAATTTGGACATGTTCTCTGGGCTGATGATACCAAATTGCATTTCAAACTTGTCATGAACTTTTCAATGTACTTGCTCAAGACTTCTATTTTTGACAGATTTTTAACTTTTTTATTCGTCACATGACTGTGACCAAAAATGGAATAATGCCTTTAAAATCTACATTTTAGGGAATTTGGACATGTTCTCTGGGTTGATGATACCAAATTGCATTTCAAACTTGTCATTAACTTTTCAATGTCCTTGCTCAAGACTTCTATTTTTAACAGATTTTTAACTTTTTTATTCGTCACATGACTGAGACCAAAAATGGAATAATGCCTTTAAAATCTACAGTTTAGGGAATTAGGACATGTTCTCTGGGCTGATGATACCAAATTGCATTTCAAACTTGTCACTGACTTTTCAATGTACTTGCTCAAGACTTCTATTTTTGACAGATTTTTAACTTTTTTATTCGTCACATGACTGAGACCAAAAATGGAATAATGCCTTTAAAATCTACATTTTAAGGGAATTTGGATATGTTCTTTAGGCTGATGATACCAAATAGCATTTCAAACTTGTGATTAACATCCCAGTGTACTTGCTCAATTTTTGACAGATTTTTAACTTTTTTATTCGTCACATGACTGAGACCAAAAATGGAATAATGCCTTTAAAATCTACATTTTAAGGGAATTTGGACATGTTCTTTAGGCTGATGATACCAAATAGCATTTCAAACTTGTGATTAACATCCCAGTGTACTTGCTCAAGACTTCTATTTTTGACAGATTTTTAACTTTTTTATTCGTCACATGACTGTCACCAAAAATGGAATAATGCGTTTGAAATCTACAGTTTAGGGAATTTGGACATGTTCTCTGGGCTGATGATACCAAATTGCATTTCAAACTTGTCATGAACTTTTCAATGTACTTGCTCAAGACTTCTATTTTTGACAGATTTTTAACTTTTTTATTCGTCACATGACTGTGACCAAAAATGGAATAATGCCTTTAAAATCTACATTTTAGGGAATTTGGACATGTTCTCTGGGTTGATGATACCAAATTGCATTTCAAACTTGTCATTAACTTTTCAATGTCCTTGCTCAAGACTTCTATTTTTAACAGATTTTTAACTTTTTTATTCGTCACATGACTGAGACCAAAAATGGAATAATGCCTTTAAAATCTACAGTTTAGGGAATTAGGACATGTTCTCTGGGCTGATGATACCAAATTGCATTTCAAACTTGTCACTGACTTTTCAATGTACTTGCTCAAGACTTCTATTTTTGACAGATTTTTAACTTTTTTATTCGTCACATGACTGAGACCAAAAATGGAATAATGCCTTTAAAATCTACATTTTAAGGGAATTTGGATATGTTCTTTAGGCTGATGATACCAAATAGCATTTCAAACTTGTGATTAACATCCCAGTGTACTTGCTCAAGACTTCTATTTTTGACAGATTTTTAACTTTTTTATTCGTCACATGACTGTCACCAAAAATGGAATAATGCGTTTGAAATCTACAGTTTAGGGAATTTGGACATGTTCTCTGGGCTGATGATACCAAATTGCATTTCAAACTTGTCATGAACTTTTCAATGTACTTGCTCAAGACTTCTATTTTTGACAGATTTTTAACTTTTTTATTCGTCACATGACTGTGACCAAAAATGGAATAATGCCTTTAAAATCTACATTTTAGGGAATTTGGACATGTTCTCTGGGCTGATGATACCAAATTGCATTTCAAACTTGTGATTAACATCCCAGTGTACTTGCTCAAGACTTCTATTTTTGACAGATTTTTAACTTTTTTATTCGTCACATGACTGTCACCAAAAATGGAATAATGCCTTTAAAATCTACATTTTAGGGAATTTGGACATGTTCTCTGGGCTGATGATACCAAATTGCATTTCAAACTTGTCATTAACATCCCAGTGTACTTGCTCAAGACTTCTATTTTTGACAGATTTTTAACTTTTTTATTCGTCACATGACTGAGACCAAAAATGGAATAATGCCTTTAAAATCTACATTTTAAGGAATTTGGACATGTTCTCTGGGCTGATGATACCAAATTGCATTTCAAACTTGTCATTAACATCCCAGTGTACTTACTCAAGACTTCTATTTTTGACAGATTTTTAACTTTTTTATTCGTCACATGACTGAGACCAAAAATGGAATAATGCCTTTAAAATCTACATTTTAGGGAATTTGGACATGTTCTCTGGGCTGATGATACCAAATTGCATTTCAAACTTGTCATTTACTTTTCAATGTACTTGCTCAAGACTTCTATTTTTTACAGATTTTTAACTTTTTTATTCGTCACATGACTGAGACCAAAAATGGAATAATGCCTTTGAAATCTACATTTTAGGGAATTTGGACATGTTCTCTGGGCTGATGATACCAAATTGCATTTCAAACTTGTCATTTACTTTTCAATGTACTTGCTCAAGACTTCTATTTTTTACAGATTTTTAACTTTTTTATTCGTCACATGACTGAGACCAAAAATGGAATAATGCCTTTAAAATCTACATTTTAAGGAATTTGGACATGTTCTCTGGGCTGATGATACCAAATTGCATTTCAAACTTGTGATTAACATCCCAGTGTACTTGCTCAAGACTTCTATTTTTGACAGATTTTTAACTTTTTTATTCGTCACATGACTGTCATCAAAAATGGATTAATGCCTTTAAAATCTATAGTTTAGGGAATTTGGACATGTTCTCTGGGCTGATGATACCAAATTGCATTTCAAACTTGTCATTAACTTTTCAATGTACTTGCTCAAGACTTCTATTTTTGACAGATTTTTAACTTTTTTATTCGTCACATGACTGTCATCAAAAATGGAATAATGCCTCTAAAATCTACAGTTTATGGAATCTGGACATGTTCTCCGGGCTGATGATACCAAATTGCATTTCAAACTTGTCATTCACTTCCCACTGTACTTGCACAAGACTTCTATTTTTGACAGATTTTAAACTTTTTTATTCGTCACATGACTGAGACCAAAAATGGAATAATTCCTTTAAAATCTACATTTTAGGGAATTTGGACATGTTCTCTCGGCTGATGATACCAAATTGCATTTCAAACTTGTCATGAACTTTTCAATGTACTTGCTCAAGACTTCTATTTTTGACAGATTTTTAACTTCTTTATTCGTCACATGACTGTCATCAAAAATGGATTAATGCCTCTAAAATCTACAGTTTAGGGAATCTGGACATGTTCTCCGGGCTGATGATACCAAATTGCATTTCTAACTTGTGATTAACATCCCAGTGTACTTGCACAAGACTTCTATTTTTGACAGATTTTTAACTTTTTTATTCGTCACATGACTGAGACCAAAAATGGAATAACGTCTATAAAATCTACAGTTTAGGGAATTTGGACATGTTCTCTGGGCTGATGATACCAAATTGCATTTCAAACTTGTCATTAACTTTTCAATGTACTTGCTCAAGACTTCTATTTTTGACAGATTTTTAACTTTTTTATTCATCACATGACTGTCACCAAAAATGGAATAATGCGTTTGAAATCTACAGTTTAGGGAATTTGGACATGTTCTCTGGGCTGATGATACCAAATTGCATTTCAAACTTGTCATGAACTTTTCAATGTACTTGCTCAAGACTTCTATTTTTGACAGATTTTTAACTTTTTTATTCGTCACATGACTGTGACCAAAAATGGAATAATGCCTTTAAAATCTACATTTTAGGGAATTTGGACATGTTCTCTGGGCTGATGATACCAAATTGCATTTCAAACTTGTGATTAACATCCCAGTGTACTTGCTCAAGACTTCTATTTTTGACAGATTTTTAACTTTTTTATTCGTCACATGACTGAGACCAAAAATGGAATAATGCCTTTAAAATCTACAGTTTAAGAAATTTGGACATGTTCTCTGGGCTGATGATACCAAATTGCATTTCAAACTTGTCATTATGTTTTCAATGTCCTTGCTCAAGACTTCTATTTTTAACAGATTTTTAACTTTTTTATTCGTCACATGACTGAGACCAAAAATGGAATAATGCCTTTAAAATCTACAGTTTAGGGAATTAGGACATGTTCTCTGGGCTTATGATACCAAATTGCATTTCAAACTTGTCACTGACTTTTCAATGTACTTGCTCAAGACTTCTATTTTTGACAGATTTTTAACTTTTTTATTCGTCACATGACTGAGACCAAAAATGGAATAATGCCTTTAAAATCTACATTTTAAGGGAATTTGGACATGTTCTTTAGGCTGATGATACCAAATAGCATTTCAAACTTGTGATTAACATCCCAGTGTACTTGCTCAAGACTTCTATTTTTGACAGATTTTTAACTTTTTTATTCGTCACATGACTGTCACCAAAAATGGAATAATGCGTTTGAAATCTACAGTTTAGGGAACTTGGACATGTTCTCTGGGCTGATGATACCAAATTGCATTTCAAACTTGTCATGAACTTTTCAATGTACTTGCTCAAGACTTCTATTTTTGACAGATTTTTAACTTTTTTATTCGTCACATGACTGTGACCAAAAATGGAATAATGCCTTTAAAATCTACATTTTAGGGAATTTGGACATGTTCTCTGGGCTGATGATGCCAAATTGCATTTCAAACTTGTGATTAACATCCCAGTGTACTTGCTCAAGACTTCTATTTTTGACAGATTTTTAACTTTTTTATTCGTCACATGACTGTGACCAAAAATGGAATAATGCCTTTAAAATCTACATTTTAGGGAATTTGGACATGTTCTCTGGGCTGATGATACCAAATTGCATTTCAAACTTGTGATTAACATCCCAGTGTACTTGCTCAAGACTTCTATTTTTGACAGATTTTTAACTTTTTTATTCGTCACATGACTGAGACCAAAAATGGAATAATGCCTTTAAAATCTACATTTTAAGGAATTTGGACATGTTCTCTGGGCTGATGATACCAAATTGCATTTCAAACTTGTCATTAACATCCCAGTGTACTTACTCAAGACTTCTATTTTTGACAGATTTTTAACTTTTTTATTCGTCACATGACTGAGACCAAAAATGGAATAATGCCTTTAAAATCTACATTTTAGGGAATTTGGACATGTTCTCTGGGCTGATGATACCAAATTGCACTTCAAACTTGTCATTAACATCCCAGTGTACTTGCTCAAGACTTCTATTTTTGACAGATTTTTAACTTTTTTATTCGTCACATGACTGAGACCAAAAATGGAATAATGCCTTTGAAATCTACATTTTAGGGAATTTGGACATGTTCTCTGGACTGATGATACCAAATTGCATTTCAAACTTGTCATTTACTTTTCAATGTACTTGCTCAAGACTTCTATTTTTTACAGATTTTTAACTTTTTTATTCGTCACATGACTGTGACCAAAAATGGAATAATGCCTTTAAAATCTACATTTTAGGGAATTTGGACATGTTCTCTGGGCTGATGATGCCAAATTGCATTTCAAACTTGTGATTAACATCCCAGTGTACTTGCTCAAGACTTCTATTTTTGACAGATTTTTAACTTTTTTATTCGTCACATGACTGTGACCAAAAATGGAATAATGCCTTTAAAATCTACATTTTAGGGAATTTGGACATGTTCTCTGGGCTGATGATACCAAATTGCATTTCAAACTTGTGATTAACATCCCAGTGTACTTGCTCAAGACTTCTATTTTTGACAGATTTTTAACTTTTTTATTCGTCACATGACTGAGACCAAAAATGGAATAATGCCTTTAAAATCTACATTTTAAGGAATTTGGACATGTTCTCTGGGCTGATGATACCAAATTGCATTTCAAACTTGTCATTAACATCCCAGTGTACTTACTCAAGACTTCTATTTTTGACAGATTTTTAACTTTTTTATTCGTCACATGACTGAGACCAAAAATGGAATAATGCCTTTAAAATCTACATTTTAGGGAATTTGGACATGTTCTCTGGGCTGATGATACCAAATTGCACTTCAAACTTGTCATTAACATCCCAGTGTACTTGCTCAAGACTTCTATTTTTGACAGATTTTTAACTTTTTTATTCGTCACATGACTGAGACCAAAAATGGAATAATGCCTTTGAAATCTACATTTTAGGGAATTTGGACATGTTCTCTGGACTGATGATACCAAATTTCATTTCAAACTTGTCATTTACTTTTCAATGTACTTGCTCAAGACTTCTATTTTTGACAGATTTTTAACTTTTTTATTCGTCACATGACTGTGACCAAAAATGGAATAATGCCTTTAAAATCTACATTTTAGGGAATTTGGACATGTTCTCTGGGCTGATGATGCCAAATTGCATTTCAAACTTGTGATTAACATCCCAGTGTACTTGCTCAAGACTTCTATTTTTGACAGATTTTTAACTTTTTTATTCGTCACATGACTGTGACCAAAAATGGAATAATGCCTTTAAAATCTACATTTTAGGGAATTTGGACATGTTCTCTGGGTTGATGATACCAAATTGCATTTCAAACTTGTGATTAACATCCCAGTGTACTTGCTCAAGACTTCTATTTTTGACAGATTTTTAACTTTTTTATTCGTCACATGACTGAGACCAAAAATGGAATAATGCCTTTAAAATCTACATTTTAGGGAATTTGGACATGTTCTCTGGGCTGATGATACCAAATTGCATTTCAAACTTGTCATTAACATCCCAGTGTACTTACTCAAGACTTCTATTTTTGACAGATTTTTAACTTTTTTATTCGTCACATGACTGAGACCAAAAATGGAATAATGCCTTTAAAATCTACATTTTAGGGAATTTGGACATGTTCTCTGGGCTGATGATACCAAATTGCACTTCAAACTTGTCATTAACATCCCAGTGTACTTGCTCAAGACTTCTATTTTTGACAGATTTTTAACTTTTTTATTCGTCACATGACTGAGACCAAAAATGGAATAATGCCTTTGAAATCTACATTTTAGGGAATTTGGACATGTTCTCTGGACTGATGATACCAAATTGCATTTCAAACTTGTCATTTACTTTTCAATGTACTTGCTCAAGACTTCTATTTTTTACAGATTTTTAACTTTTTTATTCGTCACATGACTGAGACCAAAAATGGAATAATGCCTTTAAAATCTACAGTTTAGGGAATTAGGACATGTTCTCTGGGCTGATGATACCAAATTGCATTTCAAACTTGTCATTATATTTTCAATGTCCTTGCTCAAGACTTCTATTTTTAACAGATTTTTAACTTTTTTATTCGTCACATGACTGAGACCAAAAATGGAATAATGCCTTTAAAATCTACATTTTAGGGAATTTGGACATGTTCTCTGGGCTGATGATACCAAATTGCACTTCAAACTTGTCATTAACATCCCAGTGTACTTGCTCAAGACTTCTATTTTTGACAGATTTTTAACTTTTTTATTCGTCACATGACTGAGACCAAAAATGGAATAATGCCTTTAAAATCTACATTTTAGGGAATTTGGACATGTTCTCTGGGCTGATGATACCAAATTGCACTTCAAACTTGTCATTAACATCCCAGTGTACTTGCTCAAGACTTCTATTTTTGACAGATTTTTAACTTTTTTATTCGTCACATGACTGAGACCAAAAATGGAATAATGCCTTTGAAATCTACATTTTAGGGAATTTGGACATGTTCTCTGGACTGATGATACCAAATTGCATTTCAAACTTGTCATTTACTTTTCAATGTACTTGCTCAAGACTTCTATTTTTGACAGATTTTTAACTTTTTTATTCGTCACATGACTGTGACCAAAAATGGAATAATGCCTTTAAAATCTACATTTTAGGGAATTTGGACATGTTCTCTGGGCTGATGATGCCAAATTGCATTTCAAACTTGTGATTAACATCCCAGTGTACTTGCTCAAGACTTCTATTTTTGACAGATTTTTAACTTTTTTATTCGTCACATGACTGTGACCAAAAATGGAATAATGCCTTTAAAATCTACATTTTAGGGAATTTGGACATGTTCTCTGGGCTGATGATACCAAATTGCATTTCAAACTTGTGATTAACATCCCAGTGTACTTGCTCAAGACTTCTATTTTTGACAGATTTTTAACTTTTTTATTCGTCACATGACTGAGACCAAAAATGGAATAATGCCTTTAAAATCTACATTTTAAGGAATTTGGACATGTTCTCTGGGCTGATGATACCAAATTGCATTTCAAACTTGTCATTAACATCCCAGTGTACTTACTCAAGACTTCTATTTTTGACAGATTTTTAACTTTTTTATTCGTCACATGACTGAGACCAAAAATGGAATAATGCCTTTAAAATCTACATTTTAGGGAATTTGGACATGTTCTCTGGGCTGATGATACCAAATTGCACTTCAAACTTGTCATTAACATCCCAGTGTACTTGCTCAAGACTTCTATTTTTGACAGATTTTTAACTTTTTTATTCGTCACATGACTGAGACCAAAAATGGAATAATGCCTTTGAAATCTACATTTTAGGGAATTTGGACATGTTCTCTGGACTGATGATACCAAATTGCATTTCAAACTTGTCATTTACTTTTCAATGTACTTGCTCAAGACTTCTATTTTTTACAGATTTTTAACTTTTTTATTCGTCACATGACTGAGACCAAAAATGGAATAATGCCTTTAAAATCTACAGTTTAGGGAATTAGGACATGTTCTCTGGGCTGATGATACCAAATTGCATTTCAAACTTGTCATTATATTTTCAATGTCCTTGCTCAAGACTTCTATTTTTAACAGATTTTTAACTTTTTTATTCGTCACATGACTGAGACCAAAAATGGAATAATGCCTTTAAAATCTACAGTTTAGGGAATTAGGACATGTTCTCTGGGCTGATGATACCAAATTGCATTTCAAACTTGTCACTGACTTTTCAATGTACTTGCTCAAGACTTCTATTTTTGACAGATTTTTAACTTTTTTATTCGTCACATGACTGAGACCAAAAATGGAATAATGCCTTTAAAATCTACATTTTAAGGGAATTTGGACATGTTCTTTAGGCTGATGATACCAAATAGCATTTCAAACTTGTGATTAACATCCCAGTGTACTTGCTCAAGACTTCTATTTTTGACAGATTTTTAACTTTTTTATTCGTCACATGACTGTCACCAAAAATGGAATAATGCGTTTGAAATCTACAGTTTAGGGAATTTGGACATGTTCTCTGGGCTGATGATACCAAATTGCATTTCAAACTTGTCATGAACTTTTCAATGTACTTGCTCAAGACTTCTATTTTTGACAGATTTTTAACTTTTTTATTCGTCACATGACTGAGACCAAAAATGGAATAATGCCTTTGAAATCTACATTTTAGGGAATTTGGACATGTTCTCTGGACTGATGATACCAAATTGCATTTCAAACTTGTCATTTACTTTTCAATGTACTTGCTCAAGACTTCTATTTTTTACAGATTTTTAACTTTTTTATTCGTCACATGACTGAGACCAAAAATGGAATAATGCCTTTAAAATCTACAGTTTAGGGAATTAGGACATGTTCTCTGGGCTGATGATACCAAATTGCATTTCAAACTTGTCATTATATTTTCAATGTCCTTGCTCAAGACTTCTATTTTTAACAGATTTTTAACTTTTTTATTCGTCACATGACTGAGACCAAAAATGGAATAATGCCTTTAAAATCTACATTTTAGGGAATTTGGACATGTTCTCTGGGCTGATGATACCAAATTGCACTTCAAACTTGTCATTAACATCCCAGTGTACTTGCTCAAGACTTCTATTTTTGACAGATTTTTAACTTTTTTATTCGTCACATGACTGAGACCAAAAATGGAATAATGCCTTTAAAATCTACATTTTAGGGAATTTGGACATGTTCTCTGGGCTGATGATACCAAATTGCACTTCAAACTTGTCATTAACATCCCAGTGTACTTGCTCAAGACTTCTATTTTTGACAGATTTTTAACTTTTTTATTCGTCACATGACTGAGACCAAAAATGGAATAATGCCTTTGAAATCTACATTTTAGGGAATTTGGACATGTTCTCTGGACTGATGATACCAAATTGCATTTCAAACTTGTCATTTACTTTTCAATGTACTTGCTCAAGACTTCTATTTTTGACAGATTTTTAACTTTTTTATTCGTCACATGACTGTGACCAAAAATGGAATAATGCCTTTAAAATCTACATTTTAGGGAATTTGGACATGTTCTCTGGGCTGATGATGCCAAATTGCATTTCAAACTTGTGATTAACATCCCAGTGTACTTGCTCAAGACTTCTATTTTTGACAGATTTTTAACTTTTTTATTCGTCACATGACTGTGACCAAAAATGGAATAATGCCTTTAAAATCTACATTTTAGGGAATTTGGACATGTTCTCTGGGCTGATGATACCAAATTGCATTTCAAACTTGTGATTAACATCCCAGTGTACTTGCTCAAGACTTCTATTTTTGACAGATTTTTAACTTTTTTATTCGTCACATGACTGAGACCAAAAATGGAATAATGCCTTTAAAATCTACATTTTAAGGAATTTGGACATGTTCTCTGGGCTGATGATACCAAATTGCATTTCAAACTTGTCATTAACATCCCAGTGTACTTACTCAAGACTTCTATTTTTGACAGATTTTTAACTTTTTTATTCGTCACATGACTGAGACCAAAAATGGAATAATGCCTTTAAAATCTACATTTTAGGGAATTTGGACATGTTCTCTGGGCTGATGATACCAAATTGCACTTCAAACTTGTCATTAACATCCCAGTGTACTTGCTCAAGACTTCTATTTTTGACAGATTTTTAACTTTTTTATTCGTCACATGACTGAGACCAAAAATGGAATAATGCCTTTGAAATCTACATTTTAGGGAATTTGGACATGTTCTCTGGACTGATGATACCAAATTGCATTTCAAACTTGTCATTTACTTTTCAATGTACTTGCTCAAGACTTCTATTTTTTACAGATTTTTAACTTTTTTATTCGTCACATGACTGAGACCAAAAATGGAATAATGCCTTTAAAATCTACAGTTTAGGGAATTAGGACATGTTCTCTGGGCTGATGATACCAAATTGCATTTCAAACTTGTCATTATATTTTCAATGTCCTTGCTCAAGACTTCTATTTTTAACAGATTTTTAACTTTTTTATTCGTCACATGACTGAGACCAAAAATGGAATAATGCCTTTAAAATCTACAGTTTAGGGAATTAGGACATGTTCTCTGGGCTGATGATACCAAATTGCATTTCAAACTTGTCACTGACTTTTCAATGTACTTGCTCAAGACTTCTATTTTTGACAGATTTTTAACTTTTTTATTCGTCACATGACTGAGACCAAAAATGGAATAATGCCTTTAAAATCTACATTTTAAGGGAATTTGGACATGTTCTTTAGGCTGATGATACCAAATAGCATTTCAAACTTGTGATTAACATCCCAGTGTACTTGCTCAAGACTTCTATTTTTGACAGATTTTTAACTTTTTTATTCGTCACATGACTGTCACCAAAAATGGAATAATGCGTTTGAAATCTACAGTTTAGGGAATTTGGACATGTTCTCTGGGCTGATGATACCAAATTGCATTTCAAACTTGTCATGAACTTTTCAATGTACTTGCTCAAGACTTCTATTTTTGACAGATTTTTAACTTTTTTATTCGTCACATGACTGTGACCAAAAATGGAATAATGCCTTTAAAATCTACATTTTAGGGAATTTGGACATGTTCTCTGGGCTGATGATACCAAATTGCATTTCAAACTTGTGATTAACATCCCAGTGTACTTGCTCAAGACTTCTATTTTTGACAGATTTTTAACTTTTTTATTCGTCACATGACTGTCACCAAAAATGGAATAATGCCTTTAAAATCTACATTTTAGGGAATTTGGACATGTTCTCGGGGCTGATGATACCAAATTGCATTTCAAACTTGTGATTAACATCCCAGTGTACTTGCTCAAGACTTCTATTTTTGACAGATTTTTAACTTTTTTATTCGTCACATGACTGAGACCAAAAATGGAATAATGCCTTTAAAATCTACATTTTAGGGAATTTGGACATGTTCTCTGGGCTGATGATACCAAATTGCATTTCAAACTTGTCATTAACATCCCAGTGTACTTACTCAAGACTTCTATTTTTGACAGATTTTTAACTTTTTTATTCGTCACATGACTGAGACCAAAAATGGAATAATGCCTTTAAAATCTACATTTTAGGGAATTTGGACATGTTCTCTGGGCTGATGATACCAAATTGCACTTCAAACTTGTCATTAACATCCCAGTGTACTTGCTCAAGACTTCTATTTTTGACAGATTTTTAACTTTTTTATTCGTCACATGACTGAGACCAAAAATGGAATAATGCCTTTGAAATCTACATTTTAGGGAATTTGGACATGTTCTCTGGGCTGATGATACCAAATTGCATTTCAAACTTGTCATTTACTTTTCAATGTACTTGCTCAAGACTTCTATTTTTTACAGATTTTTAACTTTTTTATTCGTCATATGACTGTGACCAAAAATGGAATAATGCCTTTAAAATCTACATTTTAAGGAATTTGGACATGTTCTCTGGGCTGATGATACCAAATTGCATTTCAAACTTGTGATTAACATCCCAGTGTACTTGCTCAAGACTTCTATTTTTGACAGATTTTTAACTTTTTTATTCGTCACATGACTGTCATCAAAAATGGATTAATGCCTTTAAAATCTATAGTTTAGGGAATTTGGACATGTTCTCTGGGCTGATGATACCAAATTGCATTTCAAACTTGTCATTAACTTTTCAATGTACTTGCTCAAGACTTCTATTTTTGACAGATTTTTAACTTTTTTATTCGTCACATGACTGTCATCAAAAATGGAATAATGCCTCTAAAATCTACAGTTTATGGAATCTGGACATGTTCTCCGGGCTGATGATACCAAATTGCATTTCAAACTTGTCATTCACTTCCCACTGTACTTGCACAAGACTTCTATTTTTGACAGATTTTAAACTTTTTTATTCGTCACATGACTGAGACCAAAAATGGAATAATTCCTTTAAAATCTACATTTTAGGGAATTTGGACATGTTCTCTCGGCTGATGATACCAAATTGCATTTCAAACTTGTCATGAACTTTTCAATGTACTTGCTCAAGACTTCTATTTTTGACAGATTTTTAACTTCTTTATTCGTCACATGACTGTCATCAAAAATGGATTAATGCCTCTAAAATCTACAGTTTAGGGAATCTGGACATGTTCTCCGGGCTGATGATACCAAATTGCATTTCTAACTTGTCATTAACATCCCAGTGTACTTGCACAAGACTTCTATTTTTGACAGATTTTTAACTTTTTTATTCGTCACATGACTGAGACCAAAAATGGAATAACGTCTTTAAAATCTACAGTTTAGGGAATTTGGACACGTTCTCTGGGCTGATGATGCCAAATTGCATTTCAAACTTGTCATTAACTTTTCAATGTACTTGCTCAAGACTTCTATTTTTGACAGATTTTTAACTTTTTTATTCGTCACATGACTGTGACCAAAAATGGAATAATGCCTTTAAAATCTACATTTTAGGGAATTTGGACATGTTCTCTGGGCTGATGATACCAAATTGCATTTCAAACTTGTCACTGACTTTTCAATGTACTTGCTCAAGACTTCTATTTTTGACAGATTTTTAACTTTTTTATTCGTCACATGACTGAGACCAAAAATGGAATAATGCCTTTAAAATCTACATTTTAAGGGAATTTGGACATGTTCTTTAGGCTGATGATACCAAATAGCATTTCAAACTTGTGATTAACATCCCAGTGTACTTGCTCAAGACTTCTATTTTTGACAGATTTTTAACTTTTTTATTCGTCACATGACTGAGACCAAAAATGGAATAATGCCTTTGAAATCTACATTTTAGGGAATCTGGACATGTTCTCTGGGCTGATGATACCAAATTGCATTTCAAACTTGTCATTTACTTTTCAATGTACTTGCTCAAGACTTCTATTTTTGACAGATTTTTAACTTTTTTATTCGTCACATGACTGTCATCAAAAATGGATTAATGCCTTTAAAATCTATAGTTTAGGGAATTTGGACATGTTCTCTGGGCTGATGATACCAAATTGCATTTCAAACTTGTCATTAACATCCCAGTGTACTTGCTCAAGACTTCTATTTTTGACAGATTTTTAACTTTTTTATTCGTCACATGACTGAGACCAAAAATGGAATAACGCCTTTAAAATCTACAGTTTAGAGAATTTGGACACGTTCTCCGGGCTGATGATACCAAATTGCATTTCAAACTTGTCATTAACATCCCAGTGTACTTGCTCAAGACTTCTTTTTTTTACAGATTTTTAACTGTTTCATTCGTCACATGACTGTGACGAAAAATGGAATAATGCCTTTAAAATCTACAGTTTAGGGAATTTGGACATGTTCTCTTTGCTGATGATACCAAATTGCATTTCAAACTTGTCATTAACTTTTCAATGTCCTTGCTCAAGACTTCTATTTTTAACAGATTTTTAACTTTTTCATTCGTCACATGACTGTGACCAAAAATGGAATAATGCCTTTAAAATCTACATTTTAGGGAATTTGGACACGTTCTCTGGGCTGATGATACCAAATTGCATTTCAAACTTGTCACTGACTTTTCAATGTACTTGCTCAAGACTTCTATTTTTGACAGATTTTTAACTTTTTTATTCGTCACATGACTGTGACCAAAAATGGAATAATGCCTTTAAAATCTACATTTTAAGGGAATTTGGACATGTATTTAGGCTGATGATACCAAATAGCATTTCAAACTTGTCATTAACATCCCAGTGTACTTGCTCAAGACTTCTATTTTTGACAGATTTTTAACTTTTTTATTCGTCACATGACTGTCACCAAAAATGGAATAATGCGTTTGAAATCTACAGTTTAGGGAATCTGGACATGTTCTCTGGGCTGATGATACCAAATTGCATTTCAAACTTGTCATGAACTTTTCAATGTACTTGCTCAAGACTTCTATTTTTTACAGATTTTTAACTTTTTTATTCGTCATATGACTGTGACCAAAAATGGAATAATGCCTTTAAAATCTATAGTTTAGAGAATTTGGACACGTTCTCCGGGCTGATGACACCAAATTGCATTTCAAACTTGTCATTAACATCCCAGTGTACTTACTCAAGACTTCTTTTTTTTACAGATTTTTAACTGTTTCATTCGTCACATGACTGAGACCAAAAATGGAATAATGCCTTTAAAATCTACATTTTAGGGAATTTGGACATGTTCTCTGGGCTGATGATACCAAATTGCATTTCAAACTTGTCATTAACAACCCAGTGTACTTGCTCAAGACTTCTATTTTTGACAGATTTTTAACTTTTTTATTCGTCACATGACTGAGACCAAAAATGGAATAACGCCTTTAAAATCTACAGTTTAGGGAATTTGGACATGTTCTCAGGGCTGATGATACCAAATTGCACTTCAAACTTGTCATTATCTTCCCACTGTACTTGCACAAGACTTCTATTTTTTTACAGATTTTTAACTTTTTTATTCGTCACACGACTGAGACCAAAAATGGAATAACGCCCTTAAAATCTATAGTTTAGAGAATTTGGACACGTTCTCCGGGCTGATGATACCAAATTGCATTTCAAACTTGTCATTAACATCCCAATGTACATACTCAAGACTTCTTTTTTTTACAGATTTTTAACTGTTTCATTCGTCACATGACTGTGACGAAAAATGGAACAATGCCTTTAAAATCTATAGTTTAGGGAATTTGGACATGTTCTCTGGGCTGATGATACCAAATTGCATTTCAAACTTGTCATTAACTTTTCAATGTACTTGCTCAAGACTTCTATTTTTGACAGATTTTTAACTTTTTTATTCGTCACATGACTGTGACCAAAAATGGAATAATGCCTTTAAAATCTACATTTTAGGGAATTTGGACATGTTCTCTCGGCTGATGATACCAAATTGCATTTCAAACTTGTCATGAACTTTTCAATGTACTTGCTCAAGACTTCTATTTTTGACAGATTTTTAACTTTTTTATTCGTCACATGACTGAGACCAAAAATGGAATAATGCCTTTAAAATCTACATTTTAAGGGAATTTGGACATGTTCTCTGGGCTGATGATACCAAATTGCACTTCAAACTTGTCATTAACATCCCAGTGTACTTGCTCAAGACTTCTATTTTTGACAGATTTTTAACTTTTTTATTCGTCACATGACTGTGACCAAAAATGGAATAATGCCTTTAAAATCTACATTTTAGGGAATTTGGACATGTTCTCTGGGCTGATGATACCAAATTGCATTTCAAACTTGTCACTGACTTTTCAATGTACTTGCTCAAGACTTCTATTTTTGACAGATTTTTAACTTTTTTATTCGTCACATGACTGAGAGCAAAAATGGAATAATGCCTTTAAAATCTACATTTTAAGGGAATTTGGACATGTTCTTTAGGCTGATGATACCAAATAGCATTTCAAACTTGTGATTAACATCCCAGTGTACTTGCTCAAGACTTCTATTTTTGACAGATTTTTAACTTTTTTATTCGTCACATGACTGAGACCAAAAATGGAATAATGCCTTTAAAATCTACAGTTTAGGGAATTTTGACATGTTCTCTAGGCTGATGATACCAAATTGCATTTCAAACTTGGCATTGACTTTTCAATGTACTTGCTCAAGACTTCTATTTTTGACAGATTTTTAACTTTTTTATTCGTCACATGACTGTCATCAAAAATGGATTAATGCCTTTAAAATCTAAAATTTAGGTTATTTGGACATGTTCTCTGGGCTGATGATACCAAATTGCATTTCAAACTTGTCATTAACATCCCAGTGTACTTGCTCAAGGCTTCTATTTTTGAAAGATTTTTTACTTTTTTATTCGTCATATGACTGAGACCAAAAATGGAATAATGCCTTTAAAATCTACATTTTAGGGAATTTGGACATGTTCTCTGGGCTGATGATACCAAATTGCATTTCAAACTTGTCATTAACATCCCAGTGTACTTGCTCAAGACTTCTATTTTTGACAGATTTTTAACTTTTTTATTCGTCACATGACTGAGACCAAAAATGGAATAATGCCTTTAAAATCTACATTTTAAGGAATTTGGACATGTTCTCTGGGCTGATGATACCAAATTGCATTTCAAACTTGTCATTAACATCCCAGTGTACTTGCTCAAGACTTCTATTTTTGACAGATTTTTAACTTTTTTATTCGTCACATGACTGTCATCAAAAATGGAATAATGCCTTTAAAATCTAAAGTTTAGGGAATTTGGACATGTTCTCTAGGCTGATGATACCAAATTGCATTTCAAACTTGTCATTAACTTTTCAATGTACTTGCTCAAGACTTCTATTTTTGACAGATTTTTAACTTTTTTATTCGTCACATGACTGAGAGCAAAAATGGATTAATGCCTTTAAAATCTACATTTTAGGTAATTTGGACATGTTCTCTAGGCTTATGATACCAAATTGCATTTCAAACTTGTCATTAACTTTTCAATGTACTTGCTCAAGACTTCTATTTTTGACAGATTTTTAACTTTTTTATTCGTCATATGACTGTGACCAAAAATGGAATAATGCCTTTAAAATCTATAGTTTAGAGAATTTGGACACGTTCTCCGGGCTGATGACACCAAATTGCATTTCAAACTTGTCATTAACATCCCAGTGTACTTACTCAAGACTTCTTTTTTTTACAGATTTTTAACTGATTCATTCGTCACATGACTGAGACCAAAAATGGAATAATGCCTTTAAAATCTACATTTTAGGGAATTTGGACATGTTCTCTGGGCTGATGATACCAAATTGCATTTCAAACTTGTCATTAACAACCCAGTGTACTTGCTCAAGACTTCTATTTTTGACAGATTTTTAACTTTTTTATTCGTCACATGACTGAGACCAAAAATGAAATAACGCCTTTAAAATCTACAGTTTAGGGAATTTGGACATGTTCTCAGGGCTGATGATACCAAATTGCACTTCAAACTTGTCATTATCTTCCCACTGTACTTGCACAAGACTTCTATTTTTTTACAGATTTTTAACTTTTTTATTCGTCACACGACTGAGACCAAAAATGGAATAACGCCCTTAAAATCTATAGTTTAGAGAATTTGGACACGTTCTCCGGGCTGATGATACCAAATTGCATTTCAAACTTGTCATTAACATCCCAGTGTACATACTCAAGACTTCTTTTTTTTACAGATTTTTAACTGTTTCATTCGTCACATGACTGTGACGAAAAATGGAACAATGCCTTTAAAATCTACAGTTTAGGGAATTTGGACATGTTCTCTGGGCTGATGATACCAAATTGCATTTCAAACTTGTCATTAACTTTTCAATGTACTTGCTCAAGACTTCTATTTTTGACAGATTTTTAACTTTTTTATTCGTCACATGACTGTGACCAAAAATGGAATAATGCCTTTAAAATCTACATTTTAGGGAATTTGGACATGTTCTCTCGGCTGATGATACCAAATTGCATTTCAAACTTGTCACTGACTTTTCAATGTACTTGCTCAAGACTTCTATTTTTGACAGATTTTTAACTTTTTTATTCGTCACATGACTGAGACCAAAAATGGAATAATGCCTTTAAAATCTAAAGTTTAAGGGAATTTGGACATGTTCTCTGGGCTGATGATACCAAATTGCACTTCAAACTTGTCATTAACATCCCAGTGTACTTGCTCAAGACTTCTATTTTTGACAGATTTTTAACTTTTTTATTCGTCACATGACTGTGACCAAAAATGGAATAATGCCTTTAAAATCTACATTTTAGGGAATTTGGACATGTTCTCTGGGCTGATGATACCAAATTGCATTTCAAACTTGTCACTGACTTTTCAATGTACTTGCTCAAGACTTCTATTTTTGACAGATTTTTAACTTTTTTATTCGTCACATGACTGAGAGCAAAAATGGAATAATGCCTTTAAAATCTACATTTTAAGGGAATTTGGACATGTTCTTTAGGCTGATGATACCAAATAGCATTTCAAACTTGTGATTAACATCCCAGTGTACTTGCTCAAGACTTCTATTTTTGACAGATTTTTAACTTTTTTATTCGTCACATGACTGTCACCAAAAATGGAATAATGCGTTTGAAATCTACAGTTTAGGGAATTTGGAATGTTCTCTGGGCTGATGATACCAAATTGCATTTCAAACTTGTCATGAACTTTTCAATGTACTTGCTCAAGACTTCTATTTTTGACAGATTTTTAACTTTTTTATTCGTCACATGACTGTGACCAAAAATGGAATAATGCCTTTAAAATCTACATTTTAGGGAATTTGGACATGTTCTCTGGGCTGATGATACCAAATTGCATTTCAAACTTGTGATTAACATCCCAGTGTACTTGCTCAAGACTTCTATTTTTGACAGATTTTTAACTTTTTTATTCGTCACATGACTGAGACCAAAAATGGAATAATGCCTTTAAAATCTACATTTTAAGAAATTTGGACATGTTCTCTGGGCTGATGATACCAAATTGCATTTCAAACTTGTCATTAACATTTCAATGTCCTTGCTCAAGACTTCTATTTTTAACAGATTTTTAACTTTTTTCTTCGTCACATGACTGAGATCAAAAATGGAATAATGCCTTTAAAATCTACAGTTTAGGGAATTAGGACATGTTCTCGGGGCTGATGATACCAAATTGCATTTCAAACTTGTCACTGACTTTTCAATGTACTTGCTCAAGACTTCTATTTTTGACAGATTTTTAACTTTTTTATTCGTCACATGACTGAGACCAAAAATGGAATAATGCCTTTAAAATCTACATTTTAAGGGAATTTGGACATGTTTTTTAGGCTGATGATACCAAATAGCATTTCAAACTTGTGATTAACATCCCAGTGTACTTGCTCAAGACTTCTATTTTTGACAGATTTTTAACTTTTTTATTCGTCACATGACTGTCACCAAAAATGGAATAATGCGTTTGAAATCTACAGTTTAGGGAATTTGGACATGTTCTCTAGGCTGATGATACCAAATTGCATTTCAAACTTGTCATGAACTTTTCAATGTACTTGCTCAAGACTTCTATTTTTGACAGATTTTTAACTTTTTTATTCGTCACATGACTGTGACCAAAAATGGAATAATGCCTTTAAAATCTACATTTTAGGGAATTTGGACATGTTCTCTGGGCTGATGATACCAAATTGCATTTGAAACTTGTCATTAACATCCCAGTGTACTTGCTCAAGACTTCTATTTTTGACAGATTTTTAACTTTTTTATTCGTCACATGACTGAGACCAAAAATGGAATAATGCCTTTAAAATCTACATTTTAAGAAATTTGGACATGTTCTCTGGGCTGATGATACCAAATTGCATTTCAAACTTGTCATTAACTTTTCAATGTCCTTGCTCAAGACTTCTATTTTTAACAGATTTTTAACTTTTTTATTCGTCACATGACTGTGACCAAAAATGGAATAATGCCTTTAAAATCTACAGTTTAGGGAATTAGGACATGTTCTCTGGGCTGATGATACCAAATTGCATTTCAAACTTGTCATTAACTTTTCAATGTCCTTGCTCAAGACTTCTATTTTTGACAGATTTTTAACTTTTTTATTCGTCACATGACTGTGACCAAAAATGGAATAATGCCTTTAAAATCTACATTTTAGGGAATTTGGACATGTTCTCTGGGCTGATGATACCAAATTGCACTTCAAACTTGTCATTAACATCCCAGTGTACTTGCTCAAGACTTCTATTTTTGACAGATTTTTAACTTTTTTATTCGTCACATGACTGAGACCAAAAATGGAATAATGCCTTTGAAATCTACATTTTAGGGAATTTGGACATGTTCTCTGGGCTGATAATACCAAATTGCATTTCAAACTTGTCATTTACTTTTCAATGTACTTGCTCAAGACTTCTATTTTTTACAGATTTTTAACTTTTTTATTCGTCACATGACTGAGACCAAAAATGGAATAATGCCTTTAAAATCTACATTTTAAGGAATTTGGACATGTTCTCTGGGCTGATGATACCAAATTGCATTTCAAACTTGTGATTAACATCCCAGTGTACTTGCTCAAGACTTCTATTTTTGACAGATTTTTAACTTTTTTATTCGTCACATGACTGTCACCAAAAATGGAATAATGCGTTTGAAATCTACAGTTTAGGGAATTTGGAATGTTCTCTGGGCTGATGATACCAAATTGCATTTCAAACTTGTCATGAACTTTTCAATGTACTTGCTCAAGACTTCTATTTTTGACAGATTTTTAACTTTTTTATTCGTCACATGACTGTGACCAAAAATGGAATAATGCCTTTAAAATCTACATTTTAGGGAATTTGGACATGTTCTCTGGGCTGATGATACCAAATTGCATTTCAAACTTGTGATTAACATCCCAGTGTACTTGCTCAAGACTTCTATTTTTGACAGATTTTTAACTTTTTTATTCGTCACATGACTGAGACCAAAAATGGAATAATGCCTTTAAAATCTACATTTTAAGAAATTTGGACATGTTCTCTGGGCTGATGATACCAAATTGCATTTCAAACTTGTCATTAACATTTCAATGTCCTTGCTCAAGACTTCTATTTTTAACAGATTTTTAACTTTTTTCTTCGTCACATGACTGAGATCAAAAATGGAATAATGCCTTTAAAATCTACAGTTTAGGGAATTAGGACATGTTCTCTGGGCTGATGATACCAAATTGCATTTCAAACTTGTCACTGACTTTTCAATGTACTTGCTCAAGACTTCTATTTTTGACAGATTTTTAACTTTTTTATTCGTCACATGACTGAGACCAAAAATGGAATAATGCCTTTAAAATCTACATTTTAAGGGAATTTGGACATGTTTTTTAGGCTGATGATACCAAATAGCATTTCAAACTTGTGATTAACATCCCAGTGTACTTGCTCAAGACTTCTATTTTTGACAGATTTTTAACTTTTTTATTCGTCACATGACTGTCACCAAAAATGGAATAATGCGTTTGAAATCTACAGTTTAGGGAATTTGGACATGTTCTCTAGGCTGATGATACCAAATTGCATTTCAAACTTGTCATGAACTTTTCAATGTACTTGCTCAAGACTTCTATTTTTGACAGATTTTTAACTTTTTTATTCGTCACATGACTGTGACCAAAAATGGAATAATGCCTTTAAAATCTACATTTTAGGGAATTTGGACATGTTCTCTGGGCTGATGATACCAAATTGCATTTGAAACTTGTCATTAACATCCCAGTGTACTTGCTCAAGACTTCTATTTTTGACAGATTTTTAACTTTTTTATTCGTCACATGACTGAGACCAAAAATGGAATAATGCCTTTAAAATCTACATTTTAAGAAATTTGGACATGTTCTCTGGGCTGATGATACCAAATTGCATTTCAAACTTGTCATTAACTTTTCAATGTCCTTGCTCAAGACTTCTATTTTTAACAGATTTTTAACTTTTTTATTCGTCACATGACTGTGACCAAAAATGGAATAATGCCTTTAAAATCTACAGTTTAGGGAATTAGGACATGTTCTCTGGGCTGATGATACCAAATTGCATTTCAAACTTGTCATTAACTTTTCAATGTCCTTGCTCAAGACTTCTATTTTTGACAGATTTTTAACTTTTTTATTCGTCACATGACTGTGACCAAAAATGGAATAATGCCTTTAAAATCTACATTTTAGGGAATTTGGACATGTTCTCTGGGCTGATGATACCAAATTGCACTTCAAACTTGTCATTAACATCCCAGTGTACTTGCTCAAGACTTCTATTTTTGACAGATTTTTAACTTTTTTATTCGTCACATGACTGAGACCAAAAATGGAATAATGCCTTTGAAATCTACATTTTAGGGAATTTGGACATGTTCTCTGGGCTGATAATACCAAATTGCATTTCAAACTTGTCATTTACTTTTCAATGTACTTGCTCAAGACTTCTATTTTTTACAGATTTTTAACTTTTTTATTCGTCACATGACTGAGACCAAAAATGGAATAATGCCTTTAAAATCTACATTTTAAGGAATTTGGACATGTTCTCTGGGCTGATGATACCAAATTGCATTTCAAACTTGTGATTAACATCCCAGTGTACTTGCTCAAGACTTCTATTTTTGACAGATTTTTAACTTTTTTATTCGTCACATGACTGTCATCAAAAATGGATTCATGCCTTTAAAATCTATAGTTTAGGGAATTTGGACATGTTCTCTGGGCCGATGATACCAAATTGCATTTCAAACTTGTCATTAACTTTTCAATGTACTTGCTCAAGACTTCTATTTTTGACAGATTTTTAACTTTTTTATTCGTCACATGACTGTCATCAAAAATGGAATAATGCCTCTAAAATCTACAGTTTATGGAATCTGGACATATTCTCCCTGCTGATGATACCAAATTGCATTTCAAACTTCTCATTCACTTCCCACTGTACTTGCACAAGACTTCTATTTTTGACAGATTTTAAACTTTTTTATTCGTCACATGACTGAGACCAAAAATGGAATAATTCCTTTAAAATCTACATTTTAGGGAATTTGGACATGTTCTCTCGGCTGATGATACCAAATTGCATTTCAAACTTGTGAATAACATTCCAGTGTACTTGCTCAAGACTTCTATTTTTGACAGATTTTTAACTTTTTTATTCGTCACATGACTGAGACCAAAAATGGAATAATGCCTTTGAAATCTACATTTTAGGGAATTTGGACATGTTCTGTAGGCTGATGATACCAAATTGCATTTCAAACTTGTCATTAACTTTTCAATGTACTTGCTCAAGACTTCTATTTTTGACAGATTTTTAACTTTTTTATTCGTCATATGACTGAGACCAAAAATGGAATAATGCCTTTAAAATCTACATTTTAGGGAATTTGGACATGTTCTCTGGGCTGATGATACCAAATTGCATTTCAAACTTGTCATTAACTTTTCAATGTACTTGCTCAAGACTTCTATTTTTGACAGATTTTTAACTTTTTTATTCGTCACATGACTGTGACCAAAAATGGAATAATGCCTTTAAAATCTACATTTTAGGGAATTTGGACATGTTCTCTGGGCTGATGATACGAAATTGCATTTCAAACTTGTCACTGACTTTTCAATCTACTTACTCAAGACTTCTATTTTTGACAGATTTTTAACTTTTTTATTCGTCACATGACTGAGACCAAAAATGGAATAATGCCTTTAAAATCTACATTTTAAGGGAATTTGGACATGTTCTCTAGGCTGATGATACCAAATAGCATTTCAAACTTGTGATTAACATCCCAGTGTACTTGCTCAAGACTTCTATTTTTGACAGATTTTTAACTTTTCTATTCGTCACATGACTGTCACCAAAAATGGAATAATGCGTTTGAAATCTACAGTTTAGGGAATTTGGACATGTTCTCTGGGCTGATGATACCAAATTGCATTTCAAACTTGTCATTAACTTTTCAATGTACTTGCTCAAGACTTCTATTTTTGACAGATTTTTAACTTTTTTATTCGTCACATGACTGTGACCAAAAATGGAATAATGCCTTTAAAATCTACATTTTAGGGAATTTGGACATGTTCTCTGGGCTGATGATACCAAATTGCATTTCAAACTTGTGATTAACATCCCAGTGTACTTGCTCAAGACTTCTATTTTTGACAGATTTTTAACTTTTTTATTCGTCACATGACTGAGACCAAAAATGGAATAATGCCTTTAAAATCTACAGTTTAGGGAATTAGGACATGTTCTCTGGGCTGATGATACCAAATTGCATTTCAAACTTGTCATTAACTTTTCAATGTACTTGCTCAAGACTTCTATTTTTGACAGATTTTTAACTTTTTTATTCGTCATATGACTGTGACCAAAAATGGAATAATGCCTTTAAAATCTACATTTTAGGGAATTTGGACATGTTCTCTGGGCTGATGATACCAAATTGCACTTCAAACTTGTCATTAACATCCCAGTGTACTTGCTCAAGACTTCTATTTTTGACATATTTTTAACTTTTTTATTCGTCACATGACTGAGACCAAAAATGGAATAATGCCTTTGAAATCTACATTTTAGGGAATTTGGACATGTTCTCTGGGCTGATGATACCAAATTGCATTTCAAACTTGTCATTTTCTTTTCAATGTACTTGCTCAAGACTTCTATTTTTGACAGATTTTTAACTTTTTTATTCGTCACATGACTGTCATCAAAAATGGATTAATGCCTTTAAAATCTACAGTTTAGGGAATTTGGACATGTTCTCTAGGCTGATGATACCAAATTGCATTTCAAACTTGTCATTAACATCCCAGTGTACTTGCTCAAGACTTCTATTTTTGACAGATTTTTAACTTTTTTATTCGTCACATGACTGAGACCAAAAATGGAATAACGCCTTTAAAATCTACAGTTTAGGGAATTTGGACATGTTCTCTAGGCTGATGATACCAAATTGCACTTCAAACTTGTCATTATCTTCCCACTGTACTTGCACAAGACTTCTATTTTTTTACAGATTTTTAACTTTTTTATTCGTCACACGACTGAGACCAAAAATGGAATAACGCCCTTAAAATCTATAGTTTAGAGAATTTGGACACGTTCTCCGGGCTGATGATACCAAATTGCATTTCAGACTTGTGATTAACATCCCAGTGTACTTGCTCAAGACTTCTATTTTTGACAGATTTTTAACTTTTTTATTCGTCACATGACTGAGACCAAAAATGGAATAATGCCTTTAAAATCTACATTTTAAGGAATTTGGACATGTTCTCTAGGCTGATGATACCAAATTGCATTTCAAACTTGTCATAAACATCCCAGTGTACTTACTCAAGACTTCTATTTTTGACAGATTTTTAACTTTTTTATTCGTCACATGACTGAGACCAAAAATGGAATAATGCCTTTAAAATCTACAGTTTAGGGAATTAGGACATGTTCTCTGGGCTGATGATACCAAATTGCATTTCAAACTTGTCATTAACTTTTCAATGTCCTTGCTCAAGACTTCTATTTTTAACAGATTTTTAACTTTTTTATTCGTCACATGACTGTCACCAAAAATGGAATAATGCCTTTAAAATCTACAGTTTAGGGAATTAGGACATGTTCTCTGGGCTGATGATACCAAATTGCATTTCAAACCTGTCACTGACTTTTCAATGTACTTGCTCAAGACTTCTATTTTTGACAGATTTTTAACTTTCTCATTCGTCACATGACTGTGACCAAAAATGGAATAACGTCATTAAATTCTACAGTTTAGGGAATTTGGACATGTTCTCTTTGCTGATGATACCAAATTGCATTTCAAACTTGTCATTAACTTTTCAATGTCCTTGCTCAAGACTTCTATTTTTGACATATTTTTAACTTTTTTATTCGTCACATGACTGAGACCAAAAATGGAATAATGCCTTTAAAATCTACATTTTAAGGAATTTGGACATGTTCTCTGGGCTGATGATACCAAATTGCATTTCAAACTTGTGATTAACATCCCAGTGTACTTGCTCAAGACTTCTATTTTTGACAGATTTTTAACTTTTTTATTCGTCACATGACTGTCATCAAAAATGGATTCATGCCTTTAAAATCTATAGTTTAGGGAATTTGGACATGTTCTCTGGGCCGATGATACCAAATTGCATTTCAAACTTGTCATTAACTTTTCAATGTACTTGCTCAAGACTTCTATTTTTGACAGATTTTTAACTTTTTTATTCGTCACATGACTGTCATCAAAAATGGAATAATGCCTCTAAAATCTACAGTTTATGGAATCTGGACACATTCTCCCAGCTGATGATACCAAATTGCATTTCAAACTTCTCATTCACTTCCCACTGTACTTGCACAAGACTTCTATTTTTGACAGATTTTAAACTTTTTTATTCGTCACATGACTGAGACCCAAAAATGGAATAATTCCTTTAAAATCTACATTTTAGGGAATTTGGACATGTTCTCTCGGCTGATGATACCAAATTGCATTTCAAACTTGTGAATAACATTCCAGTGTACTTGCTCAAGACTTCTATTTTTGACAGATTTTTAACTTTTTTATTCGTCACATGACTGAGACCAAAAATGGAATAATGCCTTTGAAATCTACATTTTAGGGAATTTGGACATGTTCTGTAGGCTGATGATACCAAATTGCATTTCAAACTTGTCATTAACTTTTCAATGTACTTGCTCAAGACTTCTATTTTTGACAGATTTTTAACTTTTTTATTCGTCATATGACTGAGACCAAAAATGGAATAATGCCTTTAAAATCTACATTTTAGGGAATTTGGACATGTTCTCTGGGCTGATGATACCACAAATTGCATTTCAAACTTGTCATTAACTTTTCAATGTACTTGCTCAAGACTTCTATTTTTGACAGATTTTTAACTTTTTTATTCGTCACATGACTGTGACCAAAAATGGAATAATGCCTTTAAAATCTACATTTTAGGGAATTTGGACATGTTCTCTGGGCTGATGATACGAAATTGCATTTCAAACTTGTCACTGACTTTTCAATCTACTTACTCAAGACTTCTATTTTTGACAGATTTTTAACTTTTTTATTCGTCACATGACTGAGACCAAAAATGGAATAATGCCTTTAAAATCTACATTTTAAGGGAATTTGGACATGTTCTCTAGGCTGATGATACCAAATAGCATTTCAAACTTGTGATTAACATCCCAGTGTACTTGCTCAAGACTTCTATTTTTGACAGATTTTTAACTTTTCTATTCGTCACATGACTGTCACCAAAAATGGAATAATGCGTTTGAAATCTACAGTTTAGGGAATTTGGACATGTTCTCTGGGCTGATGATACCAAATTGCATTTCAAACTTGTCATGAACTTTTCAATGTACTTGCTCAAGACTTCTATTTTTGACAGATTTTTAACTTTTTTATTCGTCACATGACTGTGACCAAAAATGGAATAATGCCTTTAAAATCTACATTTTAGGGAATTTGGACATGTTCTCTGGGCTGATGATACCAAATTGCATTTCAAACTTGTGATTAACATCCCAGTGTACTTGCTCAAGACTTCTATTTTTGACAGATTTTTAACTTTTTTATTCGTCACATGACTGAGACCAAAAATGGAATAATGCCTTTAAAATCTATATTTTGGGGAATTAGGACATGTTCTCTGGGCTGATGATACCAAATTGCATTTCAAACTTGTCATTAACTTTTCAATGTACTTGCTCAAGACTTCTATTTTTGACAGATTTTTAACTTTTTTATTCGTCATATGACTGTGACCAAAAATGGAATAATGCCTTTAAAATCTACATTTTAGGGAATTTGGACATGTTCTCTGGGCTGATGATACCAAATTGCACTTCAAACTTGTCATTAACATCCCAGTGTACTTGCTCAAGACTTCTATTTTTGACATATTTTTAACTTTTTTATTCGTCACATGACTGAGACCAAAAATGGAATAATGCCTTTGAAATCTACATTTTAGGGAATTTGGACATGTTCTCTGGGCTGATGATACCAAATTGCATTTCAAACTTGTCATTTTCTTTTCAATGTACTTGCTCAAGACTTCTATTTTTGACAGATTTTTAACTTTTTTATTCGTCACATGACTGTCATCCAAAAATGGATTAATGCCTTTAAAATCTACAGTTTAGGGAATTTGGACATGTTCTCTAGGCTGATGATACCAAATTGCATTTCAAACTTGTCATTAACATCCCAGTGTACTTGCTCAAGACTTCTATTTTTGACAGATTTTTAACTTTTTTATTCGTCACATGACTGAGACCAAAAATGGAATAACGCCTTTAAAATCTACAGTTTAGGGAATTTGGACATGTTCTCTAGGCTGATGATACCAAATTGCACTTCAAACTTGTCATTATCTTCCCACTGTACTTGCACAAGACTTCTATTTTTTTACAGATTTTTAACTTTTTTATTCGTCACACGACTGAGACCAAAAATGGAATAACGCCCTTAAAATCTATAGTTTAGAGAATTTGGACACGTTCTCCGGGCTGATGATACCAAATTGCATTTCAAACTTGTGATTAACATCCCAGTGTACTTGCTCAAGACTTCTATTTTTGACAGATTTTTAACTTTTTTATTCGTCACATGACTGAGACCAAAAATGGAATAATGCCTTTAAAATCTACATTTTAAGGAATTTGGACATGTTCTCTAGGCTGATGATACCAAATTGCATTTCAAACTTGTCATAAACATCCCAGTGTACTTACTCAAGACTTCTATTTTTGACAGATTTTTAACTTTTTTATTCGTCACATGACTGAGACCAAAAATGGAATAATGCCTTTAAAATCTACAGTTTAGGGAATTAGGACATGTTCTCTGGGCTGATGATACCAAATTGCATTTCAAACTTGTCATTAACTTTTCAATGTCCTTGCTCAAGACTTCTATTTTTAACAGATTTTTAACTTTTTTATTCGTCACATGACTGTCACCAAAAATGGAATAATGCCTTTAAAATCTACAGTTTAGGGAATTAGGACATGTTCTCTGGGCTGATGATACCAAATTGCATTTCAAACCTGTCACTGACTTTTCAATGTACTTGCTCAAGACTTCTATTTTTGACAGATTTTTAACTTTTTCATTCGTCACATGACTGTGACCAAAAATGGAATAACGTCATTAAATTCTACAGTTTAGGGAATTTGGACATGTTCTCTTTGCTGATGATACCAAATTGCATTTCAAACTTGTCATTAACTTTTCAATGTCCTTGCTCAAGACTTCTATTTTTAACAGATTTTTAACTTTTTCATTCGTCACATGACTGTGACCAAAAATGGAATAATGCCTTTAAAATCTACATTTTAGGGAATTTGGACATGTTCTCTGGGCTGATGATACCAAATTGCATTTCAAACTTGTCACTGACTTTTCAATGTACTTGCTCAAGACTTCTATTTTTGACAGATTTTTAACTTTTTTATTCGTCACATGACTGAGACCAAAAATGGAATAATGCCTCTAAAATCTACATTTTAAGGGAATTTGGACATGTTCTTTAGGCTGATGATACCAAATAGCATTTCAAACTTGTGATTAACATCCCAGTGTACTTGCTCAAGACTTCTATTTTTGACAGATTTTTAACTTTTTTATTCGTCACATGACTGTCACCAAAAATGGAATAATGCGTTTGAAATCTACAGTTTAGGGAATTTGGACATGTTCTCTGGGCTGATGATACCAAATTGCATTTCAAACTTGTCATGAACTTTTCAATGTACTTGCTCAAGACTTCTATTTTTGACAGATTTTTAACTTTTTTATTCGTCACATGACTGTGACCAAAAATGGAATAATGCCTTTAAAATCTACATTTTAGGGAATTTGGACATGTTCTCTCGGCTGATGATACCAAATTGCATTTCAAACTTGTGATTAACATCCCAGTGTACTTGCTCAAGACTTCTATTTTTGACAGATTTTTAACTTTTTTATTCGTCACATGACTGAGACCAAAAATGGAATAATGCCTTTAAAATCTACATTTTAGGGAATTTGGACATGTTCTCTGGGCTGATGATACCAAATTGCATTTCAAACTTGTCATTAACATCCCAGTGTACTTACTCAAGACTTCTATTTTTGACAGATTTTTAACTTTTTTATTCGTCACATGACTGAGACCAAAAATGGAATAATGCCTTTAAAATCTACAGTTTAGGGAATTAGGACATGTTCTCTGGGCTGATGATACCAAATTGCATTTCAAACTTGTCATGAACTTTTCAATGTACTTGCTCAAGACTTCTATTTTTGACAGATTTTTAACTTTTTTATTCGTCACATGACTGTGACCAAAAATGGAATAATGCCTTTAAAATCTATATTTTGGGGAATTTGGACATGTTCTCTGGGCTGATGATACCAAATTGCACTTCAAACTTGTCAGTAACATCCCAGTGTACTTGCTCAAGACTTCTACTTTTGACAGATTTTTAACTTTTTTATTCGTCACATGACTGAGACCAAAAATGGAATAATGCCTTTGAAATCTACATTTTAGTGAATTTGGACATGTTCTCTGGGCTGATGATACCAAATTGCATTTCAAACTTGTCATTAACTTTTCAATGTACTTGCTCAAGACTTCTATTTTTAACAGATTTTTAACTTTTTTATTCGTCACATGACTGTCATCAAAAATGGATTAATGCCTTTAAAATCTATAGTTTAGGGAATTTGGACATGTTCTCTGGGCTGATGATACCAAATTGCATTTCAAACTTGTCATTAACTTTTCAATGTACTTGCTCAAGACTTCTATTTTTGACAGATTTTTAACTTTTTTATTCGTCACATGACTGTCATCAAAAATGGAATAATGCCTCTAAAATCTACAGTTTATGGAATCTGGACATGTTCTCCGGGCTGATGATACCAAATTGCATTTGAAACTTGTCATTCACTTCCCACTGTACTTGCACAAGACTTCTATTTTTGACAGATTTTTAACTTCTTTATTCGTCACATGACTGTCATCAAAAATGGATTAATGCCTCTAAAATCTACAGTTTAGGGAATCTGGACATGTTCTCTGGGCTGATGATACCAAATTGCATTTCAAACTTGTGATTAACATCCCAGTGTACTTGCACAAGACTTCTATTTTTGACAGATTTTTAACTTTTTTATTCGTCATATGACTGAGACCAAAAATGGAATAAGGCCTTTAAAATCTACATGTTAGGGAATTTGGACATGTTCTCTGGTCTGATGATACCAAATTGCATTTCAAACTTGTCATTAACATCCCAGTGTACTTGCTCAAGACTTCTATTTTTGACAGATTTTTAACTTTTTTATTCGTCACATGACTGAGACCAAAAATGGAATAATGCCTTTAAAATCTACAGTTTAGGGAATTAGGACATGTTCTCTGGGCTGATGATACCAAATTGCATTTCAAACTTGTCATTAACTTTTCAATGTACTTGCTCAAGACTTCTATTTTTGACAGATTTTTAACTTTTTTATTCGTCACATGACTGTCATCAAAAATGGAATAATGCCTTTAAAATCTACAGTTTAGGGAATCTGGACATGTTCTCCGGGCTGATGATACCAAATTGCATTTCAAACTTGTCATTAACTTCCCACTGTACTTGCACAAGACTTCTATTTTTGACAGATTTTTAACTTTTTTATTCGTCACATGACTGAGACCAAAAATGGAATAATGCCTTTAAAATCTACATTTTAGGGAATTTGGACATGTTCTCTGGGCTGATGATACCAAATTGCATTTCAAACTTGTCATAAACATCCCAGTGTACTTGCTCAAGACTTCTATTTTTGACAGATTTTTAACTTTTTTATTCGTCACATGACTGAGACCAAAAATGGAATAATGCCTTTAAAATCTACATTTTAAGGAATTTGGACATGTTCTCTGGTCTGATGATACCAAATTGCATTTCAAACTTGTCATTAACTTTTCAATGTACTTGCTCAAGACTTCTATTTTTGACAGATTTTTAACTTTTTTATTCGTCACATGACTGTCATCAAAAATGGAATAATGCCTTTAAAATCTAAAGTTTAGGGAATTTGGACATGTTCTCTAGGCTGATGATACCAAATTGCATTTCAAACTTGTCATTAACTTTTCAATGTACTTGCTCAAGACTTCTATTTTTGACAGATTTTTAACTTTTTTATTCGTCACATGACTGAGACCAAAAATGGAATAATGCCTTTGAAATCTACATTTTAGGGAATTTGGACATGTTCTCGGGGCTGATGATACCAAATTGCATTTCAAACTTGCCATTTACTTTTCAATGAACTTGCTCAAGACTTCTATTTTTGACAGATTTTTAACTTTTTTATTCGTCACATGACTGAGACCAAAAATGGAATAATGCCTTTAAAACCTACATTTTAGGGAATTTGGACATGTTCTCTGGGCTGATGATACCAAATTGCATTTCAAACTTGTCATGAACTTTTCAATGTACTTGCTCAAGACTTCTATTTTTGACAGATTTTTAACTTTTTTATTCGTCACATGACTGTCATCAAAAATGGAATAATGCCTCTAAAATCTACAGTTTAGGGAATCTGGACATGTTCTCCGGGCTGATGATACCAAATTGCATTTCAAACTTGTCATTAACTTCCCACTGTACTTGCACAAGACTTCTATTTTTGACAGATTTTTAACTTTTTTATTCGTCACATGACTGAGACCAAAAATGGAATAATGCCTTTAAAATCTACATTTTAGGGAATTTGGACATGTTCTCTGGGCTGATGATACCAAATTGCATTTCAAACTTGTCATAAACATCCCAGTGTACTTGCTCTAGACTTCTATTTTTGACAGATTTTTAACTTTTTTATTCGTCACATGACTGAGACCAAAAATGGAATAATGCCTTTAAAATCTACATTTTAAGGAATTTGGACATGTTCTCTGGTCTGATGATACCAAATTGCATTTCAAACTTGTCATTAACTTTTCAATGTACTTGCTCAAGACTTCTATTTTTGACAGATTTTTAACTTTTTTATTCGTCACATGACTGTCATCAAAAATGGAATAATGCCTTTAAAATCTAAAGTTTAGGGAATTTGGACATGTTCTCTAGGCTGATGATACCAAATTGCATTTCAAACTTGTCATTAACTTTTCAATGTACTTGCTCAAGACTTCTATTTTTGACAGATTTTTAACTTTTTTATTCGTCACATGACTGAGAGCAAAAATGGATCAATGCCTTTAAAATCTACATTTTAGGTAATTTGGACATGTTCTGTAGGCTGATGATACCAAATTGCATTTCAAACTTGTCATGAACTTTTCAATGTACTTGCTCAAGACTTCTATTTTTGACAGATTTTTAACTTTTTTATTCGTCACATGACTGAGACCAAAAATGGAATAATGCCTTTAAAATCTACAGTTTAGGGAATTTGGAATGTTCTCTGGGCTGATGATACCAAATTGCATTTCAAACTTGTCATTAACTTTTCAATGTACTTGCTCAAGACTTCTATTTTTGACAGATTTTTAACTTTTTTATTCGTCACATGACTGAGACCAAAAATGGAATAATGCCTTTGAAATCTACATTTTAGGGAATTTGGACATGTTCTCGGGGCTGATGATACCAAATTGCATTTCAAACTTGCCATTTACTTTTCAATGAACTTGCTCAAGACTTCTATTTTTGACAGATTTTTAACTTTTTTATTCGTCACATGACTGAGACCAAAAATGGAATAATGCCTTTAAAATCTAAAGTTTAGGGAATTTGGACATGTTCTGAAGGCTGATGATACCAAATTGCATTTCAAACTTGTCATTAACATCCCAGTGTACTTGCTCAAGACTTCTATTTTTGACAGATTTTTAACTTTTTTATTCGTCACATGACTGTCATCAAAAATGGAATAATGCCTTTAAAATCTAAAGTTTAGGGAATTTGGACATGTTCTGAAGGCTGATGATACCAAATTGCATTTCAAACTTGTCATTAACTTTTCAATGTACTTGCTCAAGACTTCTATTTTTGACAGATTTTTAACTTTTTTATTCGTCACATGACTGTCATCAAAAATGGAATAATGCCTTTAAAATCTAAAGTTTAGGGAATTTGGACATGTTCTCTAGGCTGATGATACCAAATTGCATTTCAAACTTGTCATTAACTTTTCAATGTACTTGCTCAAGACTTCTATTTTTGACAGATTTTTAACTTTTTTATTCGTCACATGACTGAGAGCAAAAATGGATTAATGCCTTTAAAATCTACATTTTAGGGAATTTGGACATGTTCTCTAGGCTGATGATACCAAATTGCATTTCAAACTTGTCATTAACTTCCCACTGTACTTGCTCAAGACTTCTATTTTTGACAGATTTTTAACTTTTTTATTCGTCACATGACTGAGACCAAAAATGGAATAATGCCTTTAAAACCTACATTTTAGGGAATTTGGACATGTTCTCTCGGCTGATGATACCAAATTGCATTTCAAACTTGTCATGAACTTTTCAATGTACTTGCTCAAGACTTCTATTTTTGACAGATTTTTAACTTTTTTATTCGTCACATGACTGTCATCAAAAATGGAATAATGCCTTTAAAATCTAAAGTTTAGGGAATTTGGACATGTTCTCTAGGCTGATGATACCAAATTGCATTTCAAACTTGTCATTAACTTTTCAATGTACTTGCTCAAGACTTCTATTTTTGACAGATTTTTAACTTTTTTATTCGTCACATGACTGAGACCAAAAATGGAATAATGCCTTTGAAATCTACATTTTAGGGAATTTGGACATGTTCTCGGGGCTGATGATACCAAATTGCATTTCAAACTTGCCATTTACTTTTCAATGAACTTGCTCAAGACTTCTATTTTTGACAGATTTTTAACTTTTTTATTCGTCACATGACTGAGACCAAAAATGGAATAATGCCTTTAAAACCTACATTTTAGGGAATTTGGACATGTTCTCTGGGCTGATGATACCAAATTGCATTTCAAACTTGTCATGAACTTTTCAATGTACTTGCTCAAGACTTCTATTTTTGACAGATTTTTAACTTTTTTATTCGTCACATGACTGTCATCAAAAATGGAATAATGCCTCTAAAATCTACAGTTTAGGGAATCTGGACATGTTCTCCGGGCTGATGATACCAAATTGCATTTCAAACTTGTCATTAACTTCCCACTGTACTTGCACAAGACTTCTATTTTTGACAGATTTTTAACTTTTTTATTCGTCACATGACTGAGACCAAAAATGGAATAATGCCTTTAAAATCTACATTTTAGGGAATTTGGACATGTTCTCTGGGCTGATGATACCAAATTGCATTTCAAACTTGTCATAAACATCCCAGTGTACTTGCTCTAGACTTCTATTTTTGACAGATTTTTAACTTTTTTATTCGTCACATGACTGAGACCAAAAATGGAATAATGCCTTTAAAATCTACATTTTAAGGAATTTGGACATGTTCTCTGGTCTGATGATACCAAATTGCATTTCAAACTTGTCATTAACTTTTCAATGTACTTGCTCAAGACTTCTATTTTTGACAGATTTTTAACTTTTTTATTCGTCACATGACTGTCATCAAAAATGGAATAATGCCTTTAAAATCTAAAGTTTAGGGAATTTGGACATGTTCTCTAGGCTGATGATACCAAATTGCATTTCAAACTTGTCATTAACTTTTCAATGTACTTGCTCAAGACTTCTATTTTTGACAGATTTTTAACTTTTTTATTCGTCACATGACTGAGAGCAAAAATGGATCAATGCCTTTAAAATCTACATTTTAGGTAATTTGGACATGTTCTGTAGGCTGATGATACCAAATTGCATTTCAAACTTGTCATGAACTTTTCAATGTACTTGCTCAAGACTTCTATTTTTGACAGATTTTTAACTTTTTTATTCGTCACATGACTGAGACCAAAAATGGAATAATGCCTTTAAAATCTACAGTTTAGGGAATTTGGAATGTTCTCTGGGCTGATGATACCAAATTGCATTTCAAACTTGTCATTAACTTTTCAATGTACTTGCTCAAGACTTCTATTTTTGACAGATTTTTAACTTTTTTATTCGTCACATGACTGAGACCAAAAATGGAATAATGCCTTTGAAATCTACATTTTAGGGAATTTGGACATGTTCTCGGGGCTGATGATACCAAATTGCATTTCAAACTTGCCATTTACTTTTCAATGAACTTGCTCAAGACTTCTATTTTTGACAGATTTTTAACTTTTTTATTCGTCACATGACTGAGACCAAAAATGGAATAATGCCTTTAAAATCTAAAGTTTAGGGAATTTGGACATGTTCTGAAGGCTGATGATACCAAATTGCATTTCAAACTTGTCATTAACATCCCAGTGTACTTGCTCAAGACTTCTATTTTTGACAGATTTTTAACTTTTTTATTCGTCACATGACTGTCATCAAAAATGGAATAATGCCTTTAAAATCTAAAGTTTAGGGAATTTGGACATGTTCTGAAGGCTGATGATACCAAATTGCATTTCAAACTTGTCATTAACTTTTCAATGTACTTGCTCAAGACTTCTATTTTTGACAGATTTTTAACTTTTTTATTCGTCACATGACTGTCATCAAAAATGGAATAATGCCTTTAAAATCTAAAGTTTAGGGAATTTGGACATGTTCTCTAGGCTGATGATACCAAATTGCATTTCAAACTTGTCATTAACTTTTCAATGTACTTGCTCAAGACTTCTATTTTTGACAGATTTTTAACTTTTTTATTCGTCACATGACTGAGAGCAAAAATGGATTAATGCCTTTAAAATCTACATTTTAGGGAATTTGGACATGTTCTCTAGGCTGATGATACCAAATTGCATTTCAAACTTGTCATTAACTTCCCACTGTACTTGCTCAAGACTTCTATTTTTGACAGATTTTTAACTTTTTTATTCGTCACATGACTGAGACCAAAAATGGAATAATGCCTTTAAAACCTACATTTTAGGGAATTTGGACATGTTCTCTCGGCTGATGATACCAAATTGCATTTCAAACTTGTCATGAACTTTTCAATGTACTTGCTCAAGACTTCTATTTTTGACAGATTTTTAACTTTTTTATTCGTCACATGACTGTCATCAAAAATGGAATAATGCCTCTAAAATCTACAGTTTAGGGAATCTGGACATGTTCTCCGGGCTGATGATACCAAATTGCATTTCAAACTTGTCATTATCTTCCCACTGTACTTGCACAAGACTTCTATTTTTGACAGATTTTTAACTTTTTTATTCGTCACATGACTGAGACCAAAAATGGATTAATGCCTTTAAAATCTACATTTTAGGGAATTTGGACATGTTCTCTGGGCTGATGATACCAAATTGCATTTCAAACTTGTCATTAACTTTTCAATGTACTTGCTCAAGACTTCTATTTTTGACAGATTTTTAACTTTTTTATTCGTCACATGACTGTCATCAAAAATGGAATAATGCCTTTAAAATCTAAAGTTTAGGGAATTTGGACATGTTCTCTAGGCTGATGATACCAAATTGCATTTCAAACTTGTCATTAACTTTTCAATGTACTTGCTCAAGACTTCTATTTTTGACAGATTTTTAACTTTTTTATTCGTCACATGACTGAGACCAAAAATGGAATAATGCCTTTAAAATCTACAGTTTAGGGAATTTGGAATGTTCTCTGGGCTGATGATACCAAATTGCATTTCAAACTTGTCATTAACTTTTCAATGTACTTGCTCAAGACTTCTATTTTTGACAGATTTTTAACTTTTTTATTTGTCACATGACTGAGACCAAAAATGGAATAATGCCTTTGAAATCTACATTTTAGGGAATTTGGACATGTTCTCGGGGCTGATGATACCAAATTGCATTTCAAACTTGCCATTTACTTTTCAATGAACTTGCTCAAGACTTCTATTTTTGACAGATTTTTAACTTTTTTATTCGTCACATGACTGAGACCAAAAATGGAATAATGCCTTTAAAACCTACATTTTAGGGAATTTGGACATGTTCTCTCGGCTGATGATACCAAATTGCATTTCAAACTTGTCATGAACTTTTCAATGTACTTGCTCAAGACTTCTATTTTTGACAGATTTTTAACTTTTTTATTCGTCACATGACTGTCATCAAAAATGGAATAATGCCTCTAAAATCTACAGTTTAGGGAATCTGGACATGTTCTCCGGGCTGATGATACCAAATTGCATTTCAAACTTGTCATTAACTTCCCACTGTACTTGCACAAGACTTCTATTTTTGACAGATTTTTAACTTTTTTATTCGTCACATGACTGAGACCAAAAATGGAATAATGCCTTTAAAATCTACATTTTAGGGAATTTGGACATGTTCTCTGGGCTGATGATACCAAATTGCATTTCAAACTTGTCATAAACATCCCAGTGTACTTGCTCAAGACTTCTATTTTTGACAGATTTTTAACTTTTTTATTCGTCACATGACTGAGACCAAAAATGGAATAATGCCTTTAAAATCTACATTTTAAGGAATTTGGACATGTTCTCTGGTCTGATGATACCAAATTGCATTTCAAACTTGTCATGAACTTTTCAATGTACTTGCTCAAGACTTCTATTTTTGACAGATTTTTAACTTTTTTATTCGTCACATGACTGTCATCAAAAATGGAATAATGCCTTTAAAATCTAAAGTTTAGGGAATTTGGACATGTTCTCTAGGCTGATGATACCAAATTGCATTTCAAACTTGTCATTAACTTCCCACTGTACTTGCTCAAGACTTCTATTTTTGACAGATTTTTAACTTTTTTATTCGTCACATGACTGAGAGCAAAAATGGATTAATGCCTTTAAAATCTACATTTTAGGTAATTTGGACATGTTCTGTAGGCTGATGATACCAAATTGCATTTCAAACTTGTCATGAACTTTTCAATGTACTTGCTCAAGACTTCTATTTTTGACAGATTTTTAACTTTTTTATTCGTCACATGACTGAGACCAAAAATGGAATAATGCCTTTAAAATCTACAGTTTAGGGAATTTGGAATGTTCTCTGGGCTGATGATACCAAATTGCATTTCAAACTTGTCATTAACTTTTCAATGTACTTGCTCAAGACTTCTATTTTTGACAGATTTTTAACTTTTTTATTCGTCACATGACTGAGACCAAAAATGGAATAATGCCTTTGAAATCTACATTTTAGGGAATTTGGACATGTTCTCTGGGCTGATGATACCAAATTGCATTTCAAACTTGCCATTTACTTTTCAATGAACTTGCTCAAGACTTCTATTTTTGACAGATTTTTAACTTTTTTATTCGTCACATGACTGAGACCAAAAATGGAATAATGCCTTTAAAATCTACATTTTAGGGAATTTGGACATGTTCTGAAGGCTGATGATACCAAATTGCATTTCAAACTTGTCATTAACATCCCAGTGTACTTGCTCAAGACTTCTATTTTTGACAGATTTTTAACTTTTTTATTCGTCACATGACTGTCATCAAAAATGGAATAATGCCTTTAAAATCTAAAGTTTAGGGAATTTGGACATGTTCTGAAGGCTGATGATACCAAATTGCATTTCAAACTTGTCATTAACTTTTCAATGTACTTGCTCAAGACTTCTATTTTTGACAGATTTTTAACTTTTTTATTCGTCACATGACTGTCATCAAAAATGGAATAATGCCTTTAAAATCTAAAGTTTAGGGAATTTGGACATGTTCTCTAGGCTGATGATACCAAATTGCATTTCAAACTTGTCATTAACTTTTCAATGTACTTGCTCAAGACTTCTATTTTTGACAGATTTTTAACTTTTTTATTCGTCACATGACTGAGACCAAAAATGGAATAATGCCTTTAAAATCTACAGTTTAGGGAATTTGGAATGTTCTCTGGGCTGATGATACCAAATTGCATTTCAAACTTGTCATTAACTTTTCAATGTACTTGCTCAAGACTTCTATTTTTGACAGATTTTTAACTTTTTTATTCGTCACATGACTGAGAGCAAAAATGGAATAATGCCTTTAAAATCTACATTTTAAGGGAATTTGGACATGTTCTCTAGGCTGATTATACCAAATAGCACTTCAAACTTGTGATTAACATCCCAGTGTACTTGCTCAAGACTTCTATTTTTGACAGATTTTTAACTTTTTTATTCGTCACATGACTGTCACCAAAAATGGAATAATGCGTTTGAAATCTACAGTTTAGGGAATTTGGACATGTTCTCAGGGCTGATGATACCAAATTGCATTTCAAACTTGTCATTAACTTTTTAATGTACTTGCTCAAGACTTCTATTTTTGACAGATTTTTAACTTTTTTATTCGTCACATGACTGAGACCAAAAATGGAATAATGCCTTTGAAATCTACAGTTTAGGGAATTTGGACATGTTCTCTGGGCTGATGATACCAAATTGCATTTCAAACTTGTCATTCACTTCCCACTGTACTTGCACAAGACTTCTATTTTTGACAGATTTTTAACTTTTTTATTCGTCACATGACTGAGACCAAAAATGGAATAATGCCTTTAAAATCTACATTTTAAGGAATTTGGACATGTTCTCTGGGCTGATGATACCAAATTGCATTTCAAACTTGTGATTAACATCCCAGTGTACTTGCTCAAGACTTCTATTTTTGACAGATTTTTAACTTTTTTATTCGTCACATGACTGTCATCAAAAATGGATTAATGCCTTTAAAATCTATTGTTTAGGGAATTTGGACATGTTCTCTTTGCTGATGATACCAAATTGCATTTCAAACTTGTCATTAACTTTTCAATGTACTTGCTCAAGACTTCTATTTTTGACAGATTTTTAACTTTTTTATTCGTCACATGACTGTGATCAAAAATGGAATAATGCCTCTAAAATCTACAGTTTATGGAATCTGGACATGTTCTCCGGGCTGATGATACCAAATTGCATTTCAAACTTGTCATTAACTTTTCAATGAACTTGCTCAAGACTTCTATTTTTGACAGATTTTTAACTTTTTTATTCGTCACATGACTGAGACCAAAAATGGAATAATGCCTTTAAAACCTACATTTTAGGGAATTTGGACATGTTCTCTCGGCTGATGATACCAAATTGCATTTCAAACTTGTCATGAACTTTTCAATGTACTTGCTCAAGACTTCTATTTTTGACAGATTTTTAACTTTTTTATTCGTCACATGACTGTCATCAAAAATGGAATAATGCCTCTAAAATCTACAGTTTAGGGAATCTGGACATGTTCTCCGGGCTGATGATACCAAATTGCATTTCAAACTTGTCATTATCTTCCCACTGTACTTGCACAAGACTTCTATTTTTGACAGATTTTTAACTTTTTTATTCGTCACATGACTGAGACCAAAAATGGATTAATGCCTTTAAAATCTACATTTTAGGGAATTTGGACATGTTCTCTGGGCTGATGATACCAAATTGCATTTCAAACTTGTCATTAACTTTTCAATGTACTTGCTCAAGACTTCTATTTTTGACAGATTTTTAACTTTTTTATTCGTCACATGACTGTCATCAAAAATGGAATAATGCCTTTAAAATCTAAAGTTTAGGGAATTTGGACATGTTCTCTAGGCTGATGATACCAAATTGCATTTCAAACTTGTCATTAACTTTTCAATGTACTTGCTCAAGACTTCTATTTTTGACAGATTTTTAACTTTTTTATTCGTCACATGACTGAGAGCAAAAATGGATTAATGCCTTTAAAATCTACATTTTAGGGAATTTGGACATGTTCTCTAGGCTGATGATACCAAATTGCATTTCAAACTTGTCATTAACTTTTCAATGTACTTGCTCAAGACTTCTATTTTTGACAGATTTTTAACTTTTTTATTCGTCACATGACTGAGACCAAAAATGGAATAATGCCTTTAAAACCTACATTTTAGGGAATTTGGACATGTTCTCTCGGCTGATGATACCAAATTGCATTTCAAACTTGTCATGAACTTTTCAATGTACTTGCTCAAGACTTCTATTTTTGACAGATTTTTAACTTTTTTATTCGTCACATGACTGTCATCAAAAATGGAATAATGCCTCTAAAATCTACAGTTTAGGGAATCTGGACATGTTCTCCGGGCTGATGATACCAAATTGCATTTCAAACTTGTCATTATCTTCCCACTGTACTTGCACAAGACTTCTATTTTTGACAGATTTTTAACTTTTTTATTCGTCACATGACTGAGACCAAAAATGGATTAATGCCTTTAAAATCTACATTTTAGGGAATTTGGACATGTTCTCTGGGCTGATGATACCAAATTGCATTTCAAACTTGTCATTAACTTTTCAATGTACTTGCTCAAGACTTCTATTTTTGACAGATTTTTAACTTTTTTATTCGTCACATGACTGTCATCAAAAATGGAATAATGCCTTTAAAATCTACAGTTTAGGGAATTTGGACATGTTCTCTAGGCTGATGATACCAAATTGCATTTCAAACTTGTCATTAACTTTTCAATGTACTTGCTCAAGACTTCTATTTTTGACAGATTTTTAACTTTTTTATTCGTCACATGACTGAGAGCAAAAATGGATTAATGCCTTTAAAATCTACATTTTAGGGAATTTGGACATGTTCTCTAGGCTGATGATACCAAATTGCATTTCAAACTTGTCATTAACTTTTCAATGTACTTGCTCAAGACTTCTATTTTTGACAGATTTTTAACTTTTTTATTCGTCACATGACTGAGAGCAAAAATGGATTAATGCCTTTAAAATCTACATTTTAGGGAATTTGGACATGTTCTCTAGGCTGATGATACCAAATTGCATTTCAAACTTGTCATTAACTTTTCAATGTACTTGCTCAAGACTTCTATTTTTGACAGATTTTTAACTTTTTTATTCGTCACATGACTGAGACCAAAAATGGAATAATGCCTTTAAAACCTACATTTTAGGGAATTTGGACATGTTCTCTCGGCTGATGATACCAAATTGCATTTCAAACTTGTCATGAACTTTTCAATGTACTTGCTCAAGACTTCTATTTTTGACAGATTTTTAACTTTTTTATTCGTCACATGACTGTCATCAAAATGGAATAATGCCTCTAAAATCTACAGTTTAGGGAATCTGGACATGTTCTCCGGGCTGATGATACCAAATTGCATTTCAAACTTGTCATTATCTTCCCACTGTACTTGCACAAGACTTCTATTTTTGACAGATTTTTAACTTTTTTATTCGTCACATGACTGAGACCAAAAATGGATTAATGCCTTTAAAATCTACATTTTAGGGAATTTGGACATGTTCTCTGGGCTGATGATACCAAATTGCATTTCAAACTTGTCATTAACTTTTCAATGTACTTGCTCAAGACTTCTATTTTTGACAGATTTTTAACTTTTTTATTCGTCACATGACTGTCATCAAAAATGGAATAATGCCTTTAAAATCTACAGTTTAGGGAATTTGGACATGTTCTCTAGGCTGATGATACCAAATTGCATTTCAAACTTGTCATTAACTTTTCAATGTACTTGCTCAAGACTTCTATTTTTGACAGATTTTTAACTTTTTTATTCGTCACATGACTGAGAGCAAAAATGGATTAATGCCTTTAAAATCTACATTTTAGGGAATTTGGACATGTTCTCTAGGCTGATGATACCAAATTGCATTTCAAACTTGTCATTAACTTTTCAATGTACTTGCTCAAGACTTCTATTTTTGACAGATTTTTAACTTTTTTATTCGTCACATGACTGAGACCAAAAATGGAATAATGCCTTTAAAATCTACAGTTTAGGGAATTTGGAATGTTCTCTGGGCTGATGATACCAAATTGCATTTCAAACTTGTCATTAACTTTTCAATGTACTTGCTCAAGACTTCTATTTTTGACAGATTTTTAACTTTTTTATTCGTCACATGACTGAGACCAAAAATGGAATAATGCCTTTGAAATCTACATTTTAGGGAATTTGGACATGTTCTCGGGGCTGATGATACCAAATTGCATTTCAAACTTGTCATTAACTTCCCACTGTACTTGCACAAGACTTCTATTTTTGACAGATTTTTAACTTTTTTATTCGTCACATGACTGAGACCAAAAATGGAATAATGCCTTTAAAATCTACATTTTAGGGAATTTGGACATGTTCTCTGGGCTGATGATACCAAATTGCATTTCAAACTTGTCATAAACATCCCAGTGTACTTGCTCAAGACTTCTATTTTTGACAGATTTTTAACTTTTTTATTCGTCACATGACTGAGACCAAAAATGGAATAATGCCTTTAAAATCTACATTTTAAGGAATTTGGACATGTTCTCTGGTCTGATGATACCAAATTGCATTTCAAACTTGTCATTAACTTTTCAATGTACTTGCTCAAGACTTCTATTTTTGACAGATTTTTAACTTTTTTATTCGTCACATGACTGTGACCAAAAATGGAATAATGCCTTTAAAATCTATATTTTGGGGAATTTGGACATGTTCTCTGGGCTGATGATACCAAATTGCACTTCAAACTTGTCAGTAACATCCCAGTGTACTTGCTCAAGACTTCTACTTTTGACAGATTTTTAACTTTTTTATTCGTCACATGACTGAGACCAAAAATGGAATAATGCCTTTGAAATCTACATTTTAGTGAATTTGGACATGTTCTCTGGGCTGATGATACCAAATTGCATTTCAAACTTGTCATTAACTTTTCAATGTACTTGCTCAAGACTTCTATTTTTAACAGATTTTTAACTTTTTTATTCGTCACATGACTGTCATCAAAAATGGATTAATGCCTTTAAAATCTATAGTTTAGGGAATTTGGACATGTTCTCTGGGCTGATGATACCAAATTGCATTTCAAACTTGTCATTAACTTTTCAATGTACTTGCTCAAGACTTCTATTTTTGACAGATTTTTAACTTTTTTATTCGTCACATGACTGTCATCAAAAATGGAATAATGCCTCTAAAATCTACAGTTTATGGAATCTGGACATGTTCTCCGGGCTGATGATACCAAATTGCATTTGAAACTTGTCATTCACTTCCCACTGTACTTGCACAAGACTTCTATTTTTGACAGATTTTTAACTTCTTTATTCGTCACATGACTGTCATCAAAAATGGATTAATGCCTCTAAAATCTACAGTTTAGGGAATCTGGACATGTTCTCTGGGCTGATGATACCAAATTGCATTTCAAACTTGTGATTAACATCCCAGTGTACTTGCACAAGACTTCTATTTTTGACAGATTTTTAACTTTTTTATTCGTCATATGACTGAGACCAAAAATGGAATAAGGCCTTTAAAATCTACATGTTAGGGAATTTGGACATGTTCTCTGGTCTGATGATACCAAATTGCATTTCAAACTTGTCATTAACATCCCAGTGTACTTGCTCAAGACTTCTATTTTTGACAGATTTTTAACTTTTTTATTCGTCACATGACTGAGACCAAAAATGGAATAATGCCTTTAAAATCTACAGTTTAGGGAATTAGGACATGTTCTCTGGGCTGATGATACCAAATTGCATTTCAAACTTGTCATTAACTTTTCAATGTACTTGCTCAAGACTTCTATTTTTGACAGATTTTTAACTTTTTTATTCGTCACATGACTGTCATCAAAAATGGAATAATGCCTTTAAAATCTACAGTTTAGGGAATCTGGACATGTTCTCCGGGCTGATGATACCAAATTGCATTTCAAACTTGTCATTAACTTCCCACTGTACTTGCACAAGACTTCTATTTTTGACAGATTTTTAACTTTTTTATTCGTCACATGACTGAGACCAAAAATGGAATAATGCCTTTAAAATCTACATTTTAGGGAATTTGGACATGTTCTCTGGGCTGATGATACCAAATTGCATTTCAAACTTGTCATAAACATCCCAGTGTACTTGCTCAAGACTTCTATTTTTGACAGATTTTTAACTTTTTTATTCGTCACATGACTGAGACCAAAAATGGAATAATGCCTTTAAAATCTACATTTTAAGGAATTTGGACATGTTCTCTGGTCTGATGATACCAAATTGCATTTCAAACTTGTCATTAACTTTTCAATGTACTTGCTCAAGACTTCTATTTTTGACAGATTTTTAACTTTTTTATTCGTCACATGACTGTCATCAAAAATGGAATAATGCCTTTAAAATCTAAAGTTTAGGGAATTTGGACATGTTCTCTAGGCTGATGATACCAAATTGCATTTCAAACTTGTCATTAACTTTTCAATGTACTTGCTCAAGACTTCTATTTTTGACAGATTTTTAACTTTTTTATTCGTCACATGACTGAGACCAAAAATGGAATAATGCCTTTGAAATCTACATTTTAGGGAATTTGGACATGTTCTCGGGGCTGATGATACCAAATTGCATTTCAAACTTGCCATTTACTTTTCAATGAACTTGCTCAAGACTTCTATTTTTGACAGATTTTTAACTTTTTTATTCGTCACATGACTGAGACCAAAAATGGAATAATGCCTTTAAAACCTACATTTTAGGGAATTTGGACATGTTCTCTGGGCTGATGATACCAAATTGCATTTCAAACTTGTCATGAACTTTTCAATGTACTTGCTCAAGACTTCTATTTTTGACAGATTTTTAACTTTTTTATTCGTCACATGACTGTCATCAAAAATGGAATAATGCCTCTAAAATCTACAGTTTAGGGAATCTGGACATGTTCTCCGGGCTGATGATACCAAATTGCATTTCAAACTTGTCATTAACTTCCCACTGTACTTGCACAAGACTTCTATTTTTGACAGATTTTTAACTTTTTTATTCGTCACATGACTGAGACCAAAAATGGAATAATGCCTTTAAAATCTACATTTTAGGGAATTTGGACATGTTCTCTGGGCTGATGATACCAAATTGCATTTCAAACTTGTCATAAACATCCCAGTGTACTTGCTCTAGACTTCTATTTTTGACAGATTTTTAACTTTTTTATTCGTCACATGACTGAGACCAAAAATGGAATAATGCCTTTAAAATCTACATTTTAAGGAATTTGGACATGTTCTCTGGTCTGATGATACCAAATTGCATTTCAAACTTGTCATTAACTTTTCAATGTACTTGCTCAAGACTTCTATTTTTGACAGATTTTTAACTTTTTTATTCGTCACATGACTGTCATCAAAAATGGAATAATGCCTTTAAAATCTAAAGTTTAGGGAATTTGGACATGTTCTCTAGGCTGATGATACCAAATTGCATTTCAAACTTGTCATTAACTTTTCAATGTACTTGCTCAAGACTTCTATTTTTGACAGATTTTTAACTTTTTTATTCGTCACATGACTGAGAGCAAAAATGGATCAATGCCTTTAAAATCTACATTTTAGGTAATTTGGACATGTTCTGTAGGCTGATGATACCAAATTGCATTTCAAACTTGTCATGAACTTTTCAATGTACTTGCTCAAGACTTCTATTTTTGACAGATTTTTAACTTTTTTATTCGTCACATGACTGAGACCAAAAATGGAATAATGCCTTTAAAATCTACAGTTTAGGGAATTTGGAATGTTCTCTGGGCTGATGATACCAAATTGCATTTCAAACTTGTCATTAACTTTTCAATGTACTTGCTCAAGACTTCTATTTTTGACAGATTTTTAACTTTTTTATTCGTCACATGACTGAGACCAAAAATGGAATAATGCCTTTGAAATCTACATTTTAGGGAATTTGGACATGTTCTCGGGGCTGATGATACCAAATTGCATTTCAAACTTGCCATTTACTTTTCAATGAACTTGCTCAAGACTTCTATTTTTGACAGATTTTTAACTTTTTTATTCGTCACATGACTGAGACCAAAAATGGAATAATGCCTTTAAAATCTAAAGTTTAGGGAATTTGGACATGTTCTGAAGGCTGATGATACCAAATTGCATTTCAAACTTGTCATTAACATCCCAGTGTACTTGCTCAAGACTTCTATTTTTGACAGATTTTTAACTTTTTTATTCGTCACATGACTGTCATCAAAAATGGAATAATGCCTTTAAAATCTAAAGTTTAGGGAATTTGGACATGTTCTGAAGGCTGATGATACCAAATTGCATTTCAAACTTGTCATTAACTTTTCAATGTACTTGCTCAAGACTTCTATTTTTGACAGATTTTTAACTTTTTTATTCGTCACATGACTGTCATCAAAAATGGAATAATGCCTTTAAAATCTAAAGTTTAGGGAATTTGGACATGTTCTCTAGGCTGATGATACCAAATTGCATTTCAAACTTGTCATTAACTTTTCAATGTACTTGCTCAAGACTTCTATTTTTGACAGATTTTTAACTTTTTTATTCGTCACATGACTGAGAGCAAAAATGGATTAATGCCTTTAAAATCTACATTTTAGGGAATTTGGACATGTTCTCTAGGCTGATGATACCAAATTGCATTTCAAACTTGTCATTAACTTCCCACTGTACTTGCTCAAGACTTCTATTTTTGACAGATTTTTAACTTTTTTATTCGTCACATGACTGAGACCAAAAATGGAATAATGCCTTTAAAACCTACATTTTAGGGAATTTGGACATGTTCTCTCGGCTGATGATACCAAATTGCATTTCAAACTTGTCATGAACTTTTCAATGTACTTGCTCAAGACTTCTATTTTTGACAGATTTTTAACTTTTTTATTCGTCACATGACTGTCATCAAAAATGGAATAATGCCTCTAAAATCTACAGTTTAGGGAATCTGGACATGTTCTCCGGGCTGATGATACCAAATTGCATTTCAAACTTGTCATTATCTTCCCACTGTACTTGCACAAGACTTCTATTTTTGACAGATTTTTAACTTTTTTATTCGTCACATGACTGAGACCAAAAATGGATTAATGCCTTTAAAATCTACATTTTAGGGAATTTGGACATGTTCTCTGGGCTGATGATACCAAATTGCATTTCAAACTTGTCATTAACTTTTCAATGTACTTGCTCAAGACTTCTATTTTTGACAGATTTTTAACTTTTTTATTCGTCACATGACTGTCATCAAAAATGGAATAATGCCTTTAAAATCTAAAGTTTAGGGAATTTGGACATGTTCTCTAGGCTGATGATACCAAATTGCATTTCAAACTTGTCATTAACTTTTCAATGTACTTGCTCAAGACTTCTATTTTTGACAGATTTTTAACTTTTTTATTCGTCACATGACTGAGACCAAAAATGGAATAATGCCTTTAAAATCTACAGTTTAGGGAATTTGGAATGTTCTCTGGGCTGATGATACCAAATTGCATTTCAAACTTGTCATTAACTTTTCAATGTACTTGCTCAAGACTTCTATTTTTGACAGATTTTTAACTTTTTTATTTGTCACATGACTGAGACCAAAAATGGAATAATGCCTTTGAAATCTACATTTTAGGGAATTTGGACATGTTCTCGGGGCTGATGATACCAAATTGCATTTCAAACTTGCCATTTACTTTTCAATGAACTTGCTCAAGACTTCTATTTTTGACAGATTTTTAACTTTTTTATTCGTCACATGACTGAGACCAAAAATGGAATAATGCCTTTAAAACCTACATTTTAGGGAATTTGGACATGTTCTCTCGGCTGATGATACCAAATTGCATTTCAAACTTGTCATGAACTTTTCAATGTACTTGCTCAAGACTTCTATTTTTGACAGATTTTTAACTTTTTTATTCGTCACATGACTGTCATCAAAAATGGAATAATGCCTCTAAAATCTACAGTTTAGGGAATCTGGACATGTTCTCCGGGCTGATGATACCAAATTGCATTTCAAACTTGTCATTAACTTCCCACTGTACTTGCACAAGACTTCTATTTTTGACAGATTTTTAACTTTTTTATTCGTCACATGACTGAGACCAAAAATGGAATAATGCCTTTAAAATCTACATTTTAGGGAATTTGGACATGTTCTCTGGGCTGATGATACCAAATTGCATTTCAAACTTGTCATAAACATCCCAGTGTACTTGCTCAAGACTTCTATTTTTGACAGATTTTTAACTTTTTTATTCGTCACATGACTGAGACCAAAAATGGAATAATGCCTTTAAAATCTACATTTTAAGGAATTTGGACATGTTCTCTGGTCTGATGATACCAAATTGCATTTCAAACTTGTCATGAACTTTTCAATGTACTTGCTCAAGACTTCTATTTTTGACAGATTTTTAACTTTTTTATTCGTCACATGACTGTCATCAAAAATGGAATAATGCCTTTAAAATCTAAAGTTTAGGGAATTTGGACATGTTCTCTAGGCTGATGATACCAAATTGCATTTCAAACTTGTCATTAACTTCCCACTGTACTTGCTCAAGACTTCTATTTTTGACAGATTTTTAACTTTTTTATTCGTCACATGACTGAGAGCAAAAATGGATTAATGCCTTTAAAATCTACATTTTAGGTAATTTGGACATGTTCTGTAGGCTGATGATACCAAATTGCATTTCAAACTTGTCATGAACTTTTCAATGTACTTGCTCAAGACTTCTATTTTTGACAGATTTTTAACTTTTTTATTCGTCACATGACTGAGACCAAAAATGGAATAATGCCTTTAAAATCTACAGTTTAGGGAATTTGGAATGTTCTCTGGGCTGATGATACCAAATTGCATTTCAAACTTGTCATTAACTTTTCAATGTACTTGCTCAAGACTTCTATTTTTGACAGATTTTTAACTTTTTTATTCGTCACATGACTGAGACCAAAAATGGAATAATGCCTTTGAAATCTACATTTTAGGGAATTTGGACATGTTCTCTGGGCTGATGATACCAAATTGCATTTCAAACTTGCCATTTACTTTTCAATGAACTTGCTCAAGACTTCTATTTTTGACAGATTTTTAACTTTTTTATTCGTCACATGACTGAGACCAAAAATGGAATAATGCCTTTAAAATCTACATTTTAGGGAATTTGGACATGTTCTGAAGGCTGATGATACCAAATTGCATTTCAAACTTGTCATTAACATCCCAGTGTACTTGCTCAAGACTTCTATTTTTGACAGATTTTTAACTTTTTTATTCGTCACATGACTGTCATCAAAAATGGAATAATGCCTTTAAAATCTAAAGTTTAGGGAATTTGGACATGTTCTGAAGGCTGATGATACCAAATTGCATTTCAAACTTGTCATTAACTTTTCAATGTACTTGCTCAAGACTTCTATTTTTGACAGATTTTTAACTTTTTTATTCGTCACATGACTGTCATCAAAAATGGAATAATGCCTTTAAAATCTAAAGTTTAGGGAATTTGGACATGTTCTCTAGGCTGATGATACCAAATTGCATTTCAAACTTGTCATTAACTTTTCAATGTACTTGCTCAAGACTTCTATTTTTGACAGATTTTTAACTTTTTTATTCGTCACATGACTGAGACCAAAAATGGAATAATGCCTTTAAAATCTACAGTTTAGGGAATTTGGAATGTTCTCTGGGCTGATGATACCAAATTGCATTTCAAACTTGTCATTAACTTTTCAATGTACTTGCTCAAGACTTCTATTTTTGACAGATTTTTAACTTTTTTATTCGTCACATGACTGAGAGCAAAAATGGAATAATGCCTTTAAAATCTACATTTTAAGGGAATTTGGACATGTTCTCTAGGCTGATTATACCAAATAGCACTTCAAACTTGTGATTAACATCCCAGTGTACTTGCTCAAGACTTCTATTTTTGACAGATTTTTAACTTTTTTATTCGTCACATGACTGTCACCAAAAATGGAATAATGCGTTTGAAATCTACAGTTTAGGGAATTTGGACATGTTCTCAGGGCTGATGATACCAAATTGCATTTCAAACTTGTCATTAACTTTTTAATGTACTTGCTCAAGACTTCTATTTTTGACAGATTTTTAACTTTTTTATTCGTCACATGACTGAGACCAAAAATGGAATAATGCCTTTGAAATCTACAGTTTAGGGAATTTGGACATGTTCTCTGGGCTGATGATACCAAATTGCATTTCAAACTTGTCATTCACTTCCCACTGTACTTGCACAAGACTTCTATTTTTGACAGATTTTTAACTTTTTTATTCGTCACATGACTGAGACCAAAAATGGAATAATGCCTTTAAAATCTACATTTTAAGGAATTTGGACATGTTCTCTGGGCTGATGATACCAAATTGCATTTCAAACTTGTGATTAACATCCCAGTGTACTTGCTCAAGACTTCTATTTTTGACAGATTTTTAACTTTTTTATTCGTCACATGACTGTCATCAAAAATGGATTAATGCCTTTAAAATCTATTGTTTAGGGAATTTGGACATGTTCTCTTTGCTGATGATACCAAATTGCATTTCAAACTTGTCATTAACTTTTCAATGTACTTGCTCAAGACTTCTATTTTTGACAGATTTTTAACTTTTTTATTCGTCACATGACTGTGATCAAAAATGGAATAATGCCTCTAAAATCTACAGTTTATGGAATCTGGACATGTTCTCCGGGCTGATGATACCAAATTGCATTTCAAACTTGTCATTAACTTTTCAATGTACTTGCTCAAGACTTCTATTTTTGACAGATTTTTAACTTTTTTATTCGTCACATGACTGAGACCAAAAATGGAATAATGCCTTTAAAACCTACATTTTAGGGAATTTGGACATGTTCTCTCGGCTGATGATACCAAATTGCATTTCAAACTTGTCATGAACTTTTCAATGTACTTGCTCAAGACTTCTATTTTTGACAGATTTTTAACTTTTTTATTCGTCACATGACTGTCATCAAAAATGGAATAATGCCTCTAAAATCTACAGTTTAGGGAATCTGGACATGTTCTCCGGGCTGATGATACCAAATTGCATTTCAAACTTGTCATTATCTTCCCACTGTACTTGCACAAGACTTCTATTTTTGACAGATTTTTAACTTTTTTATTCGTCACATGACTGAGACCAAAAATGGATTAATGCCTTTAAAATCTACATTTTAGGGAATTTGGACATGTTCTCTGGGCTGATGATACCAAATTGCATTTCAAACTTGTCATTAACTTTTCAATGTACTTGCTCAAGACTTCTATTTTTGACAGATTTTTAACTTTTTTATTCGTCACATGACTGTCATCAAAAATGGAATAATGCCTTTAAAATCTAAAGTTTAGGGAATTTGGACATGTTCTCTAGGCTGATGATACCAAATTGCATTTCAAACTTGTCATTAACTTTTCAATGTACTTGCTCAAGACTTCTATTTTTGACAGATTTTTAACTTTTTTATTCGTCACATGACTGAGAGCAAAAATGGATTAATGCCTTTAAAATCTACATTTTAGGGAATTTGGACATGTTCTCTAGGCTGATGATACCAAATTGCATTTCAAACTTGTCATTAACTTTTCAATGTACTTGCTCAAGACTTCTATTTTTGACAGATTTTTAACTTTTTTATTCGTCACATGACTGAGACCAAAAATGGAATAATGCCTTTAAAACCTACATTTTAGGGAATTTGGACATGTTCTCTCGGCTGATGATACCAAATTGCATTTCAAACTTGTCATGAACTTTTCAATGTACTTGCTCAAGACTTCTATTTTTGACAGATTTTTAACTTTTTTATTCGTCACATGACTGTCATCAAAAATGGAATAATGCCTCTAAAATCTACAGTTTAGGGAATCTGGACATGTTCTCCGGGCTGATGATACCAAATTGCATTTCAAACTTGTCATTATCTTCCCACTGTACTTGCACAAGACTTCTATTTTTGACAGATTTTTAACTTTTTTATTCGTCACATGACTGAGACCAAAAATGGATTAATGCCTTTAAAATCTACATTTTAGGGAATTTGGACATGTTCTCTGGGCTGATGATACCAAATTGCATTTCAAACTTGTCATTAACTTTTCAATGTACTTGCTCAAGACTTCTATTTTTGACAGATTTTTAACTTTTTTATTCGTCACATGACTGTCATCAAAAATGGAATAATGCCTTTAAAATCTACAGTTTAGGGAATTTGGACATGTTCTCTAGGCTGATGATACCAAATTGCATTTCAAACTTGTCATTAACTTTTCAATGTACTTGCTCAAGACTTCTATTTTTGACAGATTTTTAACTTTTTTATTCGTCACATGACTGAGAGCAAAAATGGATTAATGCCTTTAAAATCTACATTTTAGGGAATTTGGACATGTTCTCTAGGCTGATGATACCAAATTGCATTTCAAACTTGTCATTAACTTTTCAATGTACTTGCTCAAGACTTCTATTTTTGACAGATTTTTAACTTTTTTATTCGTCACATGACTGAGAGCAAAAATGGATTAATGCCTTTAAAATCTACATTTTAGGGAATTTGGACATGTTCTCTAGGCTGATGATACCAAATTGCATTTCAAACTTGTCATTAACTTTTCAATGTACTTGCTCAAGACTTCTATTTTTGACAGATTTTTAACTTTTTTATTCGTCACATGACTGAGACCAAAAATGGAATAATGCCTTTAAAACCTACATTTTAGGGAATTTGGACATGTTCTCTCGGCTGATGATACCAAATTGCATTTCAAACTTGTCATGAACTTTTCAATGTACTTGCTCAAGACTTCTATTTTTGACAGATTTTTAACTTTTTTATTCGTCACATGACTGTCATCAAAAATGGAATAATGCCTCTAAAATCTACAGTTTAGGGAATCTGGACATGTTCTCCGGGCTGATGATACCAAATTGCATTTCAAACTTGTCATTATCTTCCCACTGTACTTGCACAAGACTTCTATTTTTGACAGATTTTTAACTTTTTTATTCGTCACATGACTGAGACCAAAAATGGATTAATGCCTTTAAAATCTACATTTTAGGGAATTTGGACATGTTCTCTGGGCTGATGATACCAAATTGCATTTCAAACTTGTCATTAACTTTTCAATGTACTTGCTCAAGACTTCTATTTTTGACAGATTTTTAACTTTTTTATTCGTCACATGACTGTCATCAAAAATGGAATAATGCCTTTAAAATCTACAGTTTAGGGAATTTGGACATGTTCTCTAGGCTGATGATACCAAATTGCATTTCAAACTTGTCATTAACTTTTCAATGTACTTGCTCAAGACTTCTATTTTTGACAGATTTTTAACTTTTTTATTCGTCACATGACTGAGAGCAAAAATGGATTAATGCCTTTAAAATCTACATTTTAGGGAATTTGGACATGTTCTCTAGGCTGATGATACCAAATTGCATTTCAAACTTGTCATTAACTTTTCAATGTACTTGCTCAAGACTTCTATTTTTGACAGATTTTTAACTTTTTTATTCGTCACATGACTGAGACCAAAAATGGAATAATGCCTTTAAAATCTACAGTTTAGGGAATTTGGAATGTTCTCTGGGCTGATGATACCAAATTGCATTTCAAACTTGTCATTAACTTTTCAATGTACTTGCTCAAGACTTCTATTTTTGACAGATTTTTAACTTTTTTATTCGTCACATGACTGAGACCAAAAATGGAATAATGCCTTTGAAATCTACATTTTAGGGAATTTGGACATGTTCTCGGGGCTGATGATACCAAATTGCATTTCAAACTTGTCATTAACTTCCCACTGTACTTGCACAAGACTTCTATTTTTGACAGATTTTTAACTTTTTTATTCGTCACATGACTGAGACCAAAAATGGAATAATGCCTTTAAAATCTACATTTTAGGGAATTTGGACATGTTCTCTGGGCTGATGATACCAAATTGCATTTCAAACTTGTCATAAACATCCCAGTGTACTTGCTCAAGACTTCTATTTTTGACAGATTTTTAACTTTTTTATTCGTCACATGACTGAGACCAAAAATGGAATAATGCCTTTAAAATCTACATTTTAAGGAATTTGGACATGTTCTCTGGTCTGATGATACCAAATTGCATTTCAAACTTGTCATTAACTTTTCAATGTACTTGCTCAAGACTTCTATTTTTGACAGATTTTTAACTTTTTTATTCGTCACATGACTGTCATCAAAAATGGAATAATGCCTTTAAAATCTAAAGTTTAGGGAATTTGGACATGTTCTCTAGGCTGATGATACCAAATTGCATTTCAAACTTGTCATTAACTTTTCAATGTACTTGCTCAAGACTTCTATTTTTGACAGATTTTTAACTTTTTTATTCGTCACATGACTGAGAGCAAAAATGGATTAATGCCTTTAAAATCTACATTTTAGGTAATTTGGACATGTTCTGTAGGCTGATGATACCAAATTGCATTTCAAACTTGTCATGAACTTTTCAATGTACTTGCTCAAGACTTCTATTTTTGACAGATTTTTAACTTTTTTATTCGTCACATGACTGAGACCAAAAATGGAATAATGCCTTTAAAATCTACAGTTTAGGGAATTTGGAATGTTCTCTGGGCTGATGATACCAAATTGCATTTCAAACTTGTCATTAACTTTTCAATGTACTTGCTCAAGACTTCTATTTTTGACAGATTTTTAACTTTTTTATTCGTCACATGACTGAGACCAAAAATGGAATAATGCCTTTGAAATCTACATTTTAGGGAATTTGGACATGTTCTCGGGGCTGATGATACCAAATTGCATTTCAAACTTGCCATTTACTTTTCAATGAACTTGCTCAAGACTTCTATTTTTGACAGATTTTTAACTTTTTTATTCGTCACATGACTGAGACCAAAAATGGAATAATGCCTTTAAAATCTAAAGTTTAGGGAATTTGGACATGTTCTGAAGGCTGATGATACCAAATTGCATTTCAAACTTGTCATTAACATCCCAGTGTACTTGCTCAAGACTTCTATTTTTGACAGATTTTTAACTTTTTTATTCGTCACATGACTGTCATCAAAAATGGAATAATGCCTTTAAAATCTAAATTTTAGGGAATTTGGACATGTTCTGAAGGCTGATGATACCAAATTGCATTTCAAACTTGTCATTAACTTTTCAATGTACTTGCTCAAGACTTCTATTTTTGACAGATTTTTAACTTTTTTATTCGTCACATGACTGTCATCAAAAATGGAATAATGCCTTTAAAATCTAAAGTTTAGGGAATTTGGACATGTTCTCTAGGCTGATGATACCAAATTGCATTTCAAACTTGTCATTAACTTTTCAATGTACTTGCTCAAGACTTCTATTTTTGACAGATTTTTAACTTTTTTATTCGTCACATGACTGAGACCAAAAATGGAATAATGCCTTTAAAATCTACAGTTTAGGGAATTTGGAATGTTCTCTGGGCTGATGATACCAAATTGCATTTCAAACTTGTCATTAACTTTTCAATGTACTTGCTCAAGACTTCTATTTTTGACAGATTTTTAACTTTTTTATTCGTCACATGACTGAGACCAAAAATGGAATAATGCCTTTAAAATCTACATTTTAAGGGAATTTGGACATGTTCTCTAGGCTGATTATACCAAATAGCACTTCAAACTTGTGATTAACATCCCAGTGTACTTGCTCAAGACTTCTATTTTTGACAGATTTTTAACTTTTTTATTCGTCACATGACTGTCACCAAAAATGGAATAATGCGTTTGAAATCTACAGTTTAGGGAATTTGGACATGTTCTCTGGGCTGATGATACCAAATTGCATTTCAAACTTGTCATTAACTTTTCAATGTACTTGCTCAAGACTTCTATTTTTGACAGATTTTTAACTTTTTTATTCGTGACATGACTGAGAGCAAAAATGGATTAATGCCTTTAAAATCTACATTTTAGGTAATTTGGACATGTTCTCTGGGCTGATGATACCAAATTGCATTTCAAACTTGTCATTACCATTTCAATGTACTTGCTCAAGACTTCTATTTTTGACAGATTTTTAACTTTTTTATTCGTCACATGACTGAGACCAAAAATGGAATAATGCCTTTGAAATCTACAGTTTAGGGAATTTGGACATGTTCTCTAGGCTGATGATACCAAATTGCATTTCAAACTTGTCATTCACTTCCCACTGTACTTGCACAAGACTTCTATTTTTGACAGATTTTTAACTTTTTTATTCGTCACATGACTGAGACCAAAAATGGAATAATGCCTTTAAAATCTACATTTTAAGGAATTTGGACATGTTCTCTGGGCTGATGATACCAAATTGCATTTCAAACTTGTGATTAACATCCCAGTGTACTTGCTCAAGACTTCTATTTTTGACAGATTTTTAACTTTTTTATTCGTCACATGACTGTCATCAAAAATGGATTAATGCCTTTAAAATCTATAGTTTAGGAAATTTGGACATGTTCTCTTTGCTGATGATACCAAATTGCATTTCAAACTTGTCATTAACTTTTCAATGTACTTGCTCAAGACTTCTATTTTTGACAGATTTTTAACTTTTTTATTCGTCACATGACTGTCATCAAAAATGGAATAATGCCTCTAAAATCTACAGTTTATGGAATCTGGACATGTTCTCCGGGCTGATGATACCAAATTGCATTTCAAACTTGTCATTAACTTCCCACTGTACTTGCTCAAGACTTCTATTTTTGACAGATTTTTAACTTTTTTATTCGTCACATGACTGAGACCAAAAATGGAATAATGCCTTTAAAACCTACATTTTAGGGAATTTGGACATGTTCTCTCGGCTGATGATACCAAATTGCATTTCAAACTTGTCATGAACTTTTCAATGTACTTGCTCAAGACTTCTATTTTTGACAGATTTTTAACTTTTTTATTCGTCACATGACTGTCATCAAAAATGGAATAATGCCTTTAAAATCTACAGTTTAGGGAATTTGGAATGTTCTCTGGGCTGATGATACCAAATTGCATTTCAAACTTGTCATTAACTTTTCAATGTACTTGCTCAAGACTTCTATTTTTGACAGATTTTTAACTTTTTTATTCGTCACATGACTGAGACCAAAAATGGAATAATGCCTTTAAAATCTACATTTTAAGGGAATTTGGACATGTTCTCTAGGCTGATTATACCAAATAGCACTTCAAACTTGTGATTAACATCCCAGTGTACTTGCTCAAGACTTCTATTTTTGACAGATTTTTAACTTTTTTATTCGTCACATGACTGTCACCAAAAATGGAATAATGCGTTTGAAATCTACAGTTTAGGGAATTTGGACATGTTCTCTGGGCTGATGATACCAAATTGCATTTCAAACTTGTCATTAACTTTTTAATGTACTTGCTCAAGACTTCTATTTTTGACAGATTTTTAACTTTTTTATTCGTCACATGACTGAGACCAAAAATGGAATAATGCCTTTGAAATCTACAGTTTAGGGAATTTGGACATGTTCTCTGGGCTGATGATACCAAATTGCATTTCAAACTTGTCATTCACTTCCCACTGTACTTGCACAAGACTTCTATTTTTGACAGATTTTTAACTTTTTTATTCGTCACATGACTGAGACCAAAAATGGAATAATGCCTTTAAAATCTACATTTTAAGGAATTTGGACATGTTCTCTGGGCTGATGATACCAAATTGCATTTCAAACTTGTGATTAACATCCCAGTGTACTTGCTCAAGACTTCTATTTTTGACAGATTTTTAACTTTTTCATTCGTCACATGACTGTCATCAAAAATGGATTAATGCCTTTAAAATCTATTGTTTAGGGAATTTGGACATGTTCTCTTTGCTGATGATACCAAATTGCATTTCAAACTTGTCATTAACTTTTCAATGTACTTGCTCAAGACTTCTATTTTTGACAGATTTTTAACTTTTTTATTCGTCACATGACTGTCATCAAAAATGGAATAATGCCTCTAAAATCTACAGTTTATGGAATCTGGACATGTTCTCCCGGCTGATGATACCAAATTGCATTTCAAACTTGTCATTAACTTTTCAATGTACTTGCTCAAGACTTCTATTTTTGACAGATTTTTAACTTTTTTATTCGTCACATGACTGAGACCAAAAATGGAATAATGCCTTTAAAACCTACATTTTAGGGAATTTGGACATGTTCTCTCGGCTGATGATACCAAATTGCATTTCAAACTTGTCATGAACTTTTCAATGTACTTGCTCAAGACTTCTATTTTTGACAGATTTTTAACTTTTTTATTCGTCACAAGACTGTCATCAAAAATGGAATAATGCCTCTAAAATCTACAGTTTAGGGAATCTGGACATGTTCTCCGGGCTGATGATACCAAATTGCATTTCAAACTTGTCATTATCTTCCCACTGTACTTGCACAAGACTTCTATTTTTGACAGATTTTTAACTTTTTTATTCGTCACATGACTGAGACCAAAAATGGATTAATGCCTTTAAAATCTACATTTTAGGGAATTTGGACATGTTCTCTGGGCTGATGATACCAAATTGCATTTCAAACTTGTCATTAACTTTTCAATGTACTTGCTCAAGACTTCTATTTTTGACAGATTTTTAACTTTTTTATTCGTCACATGACTGTCATCAAAAATGGAATAATGCCTTTAAAATCTAAAGTTTAGGGAATTTGGACATGTTCTCTAGGCTGATGATACCAAATTGCATTTCAAACTTGTCATTAACTTTTCAATGTACTTGCTCAAGACTTCTATTTTTGACAGATTTTTAACTTTTTTATTCGTCACATGACTGAGAGCAAAAATGGATTAATGCCTTTAAAATCTACATTTTAGGGAATTTGGACATGTTCTTTAGGCTGATGATACCAAATTGCATTTCAAACTTGTCATTAACTTTTCAATGTACTTGCTCAAGACTTCTATTTTTGACAGATTTTTAACTTTTTTATTCGTCACATGACTGAGACCAAAAATGGAATAATGCCTTTAAAACCTACATTTTAGGGAATTTGGATATGTTCTCTCGGCTGATGATACCAAATTGCATTTCAAACTTGTCATGAACTTTTCAATGTACTTGCTCAAGACTTCTATTTTTGACAGATTTTTAACTTTTTTATTCGTCACATGACTGTCATCAAAAATGGAATAATGCCTCTAAAATCTACAGTTTAGGGAATCTGGACATGTTCTCCGGGCTGATGATACCAAATTGCATTTCAAACTTGTCATTATCTTCCCACTGTACTTGCACAAGACTTCTATTTTTGACAGATTTTTAACTTTTTTATTCGTCACATGACTGAGACCAAAAATGGATTAATGCCTTTAAAATCTACATTTTAGGGAATTTGGACATGTTCTCTGGGCTGATGATACCAAATTGCATTTCAAACTTGTCATTAACTTTTCAATGTACTTGCTCAAGACTTCTATTTTTGACAGATTTTTAACTTTTTTATTCGTCACATGACTGTCATCAAAAATGGAATAATGCCTTTAAAATCTAAAGTTTAGGGAATTTGGACATGTTCTCTAGGCTGATGATACCAAATTGCATTTCAAACTTGTCATTAACTTTTCAATGTACTTGCTCAAGACTTCTATTTTTGACAGATTTTTAACTTTTTTATTCGTCACATGACTGAGAGCAAAAATGGATTAATGCCTTTAAAATCTACATTTTAGGGAATTTGGACATGTTCTCTAGGCTGATGATACCAAATTGCATTTCAAACTTGTCATTAACTTTTCAATGTACTTGCTCAAGACTTCTATTTTTGACAGATTTTTAACTTTTTTATTCGTCACATGACTGAGACCAAAAATGGAATAATGCCTTTAAAATCTACATTTTAGGGAATTTGGAATGTTCTCTAGGCTGATGATACCAAATTGCATTTCAAACTTGTCATTAACTTTTCAATGTACTTGCTCAAGACTTCTATTTTTGACAGATTTTTAACTTTTTTATTCGTCACATGACTGAGACCAAAAATGGAATAATGCCTTTGAAATCTACATTTTAGGGAATTTGGACATGTTCTCGGGGCTGATGATACCAAATTGCATTTCAAACTTGTCATTAACTTCCCACTGTACTTGCACAAGACTTCTATTTTTGACAGATTTTTAACTTTTTTATTCGTCACATGACTGAGACCAAAAATGGAATAATGCCTTTAAAATCTACATTTTAGGGAATTTGGACATGTTCTCTGGGCTGATGATACCAAATTGCATTTCAAACTTGTCATAAACATCCCAGTGTACTTGCTCAAGACTTCTATTTTTGACAGATTTTTAACTTTTTTATTCGTCACATGACTGAGACCAAAAATGGAATAATGCCTTTAAAATCTACATTTTAAGGAATTTGGACATGTTCTCTGGTCTGATGATACCAAATTGCATTTCAAACTTGTCATTAACTTTTCAATGTACTTGCTCAAGACTTCTATTTTTGACAGATTTTTAACTTTTTTATTCGTCACATGACTGAGAGCAAAAATGGATTAATGCCTTTAAAATCTACATTTTAGGTAATTTGGACATGTTCTGTAGGCTGATGATACCAAATTGCATTTCAAACTTGTCATGAACTTTTCAATGTACTTGCTCAAGACTTCTATTTTTGACAGATTTTTAACTTTTTTATTCGTCACATGACTGAGACCAAAAATGGAATAATGCCTTTAAAATCTACAGTTTAGGGAATTTGGAATGTTCTCTGGGCTGATGATACCAAATTGCATTTCAAACTTGTCATTAACTTTTCAATGTACTTGCTCAAGACTTCTATTTTTGACAGATTTTTAACTTTTTTATTCGTCACATGACTGAGACCAAAAATGGAATAATGCCTTTGAAATCTACATTTTAGGGAATTTGGACATGTTCTCGGGGCTGATGATACCAAATTGCATTTCAAACTTGCCATTTACTTTTCAATGAACTTGCTCAAGACTTCTATTTTTGACAGATTTTTAACTTTTTTATTCGTCACATGACTGAGACCAAAAATGGAATAATGCCTTTAAAATCTAAAGTTTAGGGAATTTGGACATGTTCTGAAGGCTGATGATACCAAATTGCATTTCAAACTTGTCATTAACATCCCAGTGTACTTGCTCAAGACTTCTATTTTTGACAGATTTTTAACTTTTTTATTCGTCACATGACTGTCATCAAAAATGGAATAATGCCTTTAAAATCTAAATTTTAGGGAATTTGGACATGTTCTGAAGGCTGATGATACCAAATTGCATTTCAAACTTGTCATTAACTTTTCAATGTACTTGCTCAAGACTTCTATTTTTGACAGATTTTTAACTTTTTTATTCGTCACATGACTGTCATCAAAAATGGAATAATGCCTTTAAAATCTAAAGTTTAGGGAATTTGGACATGTTCTCTAGGCTGATGATACCAAATTGCATTTCAAACTTGTCATTAACTTTTCAATGTACTTGCTCAAGACTTCTATTTTTGACAGATTTTTAACTTTTTTATTCGTCACATGACTGAGACCAAAAATGGAATAATGCCTTTAAAATCTACAGTTTAGGGAATTTGGAATGTTCTCTGGGCTGATGATACCAAATTGCATTTCAAACTTGTCATTAACTTTTCAATGTACTTGCTCAAGACTTCTATTTTTGACAGATTTTTAACTTTTTTATTCGTCACATGACTGAGACCAAAAATGGAATAATGCCTTTAAAATCTACATTTTAAGGGAATTTGGACATGTTCTCTAGGCTGATTATACCAAATAGCACTTCAAACTTGTGATTAACATCCCAGTGTACTTGCTCAAGACTTCTATTTTTGACAGATTTTTAACTTTTTTATTCGTCACATGACTGTCACCAAAAATGGAATAATGCGTTTGAAATCTACAGTTTAGGGAATTTGGACATGTTCTCTGGGCTGATGATACCAAATTGCATTTCAAACTTGTCATTAACTTTTCAATGTACTTGCTCAAGACTTCTATTTTTGACAGATTTTTTACTTTTTTATTCGTCACATGACTGAGACCAGAAATGGATTAATGCCTTTAAAATCTACATTTTAGGTAATTTGGACATGTTCTCTGGGCTGATGATACCAAATTGCATTTCAAACTTGTCATTAACTTTTCAATGTACTTGCTCAAGACTTCTATTTTTGACAGATTTTTAACTTTTTTATTCGTCACATGACTGAGACCAAAAATGGAATAATGCCTTTGAAATCTACAGTTTAGGGAATTTGGACATGTTCTCTAGGCTGATGATACCAAATTGCATTTCAAACTTGTCATTCACTTCCCACTGTACTTGCACAAGACTTCTATTTTTGACAGATTTTTAACTTTTTTATTCGTCACATGACTGAGACCAAAAATGGAATAATGCCTTTAAAATCTACATTTTAAGGAATTTGGACATGTTCTCTGGTCTGATGATACCAAATTGCATTTCAAACTTGTCATTAACTTTTCAATGTACTTGCTCAAGACTTCTATTTTTGACAGATTTTTAACTTTTTTATTCGTCACATGACTGAGAGCAAAAATGGATTAATGCCTTTAAAATCTACATTTTAGGTAATTTGGACATGTTCTGTAGGCTGATGATACCAAATTGCATTTCAAACTTGTCATGAACTTTTCAATGTACTTGCTCAAGACTTCTATTTTTGACAGATTTTTAACTTTTTTATTCGTCACATGACTGAGACCAAAAATGGAATAATGCCTTTAAAATCTACAGTTTAGGGAATTTGGAATGTTCTCTGGGCTGATGATACCAAATTGCATTTCAAACTTGTCATTAACTTTTCAATGTACTTGCTCAAGACTTCTATTTTTGACAGATTTTTAACTTTTTTATTCGTCACATGACTGAGACCAAAAATGGAATAATGCCTTTGAAATCTACATTTTAGGGAATTTGGACATGTTCTCGGGGCTGATGATACCAAATTGCATTTCAAACTTGCCATTTACTTTTCAATGAACTTGCTCAAGACTTCTATTTTTGACAGATTTTTAACTTTTTTATTCGTCACATGACTGAGACCAAAAATGGAATAATGCCTTTAAAATCTAAAGTTTAGGGAATTTGGACATGTTCTGAAGGCTGATGATACCAAATTGCATTTCAAACTTGTCATTAACATCCCAGTGTACTTGCTCAAGACTTCTATTTTTGACAGATTTTTAACTTTTTTATTCGTCACATGACTGTCATCAAAAATGGAATAATGCCTTTAAAATCTAAATTTTAGGGAATTTGGACATGTTCTGAAGGCTGATGATACCAAATTGCATTTCAAACTTGTCATTAACTTTTCAATGTACTTGCTCAAGACTTCTATTTTTGACAGATTTTTAACTTTTTTATTCGTCACATGACTGTCATCAAAAATGGAATAATGCCTTTAAAATCTAAAGTTTAGGGAATTTGGACATGTTCTCTAGGCTGATGATACCAAATTGCATTTCAAACTTGTCATTAACTTTTCAATGTACTTGCTCAAGACTTCTATTTTTGACAGATTTTTAACTTTTTTATTCGTCACATGACTGAGACCAAAAATGGAATAATGCCTTTAAAATCTACAGTTTAGGGAATTTGGAATGTTCTCTGGGCTGATGATACCAAATTGCATTTCAAACTTGTCATTAACTTTTCAATGTACTTGCTCAAGACTTCTATTTTTGACAGATTTTTAACTTTTTTATTCGTCACATGACTGAGACCAAAAATGGAATAATGCCTTTAAAATCTACATTTTAAGGGAATTTGGACATGTTCTCTAGGCTGATTATACCAAATAGCACTTCAAACTTGTGATTAACATCCCAGTGTACTTGCTCAAGACTTCTATTTTTGACAGATTTTTAACTTTTTTATTCGTCACATGACTGTCACCAAAAATGGAATAATGCGTTTGAAATCTACAGTTTAGGGAATTTGGACATGTTCTCTGGGCTGATGATACCAAATTGCATTTCAAACTTGTCATTAACTTTTCAATGTACTTGCTCAAGACTTCTATTTTTGACAGATTTTTTACTTTTTTATTCGTCACATGACTGAGACCAGAAATGGATTAATGCCTTTAAAATCTACATTTTAGGTAATTTGGACATGTTCTCTGGGCTGATGATACCAAATTGCATTTCAAACTTGTCATTAACTTTTCAATGTACTTGCTCAAGACTTCTATTTTTGACAGATTTTTAACTTTTTTATTCGTCACATGACTGAGACCAAAAATGGAATAATGCCTTTGAAATCTACAGTTTAGGGAATTTGGACATGTTCTCTAGGCTGATGATACCAAATTGCATTTCAAACTTGTCATTCACTTCCCACTGTACTTGCACAAGACTTCTATTTTTGACAGATTTTTAACTTTTTTATTCGTCACATGACTGAGACCAAAAATGGAATAATGCCTTTAAAATCTACATTTTAAGGAATTTGGACATGTTCTCTGGGCTGATGATACCAAATTGCATTTCAAACTTGTGATTAACATCCCAGTGTACTTGCTCAAGACTTCTATTTTTGACAGATTTTTAACTTTTTTATTCGTCACATGACTGTCATCAAAAATGGATTAATGCCTTTAAAATCTATAGTTTAGGAAATTTGGACATGTTCTCTTTGCTGATGATACCAAATTGCATTTCAAACTTGTCATTAACTTTTCAATGTACTTGCTCAAGACTTCTATTTTTGACAGATTTTTAACTTTTTTATTCGTCACATGACTGTCATCAAAAATGGAATAATGCCTCTAAAATCTACAGTTTATGGAATCTGGACATGTTCTCCGGGCTGATGATACCAAATTGCATTTCAAACTTGTCATTAACTTCCCACTGTACTTGCTCAAGACTTCTATTTTTGACAGATTTTTAACTTTTTTATTCGTCACATGACTGAGACCAAAAATGGAATAATGCCTTTAAAACCTACATTTTAGGGAATTTGGACATGTTCTCTCGGCTGATGATACCAAATTGCATTTCAAACTTGTCATGAACTTTTCAATGTACTTGCTCAAGACTTCTATTTTTGACAGATTTTTAACTTTTTTATTCGTCACATGACTGTCATCAAAAATGGAATAATGCCTCTAAAATCTACAGTTTAGGGAATCTGGACATGTTCTCCGGGCTGATGATACCAAATTGCATTTCAAACTTGTCATTAACTTCCCACTGTACTTGCACAAGACTTCTATTTTTGACAGATTTTTAACTTTTTTATTCGTCACATGACTGAGACCAAAAATGGATTAATGCCTTTAAAATCTACATTTTAGGGAATTTGGACATGTTCTCTGGGCTGATGATACCAAATTGCATTTCAAACTTGTCATTAACTTTTCAATGTACTTGCTCAAGACTTCTATTTTTGACAGATTTTTAACTTTTTTATTCGTCACATGACTGTCATCAAAAATGGAATAATGCCTTTAAAATCTAAAGTTTAGGGAATTTGGACATGTTCTCTAGGCTGATGATACCAAATTGCATTTCAAACTTGTCATTAACTTTTCAATGTACTTGCTCAAGACTTCTATTTTTGACAGATTTTTAACTTTTTTATTCGTCACATGACTGAGAGCAAAAATGGATTAATGCCTTTAAAATCTACATTTTAGGGAATTTGGACATGTTCTCTAGGCTGATGATACCAAATTGCATTTCAAACTTGTCATTAACTTTTCAATGTACTTGCTCAAGACTTCTATTTTTGACAGATTTTTAACTTTTTTATTCGTCACATGACTGTCATCAAAAATGGAATAATGCCTTTAAAATCTAAAGTTTAGGGAATTTGGACATGTTCTCTAGGCTGATGATACCAAATTGCATTTCAAACTTGTCATTAACTTTTCAATGTACTTGCTCAAGACTTCTATTTTTGACAGATTTTTAACTTTTTTATTCGTCACATGACTGAGACCAAAAATGGAATAATGCCTTTAAAATCTACAGTTTAGGGAATTTGGAATGTTCTCTGGGCTGATGATACCAAATTGCATTTCAAACTTGTCATTAACTTTTCAATGTACTTGCTCAAGACTTCTATTTTTGACAGATTTTTAACTTTTTTATTCGTCACATGACTGAGACCAAAAATGGAATAATGCCTTTAAAATCTACATTTTAAGGGAATTTGGACATGTTCTCTAGGCTGATTATACCAAATAGCACTTCAAACTTGTGATTAACATCCCAGTGTACTTGCTCAAGACTTCTATTTTTGACAGATTTTTAACTTTTTTATTCGTCACATGACTGTCACCAAAAATGGAATAATGCGTTTGAAATCTACAGTTTAGGGAATTTGGACATGTTCTCTGGGCTGATGATACCAAATTGCATTTCAAACTTGTCATTAACTTTTCAATGTACTTGCTCAAGACTTCTATTTTTGACAGATTTTTTACTTTTTTATTCGTCACATGACTGAGACCAGAAATGGATTAATGCCTTTAAAATCTACATTTTAGGTAATTTGGACATGTTCTCTGGGCTGATGATACCAAATTGCATTTCAAACTTGTCATTAACTTTTCAATGTACTTGCTCAAGACTTCTATTTTTGACAGATTTTTAACTTTTTTATTCGTCACATGACTGAGACCAAAAATGGAATAATGCCTTTGAAATCTACAGTTTAGGGAATTTGGACATGTTCTCTAGGCTGATGATACCAAATTGCATTTCAAACTTGTCATTCACTTCCCACTGTACTTGCACAAGACTTCTATTTTTGACAGATTTTTAACTTTTTTATTCGTCACATGACTGAGACCAAAAATGGAATAATGCCTTTAAAATCTACATTTTAAGGAATTTGGACATGTTCTCTGGGCTGATGATACCAAATTGCATTTCAAACTTGTGATTAACATCCCAGTGTACTTGCTCAAGACTTCTATTTTTGACAGATTTTTAACTTTTTTATTCGTCACATGACTGTCATCAAAAATGGATTAATGCCTTTAAAATCTATAGTTTAGGAAATTTGGACATGTTCTCTTTGCTGATGATACCAAATTGCATTTCAAACTTGTCATTAACTTTTCAATGTACTTGCTCAAGACTTCTATTTTTGACAGATTTTTAACTTTTTTATTCGTCACATGACTGTCATCAAAAATGGAATAATGCCTCTAAAATCTACAGTTTATGGAATCTGGACATGTTCTCCGGGCTGATGATACCAAATTGCATTTCAAACTTGTCATTAACTTCCCACTGTACTTGCTCAAGACTTCTATTTTTGACAGATTTTTAACTTTTTTATTCGTCACATGACTGAGACCAAAAATGGAATAATGCCTTTAAAACCTACATTTTAGGGAATTTGGACATGTTCTCTCGGCTGATGATACCAAATTGCATTTCAAACTTGTCATGAACTTTTCAATGTACTTGCTCAAGACTTCTATTTTTGACAGATTTTTAACTTTTTTATTCGTCACATGACTGTCATCAAAAATGGAATAATGCCTCTAAAATCTACAGTTTAGGGAATCTGGACATGTTCTCCGGGCTGATGATACCAAATTGCATTTCAAACTTGTCATTAACTTCCCACTGTACTTGCACAAGACTTCTATTTTTGACAGATTTTTAACTTTTTTATTCGTCACATGACTGAGACCAAAAATGGATTAATGCCTTTAAAATCTACATTTTAGGGAATTTGGACATGTTCTCTGGGCTGATGATACCAAATTGCATTTCAAACTTGTCATTAACTTTTCAATGTACTTGCTCAAGACTTCTATTTTTGACAGATTTTTAACTTTTTTATTCGTCACATGACTGTCATCAAAAATGGAATAATGCCTTTAAAATCTAAAGTTTAGGGAATTTGGACATGTTCTCTAGGCTGATGATACCAAATTGCATTTCAAACTTGTCATTAACTTTTCAATGTACTTGCTCAAGACTTCTATTTTTGACAGATTTTTAACTTTTTTATTCGTCACATGACTGAGAGCAAAAATGGATTAATGCCTTTAAAATCTACATTTTAGGGAATTTGGACATGTTCTCTAGGCTGATGATACCAAATTGCATTTCAAACTTGTCATTAACTTTTCAATGTACTTGCTCAAGACTTCTATTTTTGACAGATTTTTAACTTTTTTATTCGTCACATGACTGAGACCAAAAATGGAATAATGCCTTTAAAATCTACATTTTAGGGAATTTGGAATGTTCTCTGGGCTGATGATACCAAATTGCATTTCAAACTTGTCATTAACTTTTCAATGTACTTGCTCAAGACTTCTATTTTTGACAGATTTTTAACTTTTTTATTCGTCACATGACTGAGACCAAAAATGGAATAATGCCTTTGAAATCTACATTTTAGGGAATTTGGACATGTTCTCGGGGCTGATGATACCAAATTGCATTTCAAACTTGCCATTTACTTTTCAATGAACTTGCTCAAGACTTCTATTTTTGACAGATTTTTAACTTTTTTATTCGTCACATGACTGAGACCAAAAATGGAATAATGCCTTTGAAATCTACATTTTAGGGAATTTGGACATGTTCTCGGGGCTGATGATACCAAATTGCATTTCAAACTTGCCATTTACTTTTCAATGAACTTGCTCAAGACTTCTATTTTTGACAGATTTTTAACTTTTTTATTCGTCACATGACTGAGACCAAAAATGGAATAATGCCTTTGAAATCTACATTTTAGGGAATTTGGACATGTTCTCGGGGCTGATGATACCAAATTGCATTTCAAACTTGTGATTAACATCCCAGTGTACTTGCTCAAGACTTCTATTTTTGACAGATTTTTAACTTTTTTATTCGTCACATGACTGTCATCAAAAATGGAATAATGCCTCTAAAATCTACAGTTTAGGGAATCTGGACATGTTCTCTGGGCTGATGATACCAAATTGCACTTGAAACTTGTCATTAACTTCCCACTGTACTTGCACAAGACTTCTATTTTTGACAGATTTTTAACTTTTTTATTCGTCACATGACTGTCACCAAAAATGGAATAATGCCTTTAAAATCTACATTTTAGGGAATTTGGACATGTTCTCTGGGCTGATGATACCAAATTGCACTTGAAACTTGTCATTAACTTTTCAATGTACTTGCTCAAGACTTCTATTTTTGACAGATTTTTAACTTTTTTATTCGTCACATGACTGAGACCAAAAATGGAATAATGCCTTTAAAATCTACATTTTAGGGAATTTGGACATGTTCTCTAGGCTGATGATACCAAATTGCATTTCAAACTTGTCATTGACTTTTCAATGTACTTGCTCAAGACTTCTATTTTTGACAGATTTTTAACTTTTTTATTCGTCACATGACTGAGACCAAAAATGGATTAATGCCTTTAAAATCTACATTTTAAGGGAATTTGGACATGTTCTCTAGGCTGATGATACCAAATTGCACTTGAAACTTGTCATTAACTTTTCAATGTACTTGCTCAAGACTTCTATTTTTGAAAGATTTTTAACTTTTTTATTCGTCATATGACTGAGACCAAAAATGGAATAATGCCTTTAAAATCTACAGTTTAGGGAATTTGGACATGTTCTCTGGGCTGATGATACCAAATTGCATTTCAAACTTGTCATAAACATCCCAGTGTACTTGCTCAAGACTTCTATTTTTGACAGATTTTTAACTTTTTTATTCGTCACATGACTGAGACCAAAAATGGAATAATGCCTTTAAAATCTACATTTTAAGGAATTTGGACATGTTCTCTGGTCTGATGAAACCAAATTGCATTTCAAACTTGTCATTAACTTTTCAATGTACTTGCTCAAGACTTCTATTTTTGACAGATTTTTAACTTTTTTATTCGTCACATGACTGTCATCAAAAATGGAATAATGCCTTTAAAATCTACATTTTAGGGAATTTGGACATGTTCTCTAGGCTGATGATACCAAATTGCATTTCAAACTTGTCATTAACTTTTCAATGTACTTGCTCAAGACTTCTATTTTTGACAGATTTTTAACTTTTTTATTCGTCACATGACTGAGAGCAAAAATGGATTAATGCCTTTAAAATCTACATTTTAGGTAATTTGGACATGTTCTCTAGGCTGATGATACCAAATTGCATTTCAAACTTGTCATTAACTTTTCAATGTCCTTGCTCAAGACTTCTATTTTTGACAGATTTTTAACTTTTTTATTCGTCACATGACTGAGACCAAAAATGGAATAATGCCTTTAAAATCTACAGTTTAGGGAATTTGGAATGTTCTCTGGGCTGATGATACCAAATTGCATTTCAAACTTGTCATTAACTTTTCAATGTACTTGCTCAAGACTTCTATTTTTGACAGATTTTTAACTTTTTTATTCGTCACATGACTGAGACCAAAAATGGAATAATGCCTTTGAAATCTACATTTTAGGGAGTTTGGACATGTTCTCGGGGCTGATGATACCAAATTGCATTTCAAACTTGCCATTTACTTTTCAATGAACTTGCTCAAGACTTCTATTTTTGACAGATTTTTAACTTTTTTATTCGTCACATGACTGAGACCAAAAATGGAATAATGCCTTTGAAATCTACATTTTAGGGAATTTGGACATGTTCTCGGGGCTGATGATACCAAATTGCATTTCAAACTTGTGATTAACATCCCAGTGTACTTGCTCAAGACTTCTATTTTTGACAGATTTTTAACTTTTTTATTCGTCACATGACTGTCATCAAAAATGGAATAATGCCTCTAAAATCTACAGTTTAGGGAATCTGGACATGTTCTCCGGGCTGATGATACCAAATTGCACTTGAAACTTGTCATTAACTTCCCACTGTACTTGCACAAGACTTCTATTTTTGACAGATTTTTAACTTTTTTATTCGTCACATGACTGTCACCAAAAATGGAATAATGCCTTTAAAATCTACATTTTAGGGAATTTGGACATGTTCTCTGGGCTGATGATACCAAATTGCACTTCAAACTTGTCATTAACTTTTCAATGTACTTGCTCAAGACTTCTATTTTTGACAGATTTTTAACTTTTTTATTCGTCACATGACTGAGACCAAAAATGGAATAATGCCTTTAAAATCTACATTTTAGGGAATTTGGACATGTTCTCTGGGCTGATGATACCAAATTGCATTTCAAACTTGTCATTGACTTTTCAATGTACTTGCTCAAGACTTCTATTTTTGACAGATTTTTAACTTTTTTATTCGTCACATGACTGAGACCAAAAATGGATTAATGCCTTTAAAATCTACATTTTAAGGGAATTTGGACATGTTCTCTAGGCTGATGATACCAAATTGCACTTGAAACTTGTCATTAACTTTTCAATGTACTTGCTCAAGACTTCTATTTTTGAAAGATTTTTAACTTTTTTATTCGTCATATGACTGAGACCAAAAATGGAATAATGCCTTTAAAATCTACAGTTTAGGGAATTTGGACATGTTCTCTAGGCTGATGATACCAAATTGCATTTCAAACTTGTCATTAACATCCCAGTGTACTTGCTCAAAACTTCTATTTTTGACAGATTTTTAACTTTTTTATTCGTCACATGACTGAGACCAAAAATGGATGAATGCCTTTAAAATCTACATTTTAAGGGAATTTGGACATGTTCTCTAGGCTGATGATACCAAATTGCACTTGAAACTTGTCATTAACTTTTCAATGTACTTGCTCAAGACTTCTATTTTTGACAGATTTTTAACTTTTTTATTCGTCACATGACTGAGACCAAAAATGGATTAATGCCTTTGAAATCTACATTTTAGGGAATTTGGACATGTTCTCTGGGCTGATGATACCAAATTGCATTTCAAACTTGTGATTAACATCCCAGTGTACTTGCTCAAGGCTTCTATTTTTGACAGATTTTTAACTTTTTTATTCGTCACATGACTGTCATCAAAAATGGAATAATGCCTTTAAAATCTAAAGTTTAGGGAATTTGGACATGTTCTGTAGGCTGATGATACCAAATTGCATTTCAAACTTGTCATGAACTTTTCAATGTACTTGCACAAGACTTCTATTTTTTACAGATTTTTAACTTTTTTATTCGTCACATGACTGTCATCAAAAATGGAATAATGCCTCTAAAATCTGCAGTTTAGGGAATCTGGACATGTTCTCTGGGCTGATGATACCAAATTGCATTTCAAACTTGTCATGAACTTTTCAATGTACTTGCTCAAGGCTTCTATTTTTGACAGATTTTTAACTTTTTTATTCGTCACATGACTGAGACCAAAAATGGAATGATGCCTTTAAAATCTACATTTTAGGGAATTTGGACATGTTCTCTAGGCTGATGATACCAAATTGCATTTCAAACTTGTCATTAACATCCCAGTGTACTTGCTCAAGACTTCTATTTTTGACAGATTTTTTACTTTTTTATTCGTCACATGACTGAGAACAGAAACGGATTAATGCCTTTAAAATCTACATTTTAGGGAATTTGGACATGTTCTCTAGGCTGATGATACCAAATTGCATTTCAAACTTGTCATTAACTTTTCAATGTACTTGCTCAAGACTTCTATTTTTGACAGATTTTTAACTTTTTTATTCGTCACATGACTGAGATCAAAAATGGAATAATGCCTTTGAAGTCTACATTTTAGGGAATTTGGACATGTTCTCGGGGCTGATGATACCAAATTGCATTTCAAACTTGCCATTTACTTTTCAATGAACTTGCTCAAGACTTCTAGTTTTGACAGATTTTTAACTTTTTTATTCGTCACATGACTGAGACCAAAAATGGAATAATGCCTTTGAAATCTACATTTTAGGGAATTTGGACATGTTCTCTGGGCTGATGATACCAAATTGCATTTCAAACTTGTGATTAACATCCCAGTGTACTTGCTCAAGACTTCTATTTTTGACAGATTTTTAACTTTATTATTCGTCACATGACTGTCATCAAAAATGGATTAATGCCTTTAAAATCTACAGTTTAGGGAATTTGGACATGTTCTCTAGGCTGATGATACCAAATTGCATTTCAAACTTGTCATTAACTTTTCAATGTACTTGCTCAAGACTTCTATTTTTGACAGATTTTTAACTTTTTTATTCGTCACATGACTGTCATCAAAAATGGAATAATGCCTCTAAAATCTACAGTTTAGGGAATCTGGACATGTTCTCTGGGCTGATGATACCAAATTGCACTTGAAACTTGTCATTAACTTCCCACTGTACTTGCACAAGACTTCTATTTTTGACAGATTTTTAACTTTTTTATTCGTCACATGACTGAGACCAAAAATGGAATAATTCCTTTAAAATCTACATTTTAGGGAATTTGGACATGTTCTCAGGGCTGATGATACCAAATTGCACTTCAAACATGTCATTAACTTTTCAATGTACTTGCTCAAGACTTCTATTTTTTACAGATTTTTAACTTTTTTATTCGTCACATGACTGAGACCAAAAATGGAATAATGCCTTTAAAATCTACATTTTAGGGAATTTGGACATGTTCTCTAGGCTGATGATACCAAATTGCATTTCAAACTTGTCATTGACTTTTCAATGTACTTGCTCAAGACTTCTATTTTTGACAGATTTTTAACTTTTTTATTCGTGACATGACTGTCATCAAAAATGGATTAATGCCTTTAAAATCTAAAATTTAGGTTATCTGGACATGTTCTCTAGGCTGATGATACCAAATTGCATTTCAAACTTGTCATTAACATCCCAGTGTACTTGCTCAAGACTTCTATTTTTGACAGATTTTTAACTTTTTTATTCGTCACATGACTGAGATCAAAAATGGAATAATGCCTTTGAAGTCTACATTTTAGGGAATTTGGACATGTTCTCGGGGCTGATGATACCAAATTGCATTTCAAACTTGCCATTTACTTTTCAATGAACTTGCTCAAGACTTCTAGTTTTGACAGATTTTTAACTTTTTTATTCGTCACATGACTGAGACCAAAAATGGAATAATGCCTTTGAAATCTACATTTTAGGGAATTTGGACATGTTCTCTGGGCTGATGATACCAAATTGCATTTCAAACTTGTGATTAACATCCCAGTGTACTTGCTCAAGACTTCTATTTTTGACAGATTTTTAACTTTATTATTCGTCACATGACTGTCATCAAAAATGGATTAATGCCTTTAAAATCTACAGTTTAGGGAATTTGGACATGTTCTCTAGGCTGATGATACCAAATTGCATTTCAAACTTGTCATTAACTTTTCAATGTACTTGCTCAAGACTTCTATTTTTGACAGATTTTTAACTTTTTTATTCGTCACATGACTGTCATCAAAAATGGAATAATGCCTCTAAAATCTACAGTTTAGGGAATCTGGACATGTTCTCTGGGCTGATGATACCAAATTGCACTTGAAACTTGTCATTAACTTCCCACTGTACTTGCACAAGACTTCTATTTTTGACAGATTTTTAACTTTTTTATTCGTCACATGACTGAGACCAAAAATGGAATAATTCCTTTAAAATCTACATTTTAGGGAATTTGGACATGTTCTCAGGGCTGATGATACCAAATTGCACTTCAAACATGTCATGAACTTTTCAATGTACTTGCTCAAGACTTCTATTTTTTACAGATTTTTAACTTTTTTATTCGTCACATGACTGAGACCAAAAATGGAATAATGCCTTTAAAATCTACATTTTAGGGAATTTGGACATGTTCTCTAGGCTGATGATACCAAATTGCATTTCAAACTTGTCATTGACTTTTCAATGTACTTGCTCAAGACTTCTATTTTTGACAGATTTTTAACTTTTTTATTCGTGACATGACTGTCATCAAAAATGGATTAATGCCTTTAAAATCTAAAATTTAGGTTATCTGGACATGTTCTCTAGGCTGATGATACCAAATTGCATTTCAAACTTGTCATTAACATCCCAGTGTACTTGCTCAAGGCTTCTTTTTTTGAAAGATTTTTTACTTTTTTATTCGTCATATGACTGAGACCAAAAATGGAATAATGCCTTTAAAATCTACAGTTTAGGGAATTTGGACATGTTCTTTAGGCTGATGATACCAAATTGCATTTCAAACTTGTCATTAACATCCCAGTGTACTTGCTCAAGACTTCTATTTTTGACAGATTTTTAACTTTTTTATTCGTCACATGACTGAGACCAAAAATGGATTAATGCCTTTAAAATCTACATTTTAAGGGAATTTGGACATGTTCTCTGGGCTGATGATACCAAATTGCACTTGAAACTTGTCATTAACTTTTCAATGTACTTGCTCAAGACTTCTATTTTTGACAGATTTTTAACTTTTTTATTCGTCACATGACTGAGACCAAAAATGGATTAATGCCTTTAAAATCTACATTTTAGGGAATTTGGACATGTTCTCTGGGCTGATGATACCAAATTGCATTTCAAACTTGTGATTAACATCCCAGTGTACTTGCTCAAGGCTTCTATTTTTGACAGATTTTTAACTTTTTTATTCGTCACATGACTGAGACCAAAAATGGATTAATGCCTTTAAAATCTACATTTTAGGGAATTTGGACATGTTCTCTAGGCTGATGATACCAAATTGCATTTCAAACTTGTCATTAACTTTTCAATGTACTTGCTCAAGACTTCTATTTTTGACAGATTTTTAACTTTTTTATTCGTCACATGACTGAGACCAAAAATGGAATAATGCCTTTGAAATCTACATTTTAGGGAATTTGGACATGTTCTCTGGGCTGATGATACCAAATTGCATTTCAAACTTGCCATTTACTTTTCAATGAACTTGCTCAAGACTTCTATTTTTGACAGATTTTTAACTTTTTTATTCGTCACATGACTGAGACCAAAAATGGAATAATGCCTTTGAAATCTACATTTTAGGGAATTTGGACATGTTCTCTGGGCTGATGATACCAAATTGCATTTCAAACTTGTGATTAACATCCCAGTGTACTTGCTCAAGACTTCTATTTTTGACAGATTTTTAACTTTTTTATTCGTCACATGACTGTCATCAAAAATGGAATAATGCCTCTAAAATCTACAGTTTAGGGAATTTGGACATGTTCTCCGGGCTGATGATACCAAATTGCACTTGAAACTTGTCATTAACTTCCCACTGTACTTGCACAAGACTTCTATTTTTGACAGATTTTTAACTTTTTTATTCGTCACATGACTGAGACCAAAAATGGAATAATTGCTTTAAAATCTACAGTTTAGGGAATTTGGACATGTTCTCTGGGCTGATGATACCAAATTGCACTTCAAACATGTCATTAACTTTTCAATGTACTTGCTCAAGACTTCTATTTTTGACAGATTTTTAACTTTTTTATTCGTCACATGACTGAGACCAAAAATGGATTAATGCCTTTAAAATCTACATTTTAGGGAATTTGGACATGTTCTCTGGGCTGATGATACCAAATTGCATTTCAAACTTGTGATTAACATCCCAGTGTACTTGCTCAAGGCTTCTATTTTTGACAGATTTTTTACTTTTTTATTCGTCACATGACTGAGACCAAAAATGGATTAATGCCTTTAAAATCTACATTTTAAGGAATTTGGACATGTTCTCTGGTCTGATGATACCAAATTGCATTTCAAACTTGTGGTTAACATCCCAGTGTACTTGCTCAAGACTTCTATTTTTGACAGATTTTTAACTTTTTTATTCGTCACATGACTGTCATCAAAAATGGAATAATGCCTTTAAAATCTAAAGTTTAGGGAATTTGGACATGTTCTCTAGGCTGATGATACCAAATTGCATTTCAAACTTGTCATTAACTTTTCAATGTACTTGCTCAAGACTTCTATTTTTGACAGATTTTTAACTTTTTTATTCGTCACATGACTGAGAGCAAAAATGGATTAATGCCTTTAAAATCTACATTTTAGGTAATTTGGACATGTTCTCTAGGCTGATGATACCAAATTGCATTTCAAACTTGTCATTAACTTTTCAATGTACTTGCTCAAGACTTCTATTTTTGGCAGATTTTTAACTTTTTTATTCGTCACATGACTGAGACCAAAAATGGAATAATGCCTTTAAAATCTACAGTTTAGGGAATTTGGAATGTTCTCTGGGCTGATGATACCAAATTGCATTTCAAACTTGTCATTAACTTTTCAATGTACTTGCTCAAGACTTCTATTTTTGACAGATTTTTAACTTTTTTATTCGTCACATGACTGTGACCAAAAATGGATTAATGCCTTTAAAATCTACATTTTAGGGAATTTGGACATGTTCTCTGGGCTGATGATACCAAATTGCATTTCAAACTTGTCATTAACATCCCAGTGTACTTGCTCAAGACTTCTATTTTTGACAGATTTTTTACTTTTTTATTCGTCACATGACTGAGACCAGAAATGGATTAATGCCTTTAAAATCTACATTTTAGGGAATTTGGACATGTTCTCTAGGCTGATGATACCAAATTGCATTTCAAACTTGTCATTACCTTTTCAATGTACTTGCTCAAGACTTCTATTTTTGACAGATTTTTAACTTTTTTATTCGTCACATGACTGAGACCAAAAATGGAATAATGCCTTTGAAATCTACATTTTAGGGAATTTGGACATGTTCTCTGGGCTGATGATACCAAATTGCATTTCAAACTTGTGATTAACATCCCAGTGTACTTGCTCAAGGCTTCTATTTTTGACAGATTTTTTACTTTTTTATTCGTCACATGACTGAGACCAAAAATGGATTAATGCCTTTAAAATCTACATTTTAAGGAATTTGGACATGTTCTCTGGTCTGATGATACCAAATTGCATTTCAAACTTGTGGTTAACATCCCAGTGTACTTGCTCAAGACTTCTATTTTTGACAGATTTTTAACTTTTTTATTCGTCACATGACTGTCATCAAAAATGGAATAATGCCTTTAAAATCTAAAGTTTAGGGAATTTGGACATGTTCTCTAGGCTGATGATACCAAATTGCATTTCAAACTTGTCATTAACTTTTCAATGTACTTGCACAAGACTTCTATTTTTGACAGATTTTTAACTTTTTTATTCGTCACATGACTGAGAGCAAAAATGGATTAATGCCTTTAAAATCTACATTTTAGGTAATTTGGACATGTTCTCTAGGCTGATGATACCAAATTGCATTTCAAACTTGTCATTAACTTTTCAATGTACTTGCTCAAGACTTCTATTTTTGGCAGATTTTTAACTTTTTTATTCGTCACATGACTGAGACCAAAAATGGAATAATGCCTTTAAAATCTACAGTTTAGGGAATTTGGAATGTTCTCTGGGCTGATGATACCAAATTGCATTTCAAACTTGTCATTAACTTTTCAATGTACTTGCTCAAGACTTCTATTTTTGACAGATTTTTAACTTTTTTATTCGTCACATCACTGTGACCAAAAATGGATTAATGCCTTTAAAATCTACATTTTAGGGAATTTGGACATGTTCTCTGGGCTGATGATACCAAATTGCATTTCAAACTTGTCATTAACATCCCAGTGTACTTGCTCAAGACTTCTATTTTTGACAGATTTTTTACTTTTTTATTCGTCACATGACTGAGACCAGAAATGGATTAATGCCTTTAAAATCTACATTTTAGGGAATTTGGACATGTTCTCTAGGCTGATGATACCAAATTGCATTTCAAACTTGTCATTACCTTTTCAATGTACTTGCTCAAGACTTCTATTTTTGACAGATTTTTAACTTTTTTATTCGTCACATGACTGAGACCAAAAATGGAATAATGCCTTTGAAATCTACATTTTAGGGAATTTGGACATGTTCTCGGGGCTGATGATACCAAATTGGATTTCAAACTTGCCATTTACTTTTCAATGAACTTGCTCAAGACTTCTATTTTTGACAGATTTTTAACTTTTTTATTCGTCACATGACTGAGACCAAAAATGGAATAATTCCTTTAAAATCTACATTTTAGGGAATTTGGACATGTTCTCGGGGCTGATGATACCAAATTGCACTTCAAACATGTCATTAACTTTTCAATGTACTTGCTCAAGACTTCTATTTTTTACAGATTTTTAACTTTTTTATTCGTCACATGACTGAGACCAAAAATGGAATAATGCCTTTAAAATCTACATTTTAGGGAATTTGGACATGTTCTCTAGGCTGATGATACCAAATTGCATTTCAAACTTGTCATTGACTTTTCAATGTACTTGCTCAAGACTTCTATTTTTGACAGATTTTTAACTTTTTTATTCGTGACATGACTGTCATCAAAAATGGATTAATGCCTTTAAAATCTAAAATTTAGGTTATCTGGACATGTTCTCTAGGCTGATGATACCAAATTGCATTTCAAACTTGTCATTAACATCCCAGTGTACTTGCTCAAGGCTTCTTTTTTTGAAAGATTTTTTACTTTTTTATTCGTCATATGACTGAGACCAAAAATGGAATAATGCCTTTAAAATCTACATTTTAGGGAATTTGGACATGTTCTTTAGGCTGATGATACCAAATTGCATTTCAAACTTGTCATTAACATCCCAGTGTACTTGCTCAAGACTTCTATTTTTGACAGATTTTTAACTTTTTTATTCGTCACATGACTGAGACCAAAAATGGATTAATGCCTTTAAAATCTACATTTTAAGGGAATTTGGACATGTTCTCTGGGCTGATGATACCAAATTGCACTTGAAACTTGTCATTAACTTTTCAATGTACTTGCTCAAGACTTCTATTTTTGACAGATTTTTAACTTTTTTATTCGTCACATGACTGAGACCAAAAATGGATTAATGCCTTTAAAATCTACATTTTAGGGAATTTGGACATGTTCTCTGGGCTGATGATACCAAATTGCATTTCAAACTTGTGATTAACATCCCAGTGTACTTGCTCAAGGCTTCTATTTTTGACAGATTTTTTACTTTTTTATTCGTCACATGACTGAGACCAGAAATGGATTAATGCCTTTAAAATCTACATTTTAGGGAATTTGGACATGTTCTCTAGGCTGATGATACCAAATTGCATTTCAAACTTGTCATTAACTTTTCAATGTACTTGCTCAAGACTTCTATTTTTGACAGATTTTTAACTTTTTTATTCGTCACATGACTGAGACCAAAAATGGAATAATGCCTTTGAAATCTACATTTTAGGGAATTTGGACATGTTCTCTGGGCTGATGATACCAAATTGCATTTCAAACTTGCCATTTACTTTTCAATGAACTTGCTCAAGACTTCTATTTTTGACAGATTTTTAACTTTTTTATTCGTCACATGACTGAGACCAAAAATGGAATAATGCCTTTGAAATCTACATTTTAGGGAATTTGGACATGTTCTCTGGGCTGATGATACCAAATTGCATTTCAAACTTGTGATTAACATCCCAGTGTACTTGCTCAAGACTTCTATTTTTGACAGATTTTTAACTTTTTTATTCGTCACATGACTGTCATCAAAAATGGAATAATGCCTCTAAAATCTACAGTTTAGGGAATCTGGACATGTTCTCCGGGCTGATGATACCAAATTGCACTTGAAACTTGTCATTAACTTTTCAATGTACTTGCTCAAGACTTCTATTTTTGACAGATTTTTAACTTTTTTATTCGTCACATGACTGAGACCAAAAATGGAATAATGCCTTTAAAATCTACATTTTAGGGAATTTGGACATGTTCTCTAGGCTGATGATACCAAATTGCATTTCAAACTTGTCATTGACTTTTCAATGTACTTGCTCAAGACTTCTATTTTTGACAGATTTTTAACTTTTTTATTCGTCACATGACTGAGACCAAAAATGGAATAATGCCTTTAAAATCTACATTTTAAGGGAATTTGGACATGTTCTCTAGGCTGATTATACCAAATAGCACTTCAAACTTGTGATTAACATCCCAGTGTACTTGCTCAAGACTTCTATTTTTGACAGATTTTTAACTTTTTTATTCGTCACATGACTGTCACCAAAAATGGAATAATGCGTTTGAAATCTACAGTTTAGGGAATTTGGACATGTTCTCTGGGCTGATGATACCAAATTGCATTTCAAACTTGTCATTAACTTTTCAATGTACTTGCTCAAGACTTCTATTTTTGACAGATTTTTTACTTTTTTATTCGTCACATGACTGAGACCAGAAATGGATTAATGCCTTTAAAATCTACATTTTAGGTAATTTGGACATGTTCTCTGGGCTGATGATACCAAATTGCATTTCAAACTTGTCATTAACTTTTCAATGTACTTGCTCAAGACTTCTATTTTTGACAGATTTTTAACTTTTTTATTCGTCACATGACTGAGACCAAAAATGGAATAATGCCTTTGAAATCTACAGTTTAGGGAATTTGGACATGTTCTCTAGGCTGATGATACCAAATTGCATTTCAAACTTGTCATTCACTTCCCACTGTACTTGCACAAGACTTCTATTTTTGACAGATTTTTAACTTTTTTATTCGTCACATGACTGAGACCAAAAATGGAATAATGCCTTTAAAATCTACATTTTAAGGAATTTGGACATGTTCTCTGGGCTGATGATACCAAATTGCATTTCAAACTTGTGATTAACATCCCAGTGTACTTGCTCAAGACTTCTATTTTTGACAGATTTTTAACTTTTTTATTCGTCACATGACTGTCATCAAAAATGGATTAATGCCTTTAAAATCTATAGTTTAGGAAATTTGGACATGTTCTCTTTGCTGATGATACCAAATTGCATTTCAAACTTGTCATTAACTTTTCAATGTACTTGCTCAAGACTTCTATTTTTGACAGATTTTTAACTTTTTTATTCGTCACATGACTGTCATCAAAAATGGAATAATGCCTCTAAAATCTACAGTTTATGGAATCTGGACATGTTCTCCGGGCTGATGATACCAAATTGCATTTCAAACTTGTCATTAACTTCCCACTGTACTTGCTCAAGACTTCTATTTTTGACAGATTTTTAACTTTTTTATTCGTCACATGACTGAGACCAAAAATGGAATAATGCCTTTAAAACCTACATTTTAGGGAATTTGGACATGTTCTCTCGGCTGATGATACCAAATTGCATTTCAAACTTGTCATGAACTTTTCAATGTACTTGCTCAAGACTTCTATTTTTGACAGATTTTTAACTTTTTTATTCGTCACATGACTGTCATCAAAAATGGAATAATGCCTCTAAAATCTACAGTTTAGGGAATCTGGACATGTTCTCCGGGCTGATGATACCAAATTGCATTTCAAACTTGTCATTAACTTCCCACTGTACTTGCACAAGACTTCTATTTTTGACAGATTTTTAACTTTTTTATTCGTCACATGACTGAGACCAAAAATGGATTAATGCCTTTAAAATCTACATTTTAGGGAATTTGGACATGTTCTCTGGGCTGATGATACCAAATTGCATTTCAAACTTGTCATTAACTTTTCAATGTACTTGCTCAAGACTTCTATTTTTGACAGATTTTTAACTTTTTTATTCGTCACATGACTGTCATCAAAAATGGAATAATGCCTTTAAAATCTAAAGTTTAGGGAATTTGGACATGTTCTCTAGGCTGATGATACCAAATTGCATTTCAAACTTGTCATTAACTTTTCAATGTACTTGCTCAAGACTTCTATTTTTGACAGATTTTTAACTTTTTTATTCGTCACATGACTGAGAGCAAAAATGGATTAATGCCTTTAAAATCTACATTTTAGGGAATTTGGACATGTTCTCTAGGCTGATGATACCAAATTGCATTTCAAACTTGTCATTAACTTTTCAATGTACTTGCTCAAGACTTCTATTTTTGACAGATTTTTAACTTTTTTATTCGTCACATGACTGAGACCAAAAATGGAATAATGCCTTTAAAATCTACATTTTAGGGAATTTGGAATGTTCTCTGGGCTGATGATACCAAATTGCATTTCAAACTTGTCATTAACTTTTCAATGTACTTGCTCAAGACTTCTATTTTTGACAGATTTTTAACTTTTTTATTCGTCACATGACTGAGACCAAAAATGGAATAATGCCTTTGAAATCTACATTTTAGGGAATTTGGACATGTTCTCGGGGCTGATGATACCAAATTGCATTTCAAACTTGCCATTTACTTTTCAATGAACTTGCTCAAGACTTCTATTTTTGACAGATTTTTAACTTTTTTATTCGTCACATGACTGAGACCAAAAATGGAATAATGCCTTTGAAATCTACATTTTAGGGAATTTGGACATGTTCTCGGGGCTGATGATACCAAATTGCATTTCAAACTTGCCATTTACTTTTCAATGAACTTGCTCAAGACTTCTATTTTTGACAGATTTTTAACTTTTTTATTCGTCACATGACTGAGACCAAAAATGGAATAATGCCTTTGAAATCTACATTTTAGGGAATTTGGACATGTTCTCGGGGCTGATGATACCAAATTGCATTTCAAACTTGTCATTAACATCCCAGTGTACTTGCTCAAGACTTCTATTTTTGACAGATTTTTAACTTTTTTATTCGTCACATGACTGTCATCAAAAATGGAATAATGCCTCTAAAATCTACAGTTTAGGGAATCTGGACATGTTCTCTGGGCTGATGATACCAAATTGCACTTGAAACTTGTCATTAACTTCCCACTGTACTTGCACAAGACTTCTATTTTTGACAGATTTTTAACTTTTTTATTCGTCACATGACTGTCACCAAAAATGGAATAATGCCTTTAAAATCTACATTTTAGGGAATTTGGACATGTTCTCTGGGCTGATGATACCAAATTGCACTTGAAACTTGTCATTAACTTTTCAATGTACTTGCTCAAGACTTCTATTTTTGACAGATTTTTAACTTTTTTATTCGTCACATGACTGAGACCAAAAATGGAATAATGCCTTTAAAATCTACATTTTAGGGAATTTGGACATGTTCTCTAGGCTGATGATACCAAATTGCATTTCAAACTTGTCATTGACTTTTCAATGTACTTGCTCAAGACTTCTATTTTTGACAGATTTTTAACTTTTTTATTCGTCACATGACTGAGACCAAAAATGGATTAATGCCTTTAAAATCTACATTTTAAGGGAATTTGGACATGTTCTCTAGGCTGATGATACCAAATTGCACTTGAAACTTGTCATTAACTTTTCAATGTACTTGCTCAAGACTTCTATTTTTGAAAGATTTTTAACTTTTTTATTCGTCATATGACTGAGACCAAAAATGGAATAATGCCTTTAAAATCTACAGTTTAGGGAATTTGGACATGTTCTCTGGGCTGATGATACCAAATTGCATTTCAAACTTGTCATAAACATCCCAGTGTACTTGCTCAAGACTTCTATTTTTGACAGATTTTTAACTTTTTTATTCGTCACATGACTGAGACCAAAAATGGAATAATGCCTTTAAAATCTACATTTTAAGGAATTTGGACATGTTCTCTGGTCTGATGAAACCAAATTGCATTTCAAACTTGTCATTAACTTTTCAATGTACTTGCTCAAGACTTCTATTTTTGACAGATTTTTAACTTTTTTATTCGTCACATGACTGTCATCAAAAATGGAATAATGCCTTTAAAATCTACATTTTAGGGAATTTGGACATGTTCTCTAGGCTGATGATACCAAATTGCATTTCAAACTTGTCATTAACTTTTCAATGTACTTGCTCAAGACTTCTATTTTTGACAGATTTTTAACTTTTTTATTCGTCACATGACTGAGAGCAAAAATGGATTAATGCCTTTAAAATCTACATTTTAGGTAATTTGGACATGTTCTCTAGGCTGATGATACCAAATTGCATTTCAAACTTGTCATTAACTTTTCAATGTCCTTGCTCAAGACTTCTATTTTTGACAGATTTTTAACTTTTTTATTCGTCACATGACTGAGACCAAAAATGGAATAATGCCTTTAAAATCTACAGTTTAGGGAATTTGGAATGTTCTCTGGGCTGATGATACCAAATTGCATTTCAAACTTGTCATTAACTTTTCAATGTACTTGCTCAAGACTTCTATTTTTGACAGATTTTTAACTTTTTTATTCGTCACATGACTGAGACCAAAAATGGAATAATGCCTTTGAAATCTACATTTTAGGGAATTTGGACATGTTCTCGGGGCTGATGATACCAAATTGCATTTCAAACTTGCCATTTACTTTTCAATGAACTTGCTCAAGACTTCTATTTTTGACAGATTTTTAACTTTTTTATTCGTCACATGACTGAGACCAAAAATGGAATAATGCCTTTGAAATCTACATTTTAGGGAATTTGGACATGTTCTCGGGGCTGATGATACCAAATTGCATTTCAAACTTGTGATTAACATCCCAGTGTACTTGCTCAAGACTTCTATTTTTGACAGATTTTTAACTTTTTTATTCGTCACATGACTGTCATCAAAAATGGAATAATGCCTCTAAAATCTACAGTTTAGGGAATCTGGACATGTTCTCCGGGCTGATGATACCAAATTGCACTTGAAACTTGTCATTAACTTCCCACTGTACTTGCACAAGACTTCTATTTTTGACAGATTTTTAACTTTTTTATTCGTCACATGACTGTCACCAAAAATGGAATAATGCCTTTAAAATCTACATTTTAGGGAATTTGGACATGTTCTCTGGGCTGATGATACCAAATTGCACTTCAAACTTGTCATTAACTTTTCAATGTACTTGCTCAAGACTTCTATTTTTGACAGATTTTTAACTTTTTTATTCGTCACATGACTGAGACCAAAAATGGAATAATGCCTTTAAAATCTACATTTTAGGGAATTTGGACATGTTCTCTGGGCTGATGATACCAAATTGCATTTCAAACTTGTCATTGACTTTTCAATGTACTTGCTCAAGACTTCTATTTTTGACAGATTTTTAACTTTTTTATTCGTCACATGACTGAGACCAAAAATGGATTAATGCCTTTAAAATCTACATTTTAAGGGAATTTGGACATGTTCTCTAGGCTGATGATACCAAATTGCACTTGAAACTTGTCATTAACTTTTCAATGTACTTGCTCAAGACTTCTATTTTTGAAAGATTTTTAACTTTTTTATTCGTCATATGACTGAGACCAAAAATGGAATAATGCCTTTAAAATCTACAGTTTAGGGAATTTGGACATGTTCTCTAGGCTGATGATACCAAATTGCATTTCAAACTTGTCATTAACATCCCAGTGTACTTGCTCAAAACTTCTATTTTTGACAGATTTTTAACTTTTTTATTCGTCACATGACTGAGACCAAAAATGGATGAATGCCTTTAAAATCTACATTTTAAGGGAATTTGGACATGTTCTCTAGGCTGATGATACCAAATTGCACTTGAAACTTGTCATTAACTTTTCAATGTACTTGCTCAAGACTTCTATTTTTGACAGATTTTTAACTTTTTTATTCGTCACATGACTGAGACCAAAAATGGAATAATGCCTTTAAAATCTAAAGTTTAGGGAATTTGGACATGTTCTGTAGGCTGATGATACCAAATTGCATTTCAAACTTGTCATGAACTTTTCAATGTACTTGCACAAGACTTCTATTTTTTACAGATTTTTAACTTTTTTATTCGTCACATGACTGTCATCAAAAATGGAATAATGCCTCTAAAATCTGCAGTTTAGGGAATCTGGACATGTTCTCTGGGCTGATGATACCAAATTGCATTTCAAACTTGTCATGAACTTTTCAATGTACTTGCTCAAGGCTTCTATTTTTGACAGATTTTTAACTTTTTTATTCGTCACATGACTGAGACCAAAAATGGAATGATGCCTTTAAAATCTACATTTTAGGGAATTTGGACATGTTCTCTAGGCTGATGATACCAAATTGCATTTCAAACTTGTCATTAACATCCCAGTGTACTTGCTCAAGACTTCTATTTTTGACAGATTTTTTACTTTTTTATTCGTCACATGACTGAGAACAGAAACGGATTAATGCCTTTAAAATCTACATTTTAGGGAATTTGGACATGTTCTCTAGGCTGATGATACCAAATTGCATTTCAAACTTGTCATTAACTTTTCAATGTACTTGCTCAAGACTTCTATTTTTGACAGATTTTTAACTTTTTTATTCGTCACATGACTGAGATCAAAAATGGAATAATGCCTTTGAAGTCTACATTTTAGGGAATTTGGACATGTTCTCGGGGCTGATGATACCAAATTGCATTTCAAACTTGCCATTTACTTTTCAATGAACTTGCTCAAGACTTCTAGTTTTGACAGATTTTTAACTTTTTTATTCGTCACATGACTGAGACCAAAAATGGAATAATGCCTTTGAAATCTACATTTTAGGGAATTTGGACATGTTCTCTGGGCTGATGATACCAAATTGCATTTCAAACTTGTGATTAACATCCCAGTGTACTTGCTCAAGACTTCTATTTTTGACAGATTTTTAACTTTATTATTCGTCACATGACTGTCATCAAAAATGGATTAATGCCTTTAAAATCTACAGTTTAGGGAATTTGGACATGTTCTCTAGGCTGATGATACCAAATTGCATTTCAAACTTGTCATTAACTTTTCAATGTACTTGCTCAAGACTTCTATTTTTGACAGATTTTTAACTTTTTTATTCGTCACATGACTGTCATCAAAAATGGAATAATGCCTCTAAAATCTACAGTTTAGGGAATCTGGACATGTTCTCTGGGCTGATGATACCAAATTGCACTTGAAACTTGTCATTAACTTCCCACTGTACTTGCACAAGACTTCTATTTTTGACAGATTTTTAACTTTTTTATTCGTCACATGACTGAGACCAAAAATGGAATAATTCCTTTAAAATCTACATTTTAGGGAATTTGGACATGTTCTCAGGGCTGATGATACCAAATTGCACTTCAAACATGTCATTAACTTTTCAATGTACTTGCTCAAGACTTCTATTTTTTACAGATTTTTAACTTTTTTATTCGTCACATGACTGAGACCAAAAATGGAATAATGCCTTTAAAATCTACATTTTAGGGAATTTGGACATGTTCTCTAGGCTGATGATACCAAATTGCATTTCAAACTTGTCATTGACTTTTCAATGTACTTGCTCAAGACTTCTATTTTTGACAGATTTTTAACTTTTTTATTCGTGACATGACTGTCATCAAAAATGGATTAATGCCTTTAAAATCTAAAATTTAGGTTATCTGGACATGTTCTCTAGGCTGATGATACCAAATTGCATTTCAAACTTGTCATTAACATCCCAGTGTACTTGCTCAAGGCTTCTTTTTTTGAAAGATTTTTTACTTTTTTATTCGTCATATGACTGAGACCAAAAATGGAATAATGCCTTTAAAATCTACATTTTAGGGAATTTGGACATGTTCTTTAGGCTGATGATACCAAATTGCATTTCAAACTTGTCATTAACATCCCAGTGTACTTGCTCAAGACTTCTATTTTTGACAGATTTTTAACTTTTTTATTCGTCACATGACTGAGACCAAAAATGGATTAATGCCTTTAAAATCTACATTTTAAGGGAATTTGGACATGTTCTCTGGGCTGATGATACCAAATTGCACTTGAAACTTGTCATTAACTTTTCAATGTACTTGCTCAAGACTTCTATTTTTGACAGATTTTTAACTTTTTTATTCGTCACATGACTGAGACCAAAAATGGATTAATGCCTTTAAAATCTACATTTTAGGGAATTTGGACATGTTCTCTGGGCTGATGATACCAAATTGCATTTCAAACTTGTGATTAACATCCCAGTGTACTTGCTCAAGGCTTCTATTTTTGACAGATTTTTAACTTTTTTATTCGTCACATGACTGAGACCAAAAATGGATTAATGCCTTTAAAATCTACATTTTAGGGAATTTGGACATGTTCTCTAGGCTGATGATACCAAATTGCATTTCAAACTTGTCATTAACTTTTCAATGTACTTGCTCAAGACTTCTATTTTTGACAGATTTTTAACTTTTTTATTCGTCACATGACTGAGACCAAAAATGGAATAATGCCTTTGAAATCTACATTTTAGGGAATTTGGACATGTTCTCTGGGCTGATGATACCAAATTGCATTTCAAACTTGCCATTTACTTTTCAATGAACTTGCTCAAGACTTCTATTTTTGACAGATTTTTAACTTTTTTATTCGTCACATGACTGAGACCAAAAATGGAATAATGCCTTTGAAATCTACATTTTAGGGAATTTGGACATGTTCTCTGGGCTGATGATACCAAATTGCATTTCAAACTTGTGATTAACATCCCAGTGTACTTGCTCAAGACTTCTATTTTTGACAGATTTTTAACTTTTTTATTCGTCACATGACTGTCATCAAAAATGGAATAATGCCTCTAAAATCTACAGTTTAGGGAATTTGGACATGTTCTCCGGGCTGATGATACCAAATTGCACTTGAAACTTGTCATTAACTTCCCACTGTACTTGCACAAGACTTCTATTTTTGACAGATTTTTAACTTTTTTATTCGTCACATGACTGAGACCAAAAATGGAATAATTGCTTTAAAATCTACAGTTTAGGGAATTTGGACATGTTCTCTGGGCTGATGATACCAAATTGCACTTCAAACATGTCATTAACTTTTCAATGTACTTGCTCAAGACTTCTATTTTTGACAGATTTTTAACTTTTTTATTCGTCACATGACTGAGACCAAAAATGGATTAATGCCTTTAAAATCTACATTTTAGGGAATTTGGACATGTTCTCTGGGCTGATGATACCAAATTGCATTTCAAACTTGTGATTAACATCCCAGTGTACTTGCTCAAGGCTTCTATTTTTGACAGATTTTTTACTTTTTTATTCGTCACATGACTGAGACCAAAAATGGATTAATGCCTTTAAAATCTACATTTTAAGGAATTTGGACATGTTCTCTGGTCTGATGATACCAAATTGCATTTCAAACTTGTGGTTAACATCCCAGTGTACTTGCTCAAGACTTCTATTTTTGACAGATTTTTAACTTTTTTATTCGTCACATGACTGTCATCAAAAATGGAATAATGCCTTTAAAATCTAAAGTTTAGGGAATTTGGACATGTTCTCTAGGCTGATGATACCAAATTGCATTTCAAACTTGTCATTAACTTTTCAATGTACTTGCTCAAGACTTCTATTTTTGACAGATTTTTAACTTTTTTATTCGTCACATGACTGAGAGCAAAAATGGATTAATGCCTTTAAAATCTACATTTTAGGTAATTTGGACATGTTCTCTAGGCTGATGATACCAAATTGCATTTCAAACTTGTCATTAACTTTTCAATGTACTTGCTCAAGACTTCTATTTTTGGCAGATTTTTAACTTTTTTATTCGTCACATGACTGAGACCAAAAATGGAATAATGCCTTTAAAATCTACAGTTTAGGGAATTTGGAATGTTCTCTGGGCTGATGATACCAAATTGCATTTCAAACTTGTCATTAACTTTTCAATGTACTTGCTCAAGACTTCTATTTTTGACAGATTTTTAACTTTTTTATTCGTCACATGACTGTGACCAAAAATGGATTAATGCCTTTAAAATCTACATTTTAGGGAATTTGGACATGTTCTCTGGGCTGATGATACCAAATTGCATTTCAAACTTGTCATTAACATCCCAGTGTACTTGCTCAAGACTTCTATTTTTGACAGATTTTTTACTTTTTTATTCGTCACATGACTGAGACCAGAAATGGATTAATGCCTTTAAAATCTACATTTTAGGGAATTTGGACATGTTCTCTAGGCTGATGATACCAAATTGCATTTCAAACTTGTCATTACCTTTTCAATGTACTTGCTCAAGACTTCTATTTTTGACAGATTTTTAACTTTTTTATTCGTCACATGACTGAGACCAAAAATGGAATAATGCCTTTGAAATCTACATTTTAGGGAATTTGGACATGTTCTCTGGGCTGATGATACCAAATTGCATTTCAAACTTGTGATTAACATCCCAGTGTACTTGCTCAAGGCTTCTATTTTTGACAGATTTTTTACTTTTTTATTCGTCACATGACTGAGACCAAAAATGGATTAATGCCTTTAAAATCTACATTTTAAGGAATTTGGACATGTTCTCTGGTCTGATGATACCAAATTGCATTTCAAACTTGTGGTTAACATCCCAGTGTACTTGCTCAAGACTTCTATTTTTGACAGATTTTTAACTTTTTTATTCGTCACATGACTGTCATCAAAAATGGAATAATGCCTTTAAAATCTAAAGTTTAGGGAATTTGGACATGTTCTCTAGGCTGATGATACCAAATTGCATTTCAAACTTGTCATTAACTTTTCAATGTACTTGCACAAGACTTCTATTTTTGACAGATTTTTAACTTTTTTATTCGTCACATGACTGAGAGCAAAAATGGATTAATGCCTTTAAAATCTACATTTTAGGTAATTTGGACATGTTCTCTAGGCTGATGATACCAAATTGCATTTCAAACTTGTCATTAACTTTTCAATGTACTTGCTCAAGACTTCTATTTTTGGCAGATTTTTAACTTTTTTATTCGTCACATGACTGAGACCAAAAATGGAATAATGCCTTTAAAATCTACAGTTTAGGGAATTTGGAATGTTCTCTGGGCTGATGATACCAAATTGCATTTCAAACTTGTCATTAACTTTTCAATGTACTTGCTCAAGACTTCTATTTTTGACAGATTTTTAACTTTTTTATTCGTCACATGACTGTGACCAAAAATGGATTAATGCCTTTAAAATCTACATTTTAGGGAATTTGGACATGTTCTCTGGGCTGATGATACCAAATTGCATTTCAAACTTGTCATTAACATCCCAGTGTACTTGCTCAAGACTTCTATTTTTGACAGATTTTTTACTTTTTTATTCGTCACATGACTGAGACCAGAAATGGATTAATGCCTTTAAAATCTACATTTTAGGGAATTTGGACATGTTCTCTAGGCTGATGATACCAAATTGCATTTCAAACTTGTCATTACCTTTTCAATGTACTTGCTCAAGACTTCTATTTTTGACAGATTTTTAACTTTTTTATTCGTCACATGACTGAGACCAAAAATGGAATAATGCCTTTGAAATCTACATTTTAGGGAATTTGGACATGTTCTCGGGGCTGATGATACCAAATTGGATTTCAAACTTGCCATTTACTTTTCAATGAACTTGCTCAAGACTTCTATTTTTGACAGATTTTTAACTTTTTTATTCGTCACATGACTGAGACCAAAAATGGAATAATTCCTTTAAAATCTACATTTTAGGGAATTTGGACATGTTCTCTGGGCTGATGATACCAAATTGCACTTCAAACATGTCATTAACTTTTCAATGTACTTGCTCAAGACTTCTATTTTTTACAGATTTTTAACTTTTTTATTCGTCACATGACTGAGACCAAAAATGGAATAATGCCTTTAAAATCTACATTTTAGGGAATTTGGACATGTTCTCTAGGCTGATGATACCAAATTGCATTTCAAACTTGTCATTGACTTTTCAATGTACTTGCTCAAGACTTCTATTTTTGACAGATTTTTAACTTTTTTATTCGTGACATGACTGTCATCAAAAATGGATTAATGCCTTTAAAATCTAAAATTTAGGTTATCTGGACATGTTCTCTAGGCTGATGATACCAAATTGCATTTCAAACTTGTCATTAACATCCCAGTGTACTTGCTCAAGGCTTCTTTTTTTGAAAGATTTTTTACTTTTTTATTCGTCATATGACTGAGACCAAAAATGGAATAATGCCTTTAAAATCTACATTTTAGGGAATTTGGACATGTTCTTTAGGCTGATGATACCAAATTGCATTTCAAACTTGTCATTAACATCCCAGTGTACTTGCTCAAGACTTCTATTTTTGACAGATTTTTAACTTTTTTATTCGTCACATGACTGAGACCAAAAATGGATTAATGCCTTTAAAATCTACATTTTAAGGGAATTTGGACATGTTCTCTGGGCTGATGATACCAAATTGCACTTGAAACTTGTCATTAACTTTTCAATGTACTTGCTCAAGACTTCTATTTTTGACAGATTTTTAACTTTTTTATTCGTCACATGACTGAGACCAAAAATGGATTAATGCCTTTAAAATCTACATTTTAGGGAATTTGGACATGTTCTCTGGGCTGATGATACCAAATTGCATTTCAAACTTGTGATTAACATCCCAGTGTACTTGCTCAAGGCTTCTATTTTTGACAGATTTTTTACTTTTTTATTCGTCACATGACTGAGACCAGAAATGGATTAATGCCTTTAAAATCTACATTTTAGGGAATTTGGACATGTTCTCTAGGCTGATGATACCAAATTGCATTTCAAACTTGTCATTAACTTTTCAATGTACTTGCTCAAGACTTCTATTTTTGACAGATTTTTAACTTTTTTATTCGTCACATGACTGAGACCAAAAATGGAATAATGCCTTTGAAATCTACATTTTAGGGAATTTGGACATGTTCTCTGGGCTGATGATACCAAATTGCATTTCAAACTTGCCATTTACTTTTCAATGAACTTGCTCAAGACTTCTATTTTTGACAGATTTTTAACTTTTTTATTCGTCACATGACTGAGACCAAAAATGGAATAATGCCTTTGAAATCTACATTTTAGGGAATTTGGACATGTTCTCTGGGCTGATGATACCAAATTGCATTTCAAACTTGTGATTAACATCCCAGTGTACTTGCTCAAGACTTCTATTTTTGACAGATTTTTAACTTTTTTATTCGTCACATGACTGTCATCAAAAATGGAATAATGCCTCTAAAATCTACAGTTTAGGGAATCTGGACATGTTCTCCGGGCTGATGATACCAAATTGCACTTGAAACTTGTCATTAACTTCCCACTGTACTTGCACAAGACTTCTATTTTTGACAGATTTTTAACGTTTTTATTCGTCACATGACTAAGACCAAAAATGGAATAATTCCTTTAAAATCTACATTTTAGGGAATTTGGACATGTTCTCTGGGCTGATGATACCAAATTGCATTTCAAACTTGTGATTAACATCCCAGTGTACTTGCTCAAGGCTTCTATTTTTGACAGATTTTTTACTTTTTTATTCGTCACATGACTGAGACCAGAAATGGATTAATGCCTTTAAAATCTACATTTTAGGGAATTTGGACATGTTCTCTAGGCTGATGATACCAAATTGCATTTCAAACTTGTCATGAACTTTTCAATGTACTTGCTCAAGACTTCTATTTTTGACAGATTTTTAACTTTTTTATTCGTCACATGACTGAGACCAAAAATGGAATAATGCCTTTGAAATCTACATTTTAGGGAATTTGGACATGTTCTCGGGGCTGATGATACCAAATTGCATTTCAAACTTGCCATTTACTTTTCAATGAACTTGCTCAAGACTTCTATTTTTGACAGATTTTTAACTTTTTTATTCGTCACATGACTGTCATCAAAAATGGAATAATGCCTCTAAAATCTACAGTTTAGGTAATTTGGACATGTTCTCCGGGCTGATGATACCAAATTGCACTTGAAACTTGTCATTAACTTCCCACTGTACTTGCACAAGACTTCTATTTTTGACAGATTTTTAACTTTTTTATTCGTCACATGACTGAGACCAAAAATGGAATAATTGCTTTAAAATCTACATTTTAGGGAATTTGGACATGTTCTCTGGGCTGATGATACCAAATTGCACTTCAAACATGTCATTAACTTTTCAATGTACTTGCTCAAGACTTCTATTTTTGACAGATTTTTAACTTTTTTATTCGTCACATGACTGAGACCAAAAATGGATTAATGCCTTTAAAATCTACATTTTAGGGAATTTGGACATGTTCTCTGGGCTGATGATACCAAATTGCATTTCAAACTTGTGATTAACATCCCAGTGTACTTGCTCAAGGCTTCTATTTTTGACAGATTTTTTACTTTTTTATTCGTCACATGACTGAGACCAGAAATGGATTAATGCCTTTAAAATCTACATTTTAGGGAATTTGGACATGTTCTCTAGGCTGATGATACCAAATTGCATTTCAAGCTTGTCATTAACTTTTCAATGTACTTGCTCAAGACTTCTATTTTTGACAGATTTTTAACTTTTTTATTCGTCACATGACTGAGACCAAAAATGGAATAATGCCTTTGAAATCTACATTTTAGGGAATTTGGACATGTTCTCTGGGCTGATGATACCAAATTGCATTTCAAACTTGCCATTTACTTTTCAATGAACTTGCTCAAGACTTCTATTTTTGACAGATTTTTAACTTTTTTATTCGTCACATGACTGAGACCAAAAATGGAATAATGCCTTTGAAATCTACATTTTAGGGAATTTGGACATGTTCTCTGGGCTGATGATACCAAATTGCATTTCAAACTTGTGATTAACATCCCAGTGTACTTGCTCAAGACTTCTATTTTTGACAGATTTTTAACTTTTTTATTCGTCACATGACTGTCATCAAAAATGGATTAATGCCTTTAAAATCTAAAGTTTAGGGAATTTGGACATGTTCTCTAGGCTGATGATACCAAATTGCATTTCAAACTTGTCATTAACATCCCAGTGTACTTGCTCAAGACTTCTTTTTTTGAAAGATTTTTTACTTTTTTATTCGTCATATGACTGAGACCAAAAATGGAATAATGCCTTTAAAATCTACATTTTAGGGAATTTGGACATGTTCTTTAGGCTGATGATACCAAATTGCATTTCAAACTTGTCATTAACATCCCAGTGTACTTGCTCAAGACTTCTATTTTTGACAGATTTTTAACTTTTTTATTCGTCACATGACTGAGACCAAAAATGGATTAATGCCTTTAAAATCTACATTTTAAGGGAATTTGGACATGTTCTCTGGGCTGATGATACCAAATTGCACTTGAAACTTGTCATTAACTTTTCAATGTACTTGCTCAAGACTTCTATTTTTGACAGATTTTTAACTTTTTTATTCGTCACATGACTGAGACCAAAAATGGATTAATGCCTTTAAAATCTACATTTTAGGGAATTTGGACATGTTCTCTCGGCTGATGATACCAAATTGCATTTCAAACTTGTGATTAACATCCCAGTGTACTTGCTCAGGGCTTCTATTTTTGACAGATTTTTAACTTTTTTATTCGTCACATGACTGAGACCAAAAATGGAATAATGCCTTTGAAATCTACATTTTAGGGAATTTGGACATGTTCTCTGGGCTGATGATACCAAATTGCATTTCAAACTTGCCATTTACTTTTCAATGAACTTGCTCAAGACTTCTATTTTTGACAGATTTTTAACTTTTTTATTCGTCACATGACTGAGACCAAAAATGGAATAATGCCTTTGAAATCTACATTTTAGGGAATTTGGACATGTTCTCTGGGCTGATGATACCAAATTGCATTTCAAACTTGTGATTAACATCCCAGTGTACTTGCTCAAGACTTCTATTTTTGACAGATTTTTAACTTTTTTATTCGTCACATGACTGTCATCAAAAATGGATTAATGCCTTTAAAATCTAAAGTTTAGGGAATTTGGACATGTTCTCTAGGCTGATGATACCAAATTGCATTTCAAACTTGTCATTAACTTTTCAATGTACTTGCTCAAGACTTCTATTTTTGACAGATTTTTAACTTTTTTATTCGTCACATGACTGTCATCAAAAATGGAATAATGCCTCTAAAATCTACAGTTTAGGGAATCTGGACATGTTCTCCGGGCTGATGATACCAAATTGCACTTGAAACTTGTCATTAACTTCCCACTGTACTTGCACAAGACTTCTATTTTTGACAGATTTTTAACTTTTTTATTCGTCACATGACTGAGACCAAAAATGGAATAATTCCTTTAAAATCTACATTTTAGGGAATTTGGACATGTTCTCTGGGCTGATGATACCAAATTGCACTTCAAACATGTCATTAACTTTTCAATGTACTTGCTCAAGACTTCTATTTTTGACAGATTTTTAACTTTTTTATTCGTCACATGACTGAGACCAAAAATGGATTAATGCCTTTAAAATCTACATTTTAGGGAATTTGGACATGTTCTCTGGGCTGATGATACCAAATTGCATTTCAAACTTGTGATTAACATCCTAGTGTACTTGCTCAAGGCTTCTATTTTTGACAGATTTTTTACTTTTTTATTCGTCACATGACTGAGACCAGAAATGGAATAATGCCTTTAAAATCTACATTTTAGGGAATTTGGACATGTTCTCTAGGCTGATGATACCAATTTGCATTTCAAACTTGTCATTAACTTTTCAATGTACTTGCTCAAGACTTCTATTTTTGACAGATTTTTAACTTTTTTATTCGTCACATGACTGAGACCAAAAATGGAATAATGCCTTTGAAATCTACATTTTAGGGAATTTGGACATGTTCTCTGGGCTGATGATACCAAATTGCATTTCAAACTTGCCATTTACTTTTCAATGAACTTGCTCAAGACTTCTATTTTTAACAGATTTTTAACTTTTTTATTCGTCACATGACTGAGACCAAAAATGGAATAATGCCTTTGAAATCTACATTTTAGGGAATTTGGACATGTTCTCTGGGCTGATGATACCAAATTGCATTTCAAACTTGTCATTAACATCCCAGTGTACTTGCTCAAGACTTCTATTTTTGACAGATTTTTAACTTTTTTATTCGTCACATGACTGTCATCAAAAATGGATTAATGCCTTTAAAATCTAAAGTTTAGGGTATTTGGACATGTTCTCTAGGCTGATGATACCAAATTGCATTTCAAACTTGTCATTAACTTTTCAATGTACTTGCTCAAGACTTCTATTTTTGACAGATTTTTAACTTTTTTATTCGTCACATGACTGTCATCAAAAATGGAATAATGCCTCTAAAATCTACAGTTTAGGGAATCTGGACATGTTCTCCGGGCTGATGATACCAAATTGCACTTGAAACTTGTCATTAACTTCCCACTGTACTTGCACAAGACTTCTATTTTTGACAGATTTTTAACTTTTTTATTCGTCACATGACTGAGACCAAAAATGGAATAATTCCTTTAAAATCTACAGTTTAGGGAATTTGGACATGTTCTCTAGGCTGATGATACCAAATTGCACTTCAAACATGTCATTAACTTTTCAATGTACTTGCTCAAGACTTCTATTTTTGACAGATTTTTAACTTTTTTATTCGTCACATGACTGAGACCAAAAATGGAATAATGCCTTTAAAATCTACATTTTAGGGAATTTGGACATGTTCTCTAGGCTGATGATACCAAATTGCATTTCAAACTTGTCATTGACTTTTCAATGTCCTTGCTCAAGACTTCTATTTTTGACAGATTTTTAACTTTTTTATTCGTGACATGACTGTCATGAAAAATGGATTAATGCCTTTAAAATCTAAAATTTAGGTTATCTGGACATGTTCTCTAGTCTGATGATACCAAATTGCATTTCAAACTTGTCATTAACATCCCAGTGTACTTGCTCAAGGCTTCTTTTTTTGACAGATTTTTTACTTTTTTATTCGTCATATGACTGAGACCAAAAATGGAATAATGCCTTTAAAATCTACATTTTAGGGAATTTGGACATGTTCTTTAGGCTGATGATACCAAATTGCATTTCAAACTTGTCATTAACATCCCAGTGTACTTGCTCAAGACTTCTATTTTTGACAGATTTTTAACTTTTTTATTCGTCACATGACTGAGACCAAAAATGGATTAATGCCTTTAAAATCTACATTTTAAGGGAATTTGGACATGTTCTCTGGGCTGATGATACCAAATTGGACTTGAAACTTGTCATTAACTTTTCAATGTACTTGCTCAAGACTTCTATTTTTGACAGATTTTTAACTTTTTTATTCGTCACATGACTGAGACCAAAAATGGATTAATGCCTTTAAAATCTACATTTTAGGGAATTTGGACATGTTCTCTGGGCTGATGATACCAAATTGCATTTCAAAATTGTGATTAACATCCCAGTGTACTTGCTCAAGGCTTCTATTTTTGACAGATTTTTAACTTTTTTATTCGTCACATGACTGTCATCAAAAATGGAATAATGCCTTTAAAATCTAAAGTTTAGGGAATTTGGACATGTTCTGTAGGCTGATGATACCAAATTGCATTTCAAACTTGTCATGAGCTTTTCAATGTACTTGCACAAGACTTCTATTTTTTACAGATTTTTAACTTTTTTATTCGTCACATGACTGTCATCAAAAATGGAATAATGCCTCTAAAATCTGCAGTTTAGGGAATCTGGACATGTTCTCGGGGCTGATGATACCAAATTGCATTTCAAACTTGTCATGAACTTTTCAATGTACTTGCTCAAGGCTTCTATTTTTGACAGATTTTTAACTTTTTTATTCGTCACATGACTGAGACCAAAAATGGAATGATGCCTTTGAAATCTACAGTTTAGGGAATTTGGACATGTTCTCTGGGCTGATGATACCAAATTGCATTTCAAACTTGTCATTAACATCCCAGTGTACTTGCTCAAGACTTCTATTTTTGACAGATTTTTAACTTTTTTATTCGTCACATGACTGTCACCAAAAATGGAATAATGCCTTTAAAATCTACAGTTTAGGTTATTTGGACATGTTCTCTGGGCTGATGATACCAAATTGCATTTCAAACTTGTCATTAACTTCCCACTGTACTTGCACAAGACTTCTATTTTTGACAGATTTTTAACTTTTTTATTCGTCACATGACTGAGACCAAAAATGGAATAACGCCTTTAAAATCTACAGTTTAGGGAATTTGGACATGTTCTGTAGGCTGATGATACCAAATTGCATTTCAAACTTGTCATTAACATCCCAGTGTACTTGCTCAAGACTTCTATTTTTGACAGATTTTTAACTTTTTTATTCGTCACATGACTGTCATCAAAAATGGATTAATGCCTTTAAAATCTAAAATTTAGGGAATTTGGACATGTTCTCTGGGCTGATGATACCAAATTGCATTTCAAACTTGTGATTAACAATCCAGTGTACTTGCTCAAGACTTCTATTTTTGACAGATTTTTAACTTTTTTATTCGTCACATGACTGAGACCAAAAATGGAATAATGCCTTTGAAATCTACATTTTAGGGAATTTGGACATGTTCTGTAGGCTGATGATACCAAATTGCATTTCAAACTTGTCATTAACTTTTCAATGTACTTGCTCAAGACTTCTATTTTTGACAGATTTTTAACTTTTTTATTCGTCATATGACTGAGACCAAAAATGGAATAATGCCTTTAAAATCTACATTTTAGGGAATTTGGACATGTTCTCTGGGCTGATGATACCAAATTGCATTTCAAACTTGTCATTAACATCCCACTGTACTTACTCAAGACTTCTATTTTTGACAGATTTTTAACTTTTTTATTCGTCACATGACTGAGACCAAAAATGGAATAATGCCTTTAAAATCTACAGTTTAGGTTATTTGGACATGTTCTCTGGGCTGATGATACCAAATTGCATTTCAAACTTGTCATGAACTTTTCAATGTACTTGCTCAAGACTTCTATTTTTTACAGATTTTTTACTTTTTTATTCGTCACATGACTGTCACCAAAAATGGAATAATGCCTTTAAAATCTATAGTTTAGGTTATTTGAAAATGTTCTCTGGGCTGATGATACCAAATTGCATTTCAAACTTGTCATGAACTTTTCAATGTACTTGCTCAAGACTTCTATTTTTGACAGATTTTTAACTTTTTTATTTGTCACATGACTGAGACCAAAAATGGAATAATGCCTTTAAAATCTACAGTTTAGGTTATTTGGACATGTTCTCTGGGCTGATGATACCAAATTGCATTTCAAACTTGTCATTAACATCCCAGTGTACTTGTCCAAGACTTCTATTTTTGACAGATTTTTAACTTTTTTATTCGTCACATGACTGAGACCAAAAATGGAATAATGCCTTTGAAATCTACAGTTTAGGGAATTTGGACATGTTCTCTGGGCTGATGATACCAAATTGCACTTCAAACTTGTCATTAACTTTTCAATGTACTTGCTCAAGACTTCTATTTTTGACAGATTTTTAACTTTTTTATTCGTCACATGACTGAGACCAAAAATGGAATAATGCCTTTAAAATCTACAGTTTAGTTAATTTGGACATGTTCTGTAGGCTGATGATACCAAATTGCATTTCAAACTTGTCATGAACTTTTCAATGTACTTGCTCAAGACTTCTATTTTTGACAGATTTTTTACTTTTTTATTCGTCACATGACTGTCACGAAAAATGGAATAATGCCTTTAAAATCTACAGTTTAGGTTATTTGGACATGTTCTGTAGGCTGATGATACCAAATTGCATTTCAAACTTGTCATGAACTTTTCAATGTACCTGCTCAAGACTTCTATTTTTGACAGATTTTTAAGTTTTTTATTTGTCACATGACTGAGACCAAAAATGGAATAATGCCTTTAAAATCTACAGTTTAGGAAATTTGGACATGTTCTCTGGGCTGATGATACCAAATTGCATTTCAAACTTGTCATTAACTTCCCACTGTACTTGCACAAGACTTCTATTTTTTACAGATTTTTAACTTTTTCATTCGTCACATGCCTTTAAAATCAATGGCAAGTGGGTGCATGAATTACCCTAACTTAATGCTAAATCTAGAAATTCAACAGTGCCGCTGCACTCAGTTCACAATGCTTCACTTGAGAGGAAGAGTAGACATCAACTGAATTCCAAGCTGTCTGCAAATTGTTGATCTGGACTAGGCGATCAACCCAACATGGGATGAATGGTGAACAACCTGTGAACATATGAAGTTAATCATTAATAGAAACATTTGGTTTTAATGTCATGATAACCTGAAGGGAGGAAAATATGAGAAAAATATAATGAATTTAACATCAAACATAAAAATGTCTTATTGGACAATTACGGCTAAAATCTGTCAGAAGCCTTTGAACTGTCAAATACATTTATTCTCTGAATGGAAAAATGACAAATATGTCATTAGCCATGCCACTACAGAGCCGAGGGAATTGTCTGATTGTTACTATGGCATATAGTATTGGTACTAAGGGTTCACAGAAAGCTGAGCATATACAGTGTTCCCAGAAATTATTGAGAAAATCTTTGTTTTTTTTCTAATGATGCTAAGATTGGAAAAAGGGCTTTCACTATGCACTAAGCATACTAAATAAGGGAGACAACTCTTGAAGGCTTAGAAGGCAGCTCATTACGTCAAGAGTTATCTCCCTTGTCTGAGCAGACGGCTTCCTGTGTTGACATGGCAGAATTTACAGCAAGAGAGAAAAGAAAGCTCATTCTAGATGATTTTGAAAGTGGTGAGGCTGATGCTAAAGTGTTAGCTTGTAGACATGGTATTCCTCTGTCTACAGTATACAGAACTTTGAAGAATATTCAAACAGGAACCGGGATAGAGCACAAAGCAGGGGCAGGTCGGCCTAGGAAATTCAGTGTTGTGGATTGCCGAAGACTTGGGCAGATTGAGAGTAGGGGCAAATTGAAAAGTGTTGAGAACATCAGAAATTAAATGATTAGCAGAGAAAGTCCTCAGGTATGCAATGAAACAGTTAGGCAGGAATTACAGAGACTTAATTGGGTGAAAAAACGTGGAATTCCCTCGCCGTTGATGAAAGATGCACAAAAGGAAAAACGTTTAAACTGGTGTCGGGCTCATGAAAATCAAGATTGGGATAATGTTTTCTTTTCGGATGAAAGTTCTGTTTGGCTTTTCCCTAATTGTGTGAAAATTTGGACCAAAGATACTGTCAAACCTATCTACCAGCGACCAAAACATAGCCCGAAGTTTCACATGTGGGGTGGCATATCGGCTCGCGGAGTGACGCCATTGTGTGTTTTTACGGGAAACTTGACAAAAGAAAGATACGTTGACATTCTAAATGGTCACCTTCTTCCGACAGCACAAACATTGTATGAAGATGATTGGATTTTCCAGCATGATAATGACCCAAAACACACTGCGCGCTACACAAAACAGTGGTTGTCGGGCGAAAATGTTCCAGTTTTAGACTTGCCCAGTTACAGCCCAGACCTAAACCCAATTGAGAATGTGTGGGGAGTCACGAAGGACAGAATAAACCAAAAGGGACTGAGAAATATTGAAGATATGAAGGCCGAGGTGGTCCAATATTGGGATACCCTGTCACACGATTACCTACAAACTTTGATGGGTAGTGTGCCTAGGCGTATTCAGGCATGCATTGCTGAGCGAGGAGGTCTAACAAAGTACTAAAACAAGACTGAGACTGTAAAAGGATGATGTTTTAACATGTTTATGTAAGTAAAACACCAGAAGTTAATAAACGTAATGAGTTACATGACGCAACATGATTCTCAATAATTTCTGGGAATACTATACTGCCTCACCAGTGGAAACGTGCAAGTCAAATACATCTTTTCTGTGTATCTGTCTCAGTACTAATTACATCAACAATAATTTCCTTTATATCAGGCATCAGGAAGATGCTTCTGCATCTGTGACTAAAACTTTAGATATGACCATAAAAATCACATTTGATATCTCATATCAGATCACACATATTTTATTTGATATTTGTCAACTACCTTTCCCTGAGATAGGGAATATTGAGTTTGACTTATTGTTCCCATATCAAGGCATAACTGATTGTGATTACACTGCCATTTAGGAAGTGATCAGATGTAATGTATGTCATATTTGGGATTACACTTTCTTAGTAAAGTACAAATTCTACTACTTTTTTGGTTGAGTCCCACCTGGGACTTGAACCTGCACCCTAATCGCCAGCACACAAAGTCAGCTGTCTAGACGGATCAGCCACTGCGACTTCCTTACTTTTCTTTCTTGCAGGTTGTGCCTGAAATGTATCAATATCAATCATTAGGATCAATTGTATTTCACATGTTTTTGTTTATTTTTTGTTGTTGTTATCAAATGCCACACTCAACAATATCTAAGCTATATGGAGAGGTATAGTAATACATAATGTCATGTTTACCATTCTTTTTTTTATCTCACATTATGTGATTAATGTTAATAATGTTATAAAATTTACTGAAAATGAACAAGAGTAGAGAAACACATTCAGTGCAAAAGCCATAGATACTAATCCATATTTATTGACATGTTCATGTACCATGACTGGCTTAGCTATGGATGTGAAAAAATACATTTTAGGTACAAGGACATACTATTCAAAAACTGACTCTTCCTTAATTGTTTATTGTTCATTATATACAACAACAACAACAAAAAAAGAAAGAAAGTGGGAACATCACAGAATTTGATAGTCATATATATACATAAACTGAATCATGGTGAAGTCATTTATACTCTTAGATAAATGTAAGTTTTTGTGCGCTTAATGGTCACTTTAAATATAATTCAATATTCGTTGAGTTTGAGTGAAAAGAAACATTGTCAAAAACAGCAAAAAACAAGGGTGTTCAAACACACCAGCACCAAGTTTGATTCAAACTCCCAAACACAACAGCCTAGTGCATGAAGAAGACAGACTTCCTTACAATGCACAGGTATTGGCAACAGGGCACTGGCAGTATATTTAGTGATAACATTTTTCTATCTCAACCTATATAATGTGTTGACTAAAGAAGAATGACTATTAATCATACATGTCTATGATAGTCCTGGCTGAAAAATGTGTTCCAAATAAAACATGATTTGTACATTCCAAACCTTAGTACAAAAATACATGAGCATGATGATTACTGTTGACTTCTGCACTCCAAATAAGTTTAGCAAGCCTTAACTTACACAGCATGTGCATGTTGATGCTGCTGCACAACTTACAGTGTTGGACACTGACCAAAATGTGTCTATGATCCAATGCACCAGCCTACAGAAAAAGTCTGTTTGTCCTGCTGGATTGCTGGATTCAAATATCATTGCTTCCAAAAAGGAGGACTCTAAAAATACTTTACATCTAACCTATACACTTGTTGTTCTTCCAAATTAATGATGTTTTATATCTTGGAAAAGTGGTAATCAGCATCATGTCACAACCACAATGAAACAAGGGTCATCAGAAGCTGACATATTCCCCTGGCCCCCAAATATTTAAAAGAATAGTTACAGGGGGTATGGTAGGTGAGCTGGCTAAGGTGCCAGGCTAGTGACCCAGCGAGGTTGAGGTGTCAGGATCGAGCCCAACTGTGATCGGGTGTAAAGAACCTTGAAGTCAACTTTGTGTGCAGACTATTTGTGTTGCAGACCTCTAATGTACAGGGCACAACCCACAAATCCGTTGGCATATGACCAGATGGTGGCCAAATGGATACTGGCAAACTCCAGTACAGCAACATGCAGTGAACTTGGACTAAGTACTGTGACTATGTGTCCCAGTGTGCTGTTCAGATTGACATCCAGTGATCGAGGGAAACAATACCAGTGCCTTGAGCATGTACTAATGTGTGGATATGTGTGCTATATAAATATCCTATATCATGTCATGTCATGTCATATATCATATCATATCATATATCATATCATATCATATCATATATCATATCGTATCGTATCGTATCGTATCGTATCGTATCATATATCGTATCATACCGTATCGTACCGTATCATATCATATCATATCATATCATATCATATCTCACTTAAGGTTAAAAGTATAAATTATATCTGTAATCAGCAAAGTCACCATTTCAAGATCTGTATCATATATGTGTCAAGATCTGTTGAAACATATGAAATGGTTTTTGAGTTGTGCTACCATGGTTTACTGACAGATATTTAGAAGTTTTTTGAGTTCTGCTAAGGAAACGAAACACACCTATAACGTTTGAGAAACTTTTTGTCCTAAATGTTTCCACGGAAACCGAGATAATAATAAATCACAAGAGTCATAAGAAGATGACATATCCCCCCAGCCCCCACATATTTGAAAGGACAAATCATCTGACAGTTACTTAATGACTTTTTAGACTACGTTTGAATTGTTTCCATGGAAATCAAGAAAAATATAAACGCCATATATCTGTAAACAGAGAGGCACCACTTCAAGGTCCTCCATTTGATAACTCACACAAACCTGTAAACAGCAAAAGGCACCACTTTACATTCTGACTGTCAAAAAAAAATTTTGCAGAAAAATACTCAACGGTTTTTGAGTTCTGCTCCAGGAACGAACCCACTGCACCATTTGACTAAGACCAAAACGTTTCATAGAAAACCAAAAAAAATGCCAAAAATCTGTCACTAGCAACAGGCACAACCATAGGTTGAGATTACTGTATCTATCAATTTTGGTCTAAAATTATTAAACGTTTTTTGATTTATGCTCCGGAAACGAACTCCACCCTTCCCTTTTGAGACAAAGTCTGAATTGTTTCCAGGAAAAAAAATGACAAAAATCTGTAAATAGCTAAAGGCACCACCAAAATGTATTTTTGGTATATCTACCACTTTTACTGTATAATATTGAACAGTTTTTGAGTTATGCTCTGGGAAGAAAATCATTATGGACAACCAGACGGACAGACAGATGAGATGTCGACTATAAAAGGCAACTGAATGATACTTCAATACTTTCTCCTGTCCAACATATCCATAAAGAGGAGATTTGTTGCATTGAAATAGCTGTTAGAGACAAATTAGGTCTATTATAACCCTCAGGTAACATTATTTCAAAAATGCTTTGCAAAATGTATTTCTGCATTAATGAAGAATCTTTTATAATCAAACAGATACCATGGGATTTCACTCATTTGTCACAAAAGAAGGGGGGCATGTGATAGTTCCAAGCAAAAGCATATTTCGAATATCGAATAATGTTTAAACCTAAAAACTGGTAACTACACAACTTCCTGTTCAGTAATGGTCAGTTGTTTGCCTTCCTATACTGACACATCAGAGTCTACTACATTAAAGGAATATGATTTTGATACTCATGACCTCATGTGATTGAGATTTAAAATTGCTTCAACAAACCCACATTTCACACATTAGTCAGTTTTTAAAAAAAATTAAGAAAACTTAAGGAGTTTATTGGTTACTCTTCTCAAAGTGAAAAAAAACCCCTCAGAAATACAAATCTAATGAATAAGGGTAAGTGAGTCATTAAATTTGATATTGAGACACAGCCTGGACCAGAAGACTTACTAAACATGGTATGTACCTACATGTCCAGTTGTGACAGCATCTAAAAGGTGGTAGAGGATATCAGTGCAAAATGAGGGTGCTTGATTACATACTGCCAACATTAGCCTAACTTGGATGTGAAGGCTTCTGATTATGCTGATTGTGCAAAGATACACCTCCCCTGTCACAACAAGTCTTTCTACAAGTTGAAAATGGTGTCAATATCATGTTAAATGTCAAATAGGAAATTAACAGCCATGAGACTACATACTTGTTTGAAAGTCAAAAATGAAAAAAGTGTTTTTTAAAAAGATAACTAAAAGATGTCTATTCATATGCCAAAAGGGTCAAACAGAATGAATGAATCATATGCAACATTGTTTAGTTCAATCAAAAGGGTTTGTGGCATGTTGTGCCAACAACAGTGAACACATTTCATACTCACAATACTCACATCTTGTGACTTTACACTGAAAAGATTAACTCAGACACCCAAATAGTGGCAGAGGTGACTTTATCCTAATTTGTTGTCAAATTTATCGGTTCTATGAATTTAGAAACCAGGTAACAATGACTCGACAATGTGGGCTCTTGTCACTGAGAGACCACAAAACAAAGCTGTGTTCAAATCTGGGCCACTAAACAATCCATTCCATTTAAAGTAACTATAGCTTCACGCCCAGTACTATGAAATCTGTCACTATTTGCCAACTGGTATCCATGGTAAAATATCAACAGGAAAGCATAAAAGTATGAATTATTAAAGTGTGTACTTGCCTTTACAGGTTGCTTAAAACTGAAGTGTTTTCCCACTAACTTCCACAGCAACATTATGTTTCATTGAAAAATATCCTTTCTTAACAGGCTGTTAACATGTTGCTGAAAAGTTATCACCATATTTTAGCAGTATTTACGAAAATATTCCGTGCAATAAGATTTAGTCATGGTACTTACTGAGCTATTCACCAATATGGCCTGTCAGTTCACTGCTGCTGATCATGTTTTTATATAAGATGGCAGAAGAGAATCATGGCAGTACAAATAGGTGTTTCCTCACAATTTACTCTATCGCCATTTCAGAATTCCTTGTCTCATTTGTGAATTAATGTATATTTGTATCATGATACAGTAACCTCTGATATTTGATTGTGTGACTAGTTGATTGATTTTTGCGCTAGACTGATAGGGAATGGAGCAATTAATCACTTTTGTTAACATGCACTATTATGTATGATATAGATTGCTATTATGTTGATTGTGTGATATTGCCCTGACTAAGGTGAAAACATTTATGCAGTTCATAACTTTTTCTTTAATTTTCCTCTTATGTTACATCGCACAAGATTCTTGAGCTGTCCTCTAGTGTTGTGAAAAAACACTGCAAACAAAACAGAAATTGTTAATTCAATGCCCCAAACTGTGCACACTGATACTGATATACTGGCGATAACTGTTAGGAAGCAGTTACTATTTGACAGCCATATCGGCATGGAATGACCATCTCAATTTTGCTGTGTCCACTGTCAACAATGGTCACCCGAAGTTTCAATCTGAAACACTCTAAACAACCTTGAACTTGGGGTCAAATCATGGATGGGTGGAGTCAATACAATGTGCAGATTGTGGACCAAAAGAAATGTCAGTAAAGTTCAGCGTCTTTCATCTGATCTTTAATGAAAGCTATCACAAGTCACCCTGAAGAAATTCAGCCCAGACAGAACAGCCCATTTACACAAAACACTGTATTCTCCTCTTCCATTATATGCCGGGAGGATAATAATGAATAATTTTTCTCTGATGATACATCTGTATATCCGAAATGGGATCCCAAACTTTCAACTCCAGAAAACCGTTAGCAAAACCCACTCAAACCCATCAATTCGTCGAGCAAATGACGTTAGTGCCACATCAGGTTTTGCATGTGCAATCGTTCATGTGATCTTTGCATCGAAGTTTTCCTCATTTGCACATGTTTGCATTGGCCTCAAGAAGTGAAACAAGAGTCACCAGAAGATGACATATCCATCCGGCCCCAACATGTTTGAAAGGACAAATAATCTGAGAGTTACTCATTGTTTTTATAGACTAAGTTTGAATTGTTTCCATGGAAATCATGAAAATTATAAATGCCATAGATCTGTAACCAGCAAAGTCACAATTTCAAGACATGTCTGATATATCTCCCAAGATCTGTTGAAAGATATGAAATGGTTTTCGAGTTGAGCCCTGGTAACAAAGCCCACCCCTCCATTTTGAGAGAAGTTTGAGAGTTCTGCTCTGGAAATAAAACACACCTTTCACTTTTCAGGCAAGGTCCAAAGTGTTTCCATGATCAGAAGATCCTATACATAGCAAAAGGTACCACTATAGGTTCTGATTGATATATCTACCAAGTTTTGCAGAAAAAACACTGAACGGTTTTTCAGTTCTGCTCCGGAAATGAATACCATCCCCCCATTTCGAGACTAAGTCTGAAATGTTTCCATGGAAACCGAGAAAATAATACATCACAAGATCCTGTACATGGCAAAAGTCACCACTTCAGGCTCTGACTGATGTATCTACCAAGTTTTGCAGAAAAATACCACATGGTTTTTGAGTTCTGCTCCGGAAACGAAGCCCACCCAATCATAAAACTAACACCAAAATGTTCCACGTAAAAAAAAAAAATATATAAATGCCAAAAATCTGTAAATAGCAAAAGGCACAACCATTGGCTGAGATTACCATATCTATCAAGTTTGGTCTAAAAATATTGAATGGTTTCTGAGTTATGTTTCGGAAACAAAATGATTACGGATGGACGGACAGACGAGGCGTCAACTATATCCCCCCACATTACATGACGGGGGGATAAAAAACACCTTTAAACCACAGTTCTAACGATATTTTAAATGGCACGACTGTGCAACATGAATGTGCCGTTGGCATGTGAAAAGCGAGAAGATCAGTTATTGACGTCGCAAGAGCAACGGGATGCAGATATCGTACTGTGTATGACTTGAGAGGTCATCTACAAAAAAACTGGCACCGCTTCTGATTGCAAAAGGTCAGGTTGTCCATGTGTGACGACACAAGCAGAAGACCGTCAGATCATCCTATGTCACCTATGTGACATCACTCAGTTCTCAGCGATGAAATAATAACAATTTAATCACCTTACCATCTCTTGTTCTTTCATAGTGCCCTAAAGAAAGAATATTTCTTTTTTGACTCAGCATGCTTAAAAACTTCTCTCCACACATTCTGCAGAAGTCATCAGACTAGAAAAGAAGCAACTAAATATTAGAAATTAGTTGTAATTACTGCATGGATACAAAATTTCAAGAACACAAAATTCTTACACAAAATCATCAAATCACAAATGTCAGATGATTCGGTCAGCACTGAAGGCTGTACACAATGCATTTCAAGAACAGGCCCAGCAAACAGAAGATGGGGTCTTAAGCTCCGACAGGGTCTTAAGTTCCGACTGGTCCTTTTCTCAAATCGTAGGGGAAAATGAAGATGCTTTTCATGTCCTACCAGTCTCTTGGGGTGCCTGGGGCTGGATGGATCTCCCCTGAGCACCTGCCACCACCTGTCATCTGCCCGCTGACTGTTCGCCATGAAGCGCCGAGAGTGCGGAAAGTGGTGACTGAAAAGAGAGAGAGAGTGAATGAAATATTTGGTCTACAGAGGTCTGTACAGGCTCCAAGTGATCAGGGGAATGGTCTGCACCAGCCACAATCAACCATGAGGGGCCAGGTAGGGGGCAAGACTTCAACCAGGACTGAAGACCTTTTCAGAGTCAAAATATTTAAATATTTAAACTTAAACAGGGTCTTAAGTTCCGACTGGTCCGTTTCTGAAAAGGTAGGGCAAAATGAAGATGCTTTTCATGTCCAACCAGTCTCTTGGGGTGCCTGGGGCTGGATGGATCTCCCCTGAGCAGCTGTCACCACCTGTCATCTGCCCGCTGACTGTTCGCCATGAAGCGCCGAGAGTGCGGAAAGGGGTGACTGAAAAGAGAGAGAGAGTGAATGAAATATTTGGTCTACAGAGGTCTGTACAGGCTCCAAGTGATCAGGGGAATGGTCTGCACCAGCCACAATCAACCATGAGGGGCCAGGTAGGGGGCAAGACTTCAACCGGAGCTTAAGACCTTGTCGGAACTTAAGACCTGGTAGACGAGGTCTTAAGCTCCGACAGGGTCTTAAGTTCCGACTGGTCCTTTTCTCAAATCGTAGGGAAAATGAAAATGCTTTTCATGTCCTACCAGTCTCTTGGGGTGCCTGGGGCTGGATGGATCTCCCCTGAGCAGCTGCCACCACCTGTCATCTGCCCGCTGACTGTTCGCCATGAAGCGCCGAGAGTGCGGAAAGTGGTGACTGAAAAGAGAGAGAGAGTGAATGAAATATTTGGTCTACAGAGGTCTGTACAGGCTCCAAGTGATCAGGGGAATGGTCTGCACCAGCCACAATCAACCATGAGGGGCCAGGTAGGGGGCAAGACTTCAACCAGGACTGAAGACCTTTTCAGAGTTAATATATTTAAATATTTAAACTCAAACAGGGTCTTAAGTTCCGACTGGTCCGTTTCTGAAAAGGTAGGGCAAAATGAAGATGCTTTTCATGTCCTACCAGTCTCTTGGGGTGCCTGGGACTGGATGGATCTCCCCTGAGCAGCTGCCACCACCTGTCATCTGCCCGCTGACTGTTCGCCATGAAGCGCCGAGAGTGCGGAAAGTGGTGACTGAAAAGAGAGGGAGAGTGAATGAAATATTTGGTCTACAGAGGTCTGTACAGGCTCCAAGTGATCAGGGGAATGGTCTGCACCAGCCACAATCAACCATGAGGGGCCAGGTAGGGGGCAAGACTTCAACCAGGACTGAAGACCTTTTCAGAGTTAATATATATATTGGTTATTTTTTATGCTTTATATTTAATTTGTCTTCATACCAGAAACTATTACACTTTAAAAGATTTTGTCTGTCCACTTCACATACAAGACCAAAATTGCAGAAGAATGAGTTGTCATTCTAGGAAAAATTGGGGATATATATATTTCCTTTTATTTTTCAAAATGTGAACTAGCACATAGCGTGACTAGCATTGCTTCGGCCTGGGTAACCTGCCTTACATCAGTGCACTATCAGAGTTGACCCACTTTTGACATGCGCGGAAATAGCCTAATTAGGTGTGGCAATATGCATCGCATAAGTATTACGTCGGCTGACAATATATTTTACTGTGTATGGAAGGATTGCAATGAAAAGTTAGGACTGGGCTGAGACATGGCATAGTCTAATGTCAGCCAGTGGATGTTTTCGAGATGGCTTTGGAAATCGCTTCAGCTCAGCCAATGCTACCTGTAGGAAGCTGCGTCTAAAAAAATCAAAAGCACATCATATTGAATAAACGGCACATATACTAAATACTTACACATATCTCGTATGCATCTTGTGGTTGAGACATTGCAAAACGCAAAGAGGCCTGTCATTGAGACATGTATTCTATCCTTAGTTCAACAGAAACCATTGTTGCCCATATGTGACGTAGCACATAAGCCCCGCCCACTAATGATTATTCATGTTCAATCGGGACTTAAGACCTGTCGGGGTTTAAGGGCCGCACAGACGTTACTCCATTTTTGGTCTCAGTCATGTGACGAATAAAAAAGTTAAAAATCTGTAGAAAATAAAAGTCTTGAGCAAGTACATTGAAAAGTCAATGACAAGTTTCAAATGCAATTTGGTATCATCAGCCCAGAGAACATGTCCAAATTTCCTAAACTGTAGATTTTAAAGGCATTATTCCATTTTTGGTCTCAGTCGTGTGACGAATAAAAAAGTTAAAAATCTGTAGAAAATAGAAGTCTTGAGCAAGTACATTGAAAAGTCAATGACAAGTTTGAAATGCAATTTGGTATCATCAGCCCAGAGAACATGTCCAAATTCCCTAAACTGTAGATTTTAAAGGCGTTATTCCATTTTTGGTCTCAGTCGTGTGACGAATAAAAAAGTTAAAAATCTGTCAAAAATAGAAGTCTTGAGCAAGTACATTGAAAAGTCAATGACAAGTTTGAAATGCAATTTGGTATCATCAGCCCAGAGAACATGTCCAAATTTCCTAAACTGTAGATTTTAAAGGCATTATTCCATTTTTGGTCTCAGTCATGTGACGAATGAAAAAGTTAAAAATCTGTAAAAAATAGAAGTTTTGTGCAAGTACAGTGGGAAGTTAATGACAAGTTTGAAATGCAATTTGGTATCATCAGCCCAGAGAACATGTCCAAATTTCCTAAACTGTAGATTTTAAAGACGTTATTCCATTTTTAGTCTCAGTCATGTGACAAAGAAAAAAGTTAAAAATCTGTACAAAAAAGAAGTCTTGAGTAAGTACAGTGGGAAGTTAATGACAAGTTTGAAATGCAATTTGGTATCATCAGCCCAGAGAACATGTCCAAATTCTCTAAACTATAGATTTTAAAGACGTTATTCCATTTTTGGTCTCAGTCATGTGACGAATGAAAAAGTTAAAAATCTGTAAAAAATAGAAGTCTTGTGCAAGTACAGTGGGAAGTTAATGACAAGTTTGAAATGCAATTTGGTATCATCAGCCCAGAGAACATGTCCAAATTTCCTAAACTGTAGATTTTAAAGGCATTATTCCATTTTTGGTCACAGTCATATGACGAATGAAAAAGTTAAAAATCTGTAAAAAATAGAAGTCTTGAGTAAGTACAGTGGGAAGTTAATGAGAAGTTTGAAATGCAATTTGGTATCATCAGCCCAGAGAACATGTCCAAATTCCCTAAGCTGTAGATTTTAAAGACGTTTTTCCATTTTTGGTCTCAGTCATGTGACGAATAAAAAAGTTAAAAATCTGTAAAAAAAATGAAGTCTTGAGTGAGTACAGTGGGATGTTAATGACAAGTTTGAAATGCAATTTGGTATCATCAGCCCAGAGAACATGTCCAAATTCTCTAAACTATAGATTCTAAAGACGTTATTCCATTTTTGGTCTCAGTCATGTGACGAATGAAAAAGTTAAAAATCTGTAAAAAAAAGAAGTCTTGAGTAAGTACAGTGGGATGTTAATGACAAGTTTGAAATGCAATTTGGTATCATCAGCCCAGAGAACATGTCCAAATTCCCTAAACTGTAGAATTTAAAGACGTTATTCCATTTTTGGTCACAGTCATGTGACGAATGGAAAAGTTAAAAATCTGTCAAAAATAGAAGTCTTGAGCAAGAACATTGAAAAGTAAATGACAAGTTTGAAATACAATTTGGTATCATCAGCCCAGAGAACATGTCCAAATTCCCCAAACTGTAGATTTTAAAGACGTTATTCCATATCTGGTCTCAGTCATGTGACGAATGAAAAAGTTAAAAATCTGTAAAAAAAAGAAGTCTTGAGTAAGTACAGTGGGATGTTAATGACAAGTTTCAAATGCAATTTGGTATCATCAGCCCAGAGAACATGTCCAAATTCTCTAAACTATAGATTTTATAGACGTTATTCCATTTTTGGTCACAGTCATGTGACGAATGAAAAAGTTGAAAATCTGTAGAAAATAGAAGTCTTGTGGAAGTACAGTGGGAAGTTAATGAGAAGTTTGAAATGCAATTTGGTATCATCAGCCCAGAGAACATGTCCAAATTTCCTAAACTGTAGATTTTAAGGCATTATTCCATTTTTGGTCACAGTCATATGACGAATGAAAAAGTTAAAAATCTGTAAAAAATAGAAGTCTTGTGCAAGTACAGTGGGAAGTTAATGACAAGTTTGAAATGCAATTTGGTATCATCAGCCCAGAGAACATGTCCAAATTTCCTAAACTGTAGATTTTAAAGGCATTATTCCATTTTTGGTCACAGTCATATGACGAATGAAAAAGTTAAAAATCTGTAAAAAATAGAAGTCTTGAGTAAGTACAGTGGGAAGTTAATGACAAGTTTGAAATGCAATTTGGTATCATCAGCCCAGAGAACATGTCCAAATTTCCTAAACTGTAGATTTTAAAGGCATTATTCCATTTTTGGTCTCAGTCATGTGACGAATAAAAAAGTTAAAAATCTGTAAAGAATAGAAGTCTTGAGCAAGTATATTGAAAAGTTCATGACAAGTTTGAAATGCAATTTGGTATCATCAGCCCAGAGAACATGTCCAAATTCCCTAAACTGTAGATTTTAAAGACGTTTTTCCATTTTTGGTCTCAGTCATGTGACGAATAAAAAAGTTAAAAATCTGTAAAAAAAATGAAGTCTTGAGTGAGTACAGTGGGATGTTAATGACAAGTTTCAAATGCAATTTGGTATCATCAGCCCAGACAACATGTCCAAATTCTCTAAACTATAGATTCTAAAGACGTTATTCCATTTTTGGTCTCAGTCATGTGACGAATAAAAAAGTTAAAAATCTGTAAAAAAAAGAAGTCTTGAGTAAGTACAGTGGGATGTTAATGACAAGTTTGAAATGCAATTTGGTATCATCAGCCCAGACAACATGTCCAAATTCTCTAAACTATAGATTCTAAAGACGTTATTCCATTTTTGGTCTCAGTCATGTGACGAATAAAAAAGTTAAAAATCTGTAAAAAAAAGAAGTCTTGAGTAAGTACAGTGGGATGTTAATGACAAGTTTGAAATACAATTTGGTATCATCAGCCCAGAGAACATGTCCAAATTCCCCAAACTGTAGATTTTAAAGACGTTATTCCATTTTTGGTCTCAGTCATGTGACGAATAAAAAAGTTAAAAATCTGTAAAAAATAGAAGTCTTGAGCAAGGACATTGAAAAGTCAATGACAAGTTTGAAATGCAATTTGGTATCATCAGCCCAGAGAACATGTCCAAATTTCCTAAACTATAGATTTTAAAGGCATTATTCCATTTTTGGTAACAGTCATATGACGAGTGAAAAAGTTAAAAATCTGTAAAAAATAGAAGTCTTGTGCAAGTACAGTGGGAAGTTAATGAGAAGTTTGAAATGCAATTTGGTATCATCAGCCCAGACAACATGTCCGAATTTCCTAAACTGTAGATTTTAAAGACGTTATTCCATATCTGGTCTCAGTCATGTGACGAATGAAAAAGTTAAAAATCTGTAAAAAAAAGAAGTCTTGAGTAAGTACAGTGGGATGTTAATGACAAGTTTCAAATGCAATTTGGTATCATCAGCCCAGAGAACATGTCCAAATTCTCTAAACTATAGATTTTATAGACGTTATTCCATTTTTGGTCACAGTCATGTGACGAATGAAAAAGTTAAAAATCTGTAAAAAATAGAAGTCTTGTGCAAGTACAGTGGGAAGTTAATGACAAGTTTGAAATGCAATTTGGTATCATCAGCCCAGACAACATGTCCGAATTTCCTAAACTGTAGATTTTAAAGACGTTATTCCATATCTGGTCTCAGTCATGTGACGAATGAAAAAGTTAAAAATCTGTAAAAAAAAGAAGTCTTGAGTAAGTACAGTGGGATGTTAATGACAAGTTTCAAATGCAATTTGGTATCATCAGCCCAGAGAACATGTCCAAATTCTCTAAACTATAGATTTTATAGACGTTATTCCATTTTTGGTCACAGTCATGTGACGAATGAAAAAGTTGAAAATCTGTAGAAAATAGAAGTCTTGTGGAAGTACAGTGGGAAGTTAATGACAAGTTTGAAATGCAATTTGGTATCATCAGCCCAGAGAACATGTCCAAATTTCCTAAACTGTAGATTTTAAGGCATTATTCCATTTTTGGTCACAGTCATATGACGAATGAAAAAGTTAAAAATCTGTAAAAAATAGAAGTCTTGTGCAAGTACAGTGGGAAGTTAATGACAAGTTTGAAATGCAATTTGGTATCATCAGCCCAGACAACATGTCCGAATTTCCTAAACTGTAGATTTTAAAGACGTTATTCCATATCTGGTCTCAGTCATGTGACGAATGAAAAAGTTAAAAATCTGTAAAAAAAAGAAGTCTTGAGTAAGTACAGTGGGATGTTAATGACAAGTTTCAAATGCAATTTGGTATCATCAGCCCAGAGAACATGTCCAAATTCTCTAAACTATAGATTTTATAGACGTTATTCCATTTTTGGTCACAGTCATGTGACGAATGAAAAAGTTGAAAATCTGTAGAAAATAGAAGTCTTATGGAAGTACAGTGGGAAGTTAATGACAAGTTTGAAATGCAATTTGGTATCATCAGCCCAGAGAACATGTCCAAGTTCCCTAAACTGTAGAATTTAAAGACGTTATTCCATTTTTGGTCACAGTCATGTGACGAATGGAAAAGTTAAAAATCTGTCAAAAATAGAAGTCTTGAGCAAGGACATTGAAAAGTTCATGACAAGTTTGAAATGCAATTTGGTATCATCAGCCCAGAGAACATGTCCAAATTCCCCAAACAGTAGATTTTAAAGACGTTATTCCATTTTTGGTCACAGTCATATGACGAATGAAAAAGTTAAAAATCTGTAAAAAATAGAAGTCTTGTGCAAGTACAGTGGGAAGTTAATGACAAGTTTGAAATGCAATTTGGTATCATCAGCCCAGAGAACATGTCCAAATTTCCTAAACTGTAGATTTTAAAGGCATTATTCCATTTTTGGTCACAGTCATATGACGAATGAAAAAGTTAAAAATCTGTAAAAAATAGAAGTCCTGAGTAAGTACAGTGGGAAGTTAATGAGAAGTTTGAAATGCAATTTGGTATCATCAGCCCAGAGAACATGTCCAAATTTCCTAAACTGTAGATTTTAAAGGCATTATTCCATTTTTGGTCTCAGTCATGTGACGAATAAAAAAGTTAAAAATCTGTAAAGAATAGAAGTCTTGAGCAAGTATATTGAAAAGTTCATGACAAGTTTGAAATGCAATTTGGTATCATCAGCCCAGAGAACATGTCCAAATTCCCTAAACTGTAGATTTTAAAGACGTTTTTCCATTTTTGGTCTCAGTCATGTGACGAATAAAAAAGTTAAAAATCTGTAAAAAAAATGAAGTCTTGAGTGAACACAGTGGGATGTTAATCACAAGTTTGAAATGCAATTTGGTATCATCAGCCCAGACAACATGTCCAAATTCTCTAAACTATAGATTCTAAAGACGTTATTCCATTTTTGGTCTCAGTCATGTGACGAATAAAAAAGTTAAAAATCTGTAAAAAAAAGAAGTCTTGAGTAAGTACAGTGGGATGTTAATGACAAGTTTGAAATGCAATTTGGTATCATCAGCCCAGAGAACATGTCCAAGTTCCCTAAACTGTAGAATTTAAAGACGTTATTCCATTTTTGGTCACAGTCATGTGACGAATGGAAAAGTTAAAAATCTGTCAAAAATAGAAGTCTTGAGCAAGGACATTGAAAAGTTCATGACAAGTTTGAAATGCAATTTGGTATCATCAGCCCAGAGAACATGTCCAAATTCCCCAAACAGTAGATTTTAAAGACGTTATTCCATTTTTGGTCTCAGTCATGTGACGAATAAAAAAGTTAAAAATCTGTAAAAAATAGTAGTCTTGAGCAAGGACATTGAAAAGTCAATGACAAGTTTGAAATGCAATTTGGTATCATCAGCCCAGAGAACATGTCCAAATTTCCTAAACTATAGATTTTAAAGGCATTATTCCATTTTTGGTAACAGTCATGTGACGAGTGAAAAAGTTAAAAATCTGTACAAAATAGAAGTCTTGTGCAAGTACAGTGGGAAGTTAATGACAAGTTTGAAATGCAATTTCGTATCATCAGCCCAGAGAACATGTCCGAATTTCCTAAACTGTAGATTTTAAAGACGTTATTCCATATCTGGTCTCAGTCATGTGACGAATGAAAAAGTTAAAAATCCGTAAAAAAAAGAAGTCTTGAGTAAGTACAGTGGGATGTTAATGACAAGTTTCAAATGCAATTTGGTATCATCAGCCCAGAGAACATGTCCAAATTCTCTAAACTATAGATTTTATAGACGTTATTCCATTTTTGGTCACAGTCATGTGACGAATGAAAAAGTTGAAAATCTGTAGAAAATAGAAGTCTTGTGGAAGTACAGTGGGAAGTTAATGACAAGTTTGAAATGCAATTTGGTATCATCAGCCCAGAGAACATGTCCAAATTTCCTAAACTGTAGATTTTAAGGCATTATTCCATTTTTGGTCACAGTCATATGACGAATGAAAAAGTTAAAAATCTGTAAAAAATAGAAGTCTTGTGCAAGTACAGTGGGAAGTTAATGACAAGTTTGAAATGCAATTTGGTATCATCAGCCCAGAGAACATGTCCAAATTTCCTAAACTGTAGATTTTAAAGGCATTATTCCATTTTTGGTCTCAGTCATGTGACGAATGAAAAAGTTAAAAATCTGTAAAGAATAGAAGTCTTGAGCAAGTATATTGAAAAGTTCATGACAAGTTTGAAATGCAATTTGGTATCATCAGCCCAGAGAACATGTCCCAATTCCCTAAATTTTAGATTTTAAAGACGTTATTCCATTTTTGGTCTCAGTCATGTGACGAATAAAAAAGTTAAAAATCTGTAAAAAAAATGAAGTCTTGAGCAAGTACATTGAAAAGTTAATGACAAGTTTGAAATGCAATTTGGTATCATCAGCCCAGAGAACATGTCCAAATTCTCTAAACTATAGATTTTAAAGACGTTATTCCATGTTTGGTCTCAGTCATGTGACGAATGAAAAAGTTAAAAATCTGTAAAAAATAGAAGTCTTGTGCAAGTACAGTGGGAAGTTAATGACAAGTTTGAAATGCAATTTGGTATCATCAGCCCAGAGAACATGTCCAAATTCCCTAAACTGTAGATTTTAAAGACGTTATTCCATTTTTGGTCTCAGTCATGTGACGAATAAAAAAGTTAAAAATCTGTAAAAAAAAGAAGTCTTGTGCAAGTACAGTGCGAAGTTAATGACAAGTTTGAAGTGCAATTTGGTATCATCAGCCCGGAGAACATGTCCAAATTCCCTAAACTGTAGAATTTAAAGACGTTATTCCATTTTTGGTCTCAGTCATGTGACGAATGAAAAAGTTAAAAATCTGTTAAAAATAGAAGTCTTGTGCAGGGACATTGAAAAGTTAATGATAAGTTTGAAATGCAATTTGGTATCATCAGCCCAGAGAACATGTCCAAATTTCCTAAACTGTAGATTTTAAAGGCATTATTCCATTTTTGGTCTCAGTCATGTGACGAATAAAAAAGTTAAAAATCTGTAAAGAATAGAAGTCTTGAGCAAGTATATTGAAAAGTTCATGACAAGTTTGAAATGCAATTTGGTATCATCAGCCCAGAGAACATGTCCAAATTCCCTAAACTGTAGATTTTAAAGACGTTTTTCCATTTTTGGTCTCAGTCATGTGACGAATAAAAAAGTTAAAAATCTGTAAAAAAAAGAAGTCTTGAGTAAGTACAGTGGGATGTTAATGACAAGTTTGAAATGCAATTTGGTATCATCAGCCCAGACAACATGTCCAAATTCTCTAAACTATAGATTCTAAAGACGTTATTCCATTTTTGGTCTCAGTCATGTGACGAATAAAAAAGTTAAAAATCTGTAAAAAAAAGAAGTCTTGAGTAAGTACAGTGGGATGTTAATGACAAGTTTGAAATGCAATTTGGTATCATCAGCCCAGAGAACATGTCCAAGTTCCCTAAACTGTAGAATTTAAAGACGTTATTCCATTTTTGGTCACAGTCATGTGACGAATGGAAAAGTTAAAAATCTGTCAAAAATAGAAGTCTTGAGCAAGGACATTGAAAAGTTAATGACAAGTTTGAAATGCAATTTGGTATCATCAGCCCAGAGAACATGTCCAAATTCCCCAAACTGTAGATTTTAAAGACGTTATTCCATTTTTGGTCTCAGTCATGTGACGAATAAAAAAGTTAAAAATCTGTAAAAAATAGAAGTCTTGAGCAAGGACATTGAAAAGTCAATGACAAGTTTGAAATGCAATTTGGTATCATCAGCCCAGAGAACATGTCCACATTTCCTAAACTATAGATTTTAAAGGCATTATTCCATTTTTGGTAACAGTCATATGACGAGTGAAAAAGTTAAAAATCTGTACAAAATAGAAGTCTTGTGCAAGTACAGTGGGAAGTTAATGACAAGTTTGAAATGCAATTTCGCATCATCAGCCCAGAGAACATGTCCGAATTTCCTAAACTGTAGATTTTAAAGACGTTATTCCATATCTGGTCTCAGTCATGTGACGAATAAAAAAGTTAAAAATCCGTAAAAAAAAGAAGTCTTGAGTAAGTACAGTGGGATGTTAATGACAAGTTTCAAATGCAATTTGGTATCATCAGCCCAGAGAACATGTCCAAATTCTCTAAACTATAGATTTTATAGACGTTATTCCATTTTTGGTCACAGTCATGTGACGAATGAAAAAGTTGAAAATCTGTAGAAAATAGAAGTCTTGTGGAAGTACAGTGGGAAGTTAATGACAAGTTTGAAATGCAATTTGGTATCATCAGCCCAGAGAACATGTCCAAATTTCCTAAACTGTAGATTTTAAGGCATTATTCCATTTTTGGTCACAGTCATATGACGAATGAAAAAGTTAAAAATCTGTAAAAAATAGAAGTCTTGTGCAAGTACAGTGGGAAGTTAATGACAAGTTTGAAATGCAATTTGGTATCATCAGCCCAGAGAACATGTCCAAATTTCCTAAACTGTAGATTTTAAAGGCATTATTCCATTTTTGGTCTCAGTCATGTGACGAATGAAAAAGTTAAAAATCTGTAAAGAATAGAAGTCTTGAGCAAGTATATTGAAAAGTTCATGACAAGTTTGAAATGCAATTTGGTATCATCAGCCCAGAGAACATGTCCCAATTCCCTAAATTTTAGATTTTAAAGACGTTATTCCATTTTTGGTCTCAGTCATGTGACGAATAAAAAAGTTAAAAATCTGTAAAAAAAATGAAGTCTTGAGCAAGTACATTGAAAAGTTAATGACAAGTTTGAAATGCAATTTGGTATCATCAGCCCAGAGAACATGTCCAAATTCTCTAAACTATAGATTTTAAAGACGTTATTCCATTTTTGGTCTCAGTCATGTGACGAATGGAAAAGTTAAAAATCTGTAAAAAATAGAAGTCTTGTGCAAGTACAGTGGGAAGTTAATGACAAGTTTGAAATGCAATTTGGTATCATCAGCCCAGAGAACATGTCCAAATTCCCTAAACTGTAGATTTTAAAGACGTTATTCCATTTTTGGTCTCAGTCATGTGACGAATAAAAAAGTTAAAAATCTGTAAAAAAAAGAAGTCTTGTGCAAGTACAGTGCGAAGTTAATGACAAGTTTGAAGTGCAATTTGGTATCATCAGCCCGGAGAACATGTCCAAATTCCCTAAACTGTAGAATTTAAAGACGTTATTCCATTTTTGGTCTCAGTCATGTGACGAATGGAAAAGTTAAAAATCTGTCAAAAATAGAAGTCTTGAGCAAGGACATTGAAAAGTTAATGACAAGTTTGAAATGCAATTTGGTATCATCAGCCCAGAGAACATGTCCAAATTCCCCAAACTGTAGATTTTAAAGACGTTATTCCATTTTTGGTCTCAGTCATGTGACGAATAAAAAAGTTAAAAATCTGTAAAAAATAGAAGTCTTGAGCAAGGACATTGAAAAGTCAATGACAAGTTTGAAATGCAATTTGGTATCATCAGCCCAGAGAACATGTCCAAATTTCCTAAACTATAGATTTTAAAGGCATTATTCCATTTTTGGTAACAGTCATATGACGAGTGAAAAAGTTAAAAATCTGTACAAAATAGAAGTCTTGTGCAAGTACAGTGGGAAGTTAATGACAAGTTTGAAATGCAATTTCGTATCATCAGCCCAGAGAACATGTCCGAATTTCCTAAACTGTAGATTTTAAAGACGTTATTCCATATCTGGTCTCAGTCATGTGACGAATAAAAAAGTTAAAAATCCGTAAAAAAAAGAAGTCTTGAGTAAGTACAGTGGGATGTTAATGACAAGTTTCAAATGCAATTTGGTATCATCAGCCCAGAGAACATGTCCAAATTCTCTAAACTATAGATTTTATAGACGTTATTCCATTCTTGGTCACAGTCATGTGACGAATGAAAAAGTTGAAAATCTGTAGAAAATAGAAGTCTTGTGGAAGTACAGTGGGAAGTTAATGACAAGTTTGAAATGCAATTTGGTATCATCAGCCGAGAGAACATGTCCAAATTTCCTAAACTGTAGATTTTAAGGCATTATTCCATTTTTGGTCACAGTCATATGACGAATGAAAAAGTTAAAAATCTGTAAAAAATAGAAGTCTTGTGCAAGTACAGTGGGAAGTAAATGACAAGTTTGAAATGCAATTTGGTATCATCAGCCCAGAGAACATGTCCAAATTTCCTAAACTGTAGATTTTAAAGGCATTATTCCATTTTTGGTCTCAGTCATGTGACGAATGAAAAAGTTAAAAATCTGTAAAGAATAGAAGTCTTGAGCAAGTATATTGAAAAGTTCATGACAAGTTTGAAATGCAATTTGGTATCATCAGCCCAGAGAACATGTCCCAATTCCCTAAATTTTAGATTTTAAAGACGTTATTCCATTTTTGGTCTCAGTCATGTGACGAATAAAAAAGTTAAAAATCTGTAAAAAAAATGAAGTCTTGAGCAAGTACATTGAAAAGTTAATGACAAGTTTGAAATGCAATTTGGTATCATCAGCCCAGAGAACATGTCCAAATTCTCTAAACTATAGATTTTAAAGACGTTATTCCATTTTTGGTCTCAGTCATGTGACGAATGGAAAAGTTAAAAATCTGTAAAAAATAGAAGTCTTGTGCAAGTACAGTGGGAAGTTAATGACAAGTTTGAAATGCAATTTGGTATCATCAGCCCAGAGAACATGTCCAAATTCCCTAAACTGTAGATTTTAAAGACGTTATTCCATTTTTGGTCTCAGTCATGTGACGAATGAAAAAGTTAAAAATCTGTTAAAAATAGAAGTCTTGTGCAGGGACATTGAAAAGTTAATGATAAGTTTGAAATGCAATTTGGTATCATCAGCCCAGACAACATGTCCAAATTCTCTAAACTATAGATTTTAAAGACGTTATTCCATTTTTGGTCTCAGTCATGTGACGAATAAAAAAGTTAAAAATCTGTAAAAAAAAGAAGTCTTGAGTAAGTACAGTGGGATGTTAATGACAAGTTTGAAATGCAATTTGGTATCATCAGCCCAGAGAACATGTCCAAGTTCCCTAAACTGTAGAATTTAAAGACGTTATTCCATTTTTGGTCTCAGTCATGTGACGAATGGAAAAGTTAAAAATCTGTAAAAAATAGAAGTCTTGAGCAAGGACATTGAAAAGTTAATGACAAGTTTGAAATGCAATTTGGTATCATCAGCCCAGAGAACATGTCCAAATTCCCCAAACTGTAGATTTTAAAGACGTTATTCCATTTTTGGTCTCAGTCATGTGACGAATAAAAAAGTTAAAAATCTGTAAAAAATAGAAGTCTTGAGCAAGGACATTGAAAAGTCAATGACAAGTTTGAAATGCAATTTGGTATCATCAGCCCAGAGAACATGTCCACATTTCCTAAACTATAGATTTTAAAGGCATTATTCCATTTTTGGTAACAGTCATATGACGAGTGAAAAAGTTAAAAATCTGTACAAAATAGAAGTCTTGTGCAAGTACAGTGGGAAGTTAATGACAAGTTTGAAATGCAATTTCGTATCATCAGCCCAGAGAACATGTCCGAATTTCCTAAACTGTAGATTTTAAAGACGTTATTCCATATCTGGTCTCAGTCATGTGACGAATGAAAAAGTTAAAAATCCGTAAAAAAAAGAAGTCTTGAGTAAGTACAGTGGGATGTTAATGACAAGTTTCAAATGCAATTTGGTATCATCAGCCCAGAGAACATGTCCAAATTCTCTAAACTATAGATTTTATAGACGTTATTCCATTTTTGGTCACAGTCATGTGACGAATGAAAAAGTTGAAAATCTGTAGAAAATAGAAGTCTTGTGGAAGTACAGTGGGAAGTTAATGACAAGTTTGAAATGCAATTTGGTATCATCAGCCCAGAGAACATGTCCAAATTTCCTAAACTGTAGATTTTAAGGCATTATTCCATTTTTGGTCACAGTCATATGACGAATGAAAAAGTTAAAAATCTGTAAAAAATAGAAGTCTTGTGCAAGTACAGTGGGAAGTTAATGACAAGTTTGAAATGCAATTTGGTATCATCAGCCCAGAGAACATGTCCAAATTTCCTAAACTGTAGATTTTAAAGGCATTATTCCATTTTTGGTCTCAGTCATGTGACGAATGAAAAAGTTAAAAATCTGTAAAGAATAGAAGTCTTGAGCAAGTATATTGAAAAGTTCATGACAAGTTTGAAATGCAATTTGGTATCATCAGCCCGGAGAACATGTCCAAATTCCCTAAATTTTAGATTTTAAAGACGTTATTCCATTTTTGGTCTCAGTCATGTGACGAATAAAAAAGTTAAAAATCTGTAAAAAAAATGAAGTCTTGAGCAAGTACATTGAAAAGTTAATGACAAGTTTGAAATGCAATTTGGTATCATCAGCCCAGAGAACATGTCCAAATTCTCTAAACTATAGATTTTAAAGACGTTATTCCATTTTTGGTCTCAGTCATGTGACGAATGAAAAAGTTGTCTTGTGCAAGTACAGTGGGAAGTTAATGACAAGTTTGAAATGCAATTTGGTATCATCAGCCCAGAGAACATGTCCAAATTCCCTAAACTGTAGATTTTAAAGACGTTATTCCATTTTTGGTCTCAGTCATGTGACGAATAAAAAAGTTAAAAATCTGTAAAAAAAAGAAGTCTTGTGCAAGTACAGTGCGAAGTTAATGACAAGTTTGAAGTGCAATTTGGTATCATCAGCCCGGAGAACATGTCCAAATTCCCTAAACTGTAGAATTTAAAGACGTTATTCCATTTTTGGTCTCAGTCATGTGACGAATGAAAAAGTTAAAAATCTGTTAAAAATAGAAGTCTTGTGCAGGGACATTGAAAAGTTAATGATAAGTTTGAAATGCAATTTGGTATCATCAGCCCAGACAACATGTCCAAATTCTCTAAACTATAGATTCTAAAGACGTTATTCCATTTTTGGTCTGAGTCATGTGACGAATAAAAAAGTTAAAAATCTGTAAAAAAAGAAGTCTTGAGTAAGTACAGTGGGATGTTAATGACAAGTTTGAAATGCAATTTGGTATCATCAGCCCAGAGAACATGTCCAAGTTCCCTAAACTGTAGAATTTAAAGACGTTATTCCATTTTTGGTCACAGTCATGTGACGAATGGAAAAGTTAAAAATCTGTCAAAAATAGAAGTCTTGAGCAAGTACACTGGGATGTTTATGACAAGTTTGAAATGCAATTTGGTATCATCAGCCCAGAGAACATGTCCAAATTCCCCAAACTGTAGATTTTAAAGACGTTATTCCATTTTTGGTCTCAGTCATGTGACGAATAAAAAAGTTAAAAATCTGTAAAAAATAGAAGTCTTGAGCAAGGACATTGAAAAGTCAATGACAAGTTTGAAATGCAATTTGGTATCATCAGCCCAGAGAACATGTCCACATTTCCTAAACTATAGATTTTAAAGGCATTATTCCATTTTTGGTAACAGTCATATGACGAGTGAAAAAGTTAAAAATCTGTACAAAATAGAAGTCTTGTGCAAGTACAGTGGGAAGTTAATGACAAGTTTGAAATGCAATTTCGTATCATCAGCCCAGAGAACATGTCCGAATTTCCTAAACTGTAGATTTTAAAGACGTTATTCCATATCTGGTCTCAGTCATGTGACGAATGAAAAAGTTAAAAATCCGTAAAAAAAAGAAGTCTTGAGTAAGTACAGTGGGATGTTAATGACAAGTTTCAAATGCAATTTGGTATCATCAGCCCAGAGAACATGTCCAAATTCTCTAAACTATAGATTTTATAGACGTTATTCCATTTTTGGTCACAGTCATGTGACGAATGAAAAAGTTGAAAATCTGTAGAAAATAGAAGTCTTGTGGAAGTACAGTGGGAAGTTAATGACAAGTTTGAAATGCAATTTGGTATCATCAGCCCAGAGAACATGTCCAAATTTCCTAAACTTTAGATTTTAAGGCATTATTCCATTTTTGGTCACAGTCATATGACGAATGAAAAAGTTAAAAATCTGTAAAAAATAGAAGTCTTGTGCAAGTACAGTGGGAAGTCAATGACAAGTTTGAAATGCAATTTGGTATCATCAGCCCAGAGAACATGTCCAAATTTCCTAAACTGTAGATTTTAAAGGCATTATTCCATTTTTGGTCTCAGTCATGTGACGAATGAAAAAGTTAAAAATCTGTAAAGAATAGAAGTCTTGAGCAAGTATATTGAAAAGTTCATGACAAGTTTGAAATGCAATTTGGTATCATCAGCCCGGAGAACATGTCCAAATTCCCTAAATTGTAGATTTTAAAGACGTTATTCCATTTTTGGTCTCAGTCATGTGACGAATAAAAAAGTTAAAAATCTGTAAAAAAAAATGAAGTCTTGAGCAAGTACATTGAAAAGTTAATGACAAGTTTGAAATGCAATTTGGTATCATCAGCCCAGAGAACATGTCCAAATTCTCTAAACTATAGATTTTAAAGACGTTATTCCATTTTTGGTCTCAGTCATGTGACGAATGAAAAAGTTAAAAATCTGTAAAAAATAGAAGTCTTGTGCAAGTACAGTGGGAAGTTAATGACAAGTTTGAAATGCAATTTGGTATCATCAGCCCAGAGAACATGTCCAAGTTCCCTAAACTGTAGATTTTAAAGACGTTATTCCATTTTTGGTCTCAGTCATGTGACGAATAAAAAAGTTAAAAATCTGTAAAAAAAAGAAGTCTTGTGCAAGTACAGTGCGAAGTTAATGACAAGTTTGAAGTGCAATTTGGTATCATCAGCCCGGAGAACATGTCCAAATTCCGTAAACTGTAGATTTTAAAGACGTTATTCCATTTTTGGTCTCAGTCATGTGACGAATGAAAAAGTTAAAAATCTGTTAAAAATAGAAGTCTTGTGCAGGGACATTGAAAAGCTAATGATAAGTTTGAAATGCAATTTGGTATCATCAGCCCGGAGAACATGTCCAAATTCCCTAAACTGTAGAATTTAAAGACGTTATTCCATATCTGGTCTCAGTCATGTGACGAATGAAAAAGTTAAAAATCTGTTAAAAAGAGAAGTCTTGTGCAGGGACATTGAAAAGTTAATGACAAGTTTGAAATGCAATTTGGTATCATCAGCCCAGAGAACATGTCCAAATTCCCTAAACTGTAGAATTTAAAGACGTTATTCCATTTTTGGTCACAGTCATGTGACGAATGGAAAAGTTAAAAATCTGTAAAAAATAGAAGTCTTGAGCAAGGACATTGAAAAGTTCATGACAAGTTTGAAATGCAATTTGGTATCATCAGCCCAGAGAACATGTCCAAATTCCCTAAACTGTAGATTTTAAAGACGTTTTTCCATTTTTGGTCTCAGTCATGTGACGAATAAAAAAGTTAAAAATCTGTAAAAAAAATGAAGTCTTGAGTGAGTACAGTGGGATGTTAATGACAAGTTTGAAATGCAATTTGGTATCATCAGCCCAGACAACATGTCCAAATTCTCTAAACTATAGATTCTAAAGACGTTATTCCATTTTTGGTCTCAGTCATGTGACGAATAAAAAAGTTAAAAATCTGTAAAAAAAAGAAGTCTTGAGTAAGTACAGTGGGATGTTAATGACAAGTTTGAAATGTAATTTGGTATCATCAGCCCAGAGAACATGTCCAAGTTCCCTAAACTGTAGAATTTAAAGACGTTATTCCATTTTTGGTCACAGTCATGTGACAAATGGAAAAGTTAAAAATCTGTCAAAAATAGAAGTCTTGAGCAAGGACATTGAAAAGTTAATGACAAGTTTGAAATGCAATTTGGTATCATCAGCCCGGAGAACATGTCCAAATTTCCTAAACTATAGATTTTAAAGGCCTTATTCCATTTTTGGTATCAGTCATATGACGAGTGAAAAAGTTAAAAATCTGTAAAAAATAGAAGTCTTGTGCAAGTACAGTGGGAAGTTAATGACAAGTTTGAAATGCAATTTCGTATCATCAGCCCAGAGAACATGTCCGAATTTCCTAAACTGTAGATTTTAAAGACGTTATTCCATATCTGGTCTCAGTCATGTGACGAATGAAAAAGTTAAAAATCCGTAAAAAAAAGAAGTCTTGAGTAAGTACAGTGGGAAGTTAATGACAAGTTTGAAATGCAATTTGGTATCATCAGCCCAGAGAACATGTCCAAATTTCCTAAACTATAGATTTTAAAGGCATTATTCCATTTTTGGTAACAGTCATATGACGAGTGAAAAAGTTAAAAATCTGTAAAAAATAGAAGTCTTGTGCAAGTACAGTGGGAAGTTAATGACAAGTTTGAAATGCAATTTCGTATCATCAGCCCAGAGAACATGTCCGAATTTCCTAAACTGTAGATTTTAAAGACGTTATTCCATATCTGGTCTCAGTCATGTAACGAATGAAAAAGTTAAAAATCCGTAAAAAAAAGAAGTCTTGAGTAAGTACAGTGGGAAGTTAATGACAAGTTTGAAATGCAATTTGGTATCATCAGCACAGAGAACATGTCCAAATTTCCTAAACTGTAGATTTTAAGGCATTATTCCATTTTTGGTCACAGTCATATGACGAATGAAAAAGTTAAAAATCTGTAAAAAATAGAAGTCTTGTGCAAGTACAGTGGGAAGTTAATGACAAGTTTCAAATGCAATTTGGTATCATCAGCCCAGAGAACATGTCCAAATTCCCTAAACTGTAGATTTTAAAGACGTTATTCCATTTTTGGTCTCAGTCATGTGACGAATAAAAAAGTTAAAAATCTGTAAAACAAATGAAGTCTTGAGCAAGTACATTGAAAAGTTAATGACAAGTTTGAAATGCAATTTGGTATCATCAGCCCAGAGAACATGTCCAAATTCCCTAAACTGTAGATTTTAAAGACGTTTTTCCATTTTTGGTCTCAGTCATGTGACGAATAAAAAAGTTAAAAATCTGTAAAAAAAATGAAGTCTTGAGTGAGTACAGTGGGATGTTAATGACAAGTTTGAAATGCAATTTGGTATCATCAGCCCAGAGAACATGTCCAAGTTCCCTAAACTGTAGAATTTAAAGACGTTATTCCATTTTTGGTCACAGTCATGTGACGAATGGAAAAGTTAAAAATCTGTCAAAAATAGAAGTCTTGAGCAAGGACATTGAAAAGTTAATGACAAGTTTGAAATGCAATTTGGTATCATCAGCCCAGAGAACATGTCCACATTTCCTAAACTATAGATTTTAAAGGCATTATTCCATTTTTGGTAACAGTCATATGACGAGTGAAAAAGTTAAAAATCTGTAAAAAATAGAAGTCTTGTGCAAGTACAGTGGGAAGTTAATGACAAGTTTGAAATGCAATTTCGTATCATCAGCCCAGAGAACATGTCCAAATTTCCTAAACTGTAGATTTTAAAGACGTTATTCCATATCTGGTCTCAGTCATGTGACGAATGAAAAAGTTAAAAATCCGTTAAAAAAAAGAAGTCTTGAGTAAGTACAGTGGGAAGTTAATAACAAGTTTGAAATGCAATTTGGTATCATCAGCCCAGAGAACATGTCCAAATTTCCTAAACTATAGATTTTAAAGGCATTATTCCATTTTTGGTAACAGTCATATGACGAGTGAAAAAGTTAAAAATCTGTAAAAAATAGAAGTCTTGTGCAAGTACAGTGGGAAGCTAATGACAAGTTTGAAATGCAATTTCGTATCATCAGCCCAGAGAACATGTCCGAATTTCCTAAACTGTAGATTTTAAAGACGTTATTCCATATCTGGTCTCAGTCATGTGACGAATGAAAAAGTTAAAAATCCGTAAAAAAAAGAAGTCTTGAGTAAGTACAGTGGGAAGTTAATGACAAGTTTCAAATGCAATTTGGTATCATCAGCCCAGAGAACATGTCCAAATTTCCTAAACTGTAGATTTTAAGGCATTATTCCATTTTTGGTCACAGTCATATGACGAATGAAAAAGTTAAAAATCTGTAAAAAATGGAAGTCTTGTGCAAGTACAGTGGGAAGTTAATGACAAGTTTGAAATGCAATTTGGTATCATCAGCCCAGAGAACATGTCCAAATTCCCTAAACTGTAGATTTTAAAGGCATTATTCCATTTTTGGTCTCAGTCATGTGACGAATGAAAAAGTTAAAAATCTGTAAAGAATAGAAGTCTTGAGCAAGTATATTGAAAAGTTCATGACAAGTTTGAAATGCAATTTGGTATCATCAGCCCAGAGAACATGTCCAAATTCCCTAAATTTTAGATTTTAAAGACGTTATTCCATTTTTGGTCTCAGTCATGTGACGAATAAAAAAGTTAAAAATCTGTAAAAAAAATGAAGTCTTGAGCAAGTACATTGAAAAGTTAATGACAAGTTTGAAATGCAATTTGGTATCATCAGCCCAGAGAACATGTCCAAATTCTCTAAACTATAGATTTTAAAGACGTTATTCCATTTTTGGTCTCAGTCATGTGACGAATGAAAAAGTTAAAAATCTGTAAAAAATAGAAGTCTTGTGCAAGTACAGTGGGAAGTTAATGACAAGTTTGAAATGCAATTTGGTATCATCAGCCCAGAGAACATGTCCAAATTCTCTAAACTGTAGATTTTAAAGACGTTATTCCATTTTTGGTCTCAGTCATGTGACGAATGAAAAAGTCGAAAAATCTGTAAAAAATGGAAGTCTTGTGCAAGTACAGTGCGAAGTTAATGACAAGTTTGAAGTGCAATTTGGTATCATCAGCCCGGAGAACATGTCCAAATTCCCTAAACTGTAAAATTTAAAGACGTTATTCCATTTTTGGTCTCAGTCATGTGACGAATGAAAAAGTTAAAAATCTGTAGAAAATAGAAGTCTTGTGCAGGGACATTGAAAAGTTAATGATAAGTTTGAAATGCAATTTGGTATCATCAGCCCGGAGAACATGTCCAAATTCCCTAAACTGTAGAATTTAAAGACGTTATTCCATTTTTGGTCTCAGTCATGTGACGAATGAAAAAGTTAAAAATCCGTAAAAAAAAGAAGTCTTGAGTAAGTACAGTGGGAAGTTAATGACAAGTTTGAAATGCAATTTGGTATCATCAGCCCAGAGAACATGTCCAAATTTCCTAAACTGTAGATTTTAAGGCATTATTCCATTTTTGGTCACAGTCATATGACGAATGAAAAAGTTAAAAATCTGTAAAAAATGGAAGTCTTGTGCAAGTACAGTGGGAAGTTAATGACAAGTTTGAAATGCAATTTGGTATCATCAGCCCAGAGAACATGTCCAAATTCCCTAAACTGTAGATTTTAAAGGCATTATTCCATTTTTGGTCTCAGTCATGTGACGAATGAAAAAGTTAAAAATCTGTAAAGAATAGAAGTCTTGAGCAAGTATATTGAAAAGTTCATGACAAGTTTGAAATGCAATTTGGTATCATCAGCCCAGAGAACATGTCCAAATTCCCTAAATTTTAGATTTTAAAGACGTTATTCCATTTTTGGTCTCAGTCATGTGACGAATAAAAAAGTTAAAAATCTGTAAAAAAAATGAAGTCTTGAGCAAGTACATTGAAAAGTTAATGACAAGTTTGAAATGCAATTTGGTATCATCAGCCCAGAGAACATGTCCAAATTCTCTAAACTATAGATTTTAAAGACGTTATTCCATTTTTGGTCTCAGTCATGTGACGAATGAAAAAGTTAAAAATCTGTAAAAAATAGAAGTCTTGTGCAAGTACAGTGGGAAGTTAATGACAAGTTTGAAATGCAATTTGGTATCATCAGCCCAGAGAACATGTCCAAATTCTCTAAACTGCAGATTTTAAAGACGTTATTCCATTTTTGGTCTCAGTCATGTGACGAATGAAAAAGTCGAAAAATCTGTAAAAAATGGAAGTCTTGTGCAAGTACAGTGCGAAGTTAATGACAAGTTTGAAGTGCAATTTGGTATCATCAGCCCGGAGAACATGTCCAAATTCCCTAAACTGTAAAATTTAAAGACGTTATTCCATTTTTGGTCTCAGTCATGTGACGAATGAAAAAGTTAAAAATAGGTTAAAAATAGAAGTCTTGTGCAAGGACATTGAAAAGTTAATGACAAGTTTGAAATGCAATTTGGTATCATCAGCCCAGAGAACATGTCCAAATTCTCTAAACTATAGATTTTAAAGGCATTATTCCATTTTTGGTCTCAGTCATGTGACGAATAAAAAAGTTAAAAATCTGTAAAAAATAGAAGTCTTGAGCAAGGACATTGAAAAGTTAATGACAAGTTTGAAATGCAATTTCGTATCATCAGCCCAGAGAACATGTCCAAATTTCCTAAACTGTAGATTTTAAAGACGTTATTCCATATCTGGTCTCAGTCATGTGACGAATGAAAAAGTTAAAAATCCGTAAAAAAAAGAAGTCTTGAGTAAGTACAGTGGGAAGTTAATGACAAGTTTGAAATGCAATTTGGTATCATCAGCCCAGAGAACATGTCCAAATTTCCTAAACTGTAGATTTTAAGGCATTATTCCATTTTTGGTAACAGTCATATGACGAATGAAAAAGTTAAAAATCTGTAAAAAATAGAAGTCTTGTGCAAGTACAGTGGGATGTTAATGACAAGTTTGAAATGCAATTTCGTATCATTAGCCCAGAGAACATGTCCGAATTTCCTAAACTGTAGATTTTAAAGACGTTATTCCATATCTGGTCTCAGTCATGTGACGAATGAAAAAGTCGAAAAATCTGTAAAAAATGGAAGTCTTGTGCAAGTACAGTGCGAAGTTAATGACAAGTTTGAAGTGCAATTTGGTATCATCAGCCCGGAGAACATGTCCAAATTCCCTAAACTGTAAAATTTAAAGACGTTATTCCATTTTTGGTCTCAGTCATGTGACGAATGAAAAAGTTAAAAATCTGTTAAAAATAGAAGTCTTGTGCAGGGACATTGAAAAGTTAATGATAAGTTTGAAATGCAATTTGGTATCATCAGCCCGGAGAACATGTCCAAATTCCCTAAACTGTAGATTTTAAAGACGTTATTCCATTTTTGGTCACAGTCATGTGACGAATGAAAAAGTTAAAAATAGGTTAAAAATAGAAGTCTTGTGCAAGGACATTGAAAAGTTAATGACAAGTTTGAAATGCAATTTGGTATCATCAGCCCCGAGAACATGTCCAAATTCTCTAAACTATAGATTTTAAAGGCATTATTCCATTTTTGGTCTCAGTCATGTGACGAATAAAAAAGTTAAAAATCTGTAAAAAATAGAAGTCTTGAGCAAGGACATTGAAAAGTTAATGACAAGTTTGAAATGCAATTTGGTATCATCAGCCCAGAGAACATGTCCAAATTCTCTAAACTATAGATTCTAAAGACGTTATTCCATTTTTGGTCTCAGTCATGTGACGAATGAAAAAGTTAAAAATCTGTAAAAAAAAGAAGTCTTGAGTAAGTACAGTGGGATGTTAATGACAAGTTTGAAATGCAATTTGGTATCATCAGCCCAGAGAACATGTCCAAATTCTCTAAACTATAGATTTTAAAGACGTTATTCCATTTTTGGTCTCAGTCATGTGACGAATGAAAAAGTTAAAAATCTGTAAAAAAAAGAAGTCTTGAGTAAGTACAGTGGGATGTTAATGACAAGTTTGAAATGCAATTTGGTATCATCAGCCCAGAGAACATGTCCAAATTCTCTAAACTATAGATTTTAAAGACGTTATTCCATTTTTGGTCTCAGTCATGTGACGAATGAAAAAGTTAAAAATCTGCAAAAAATAGAAGTCTTGTGCAAGTACAGTGGGAACTTAATGACAAGTTTGAAATGCAATTTGGTATCATCAGCCCAGAGAACATGTCCAAATTCCCTAAACTGTAGATTTTAAAGACGTTATTCCATTTTCGGTCACAGTCATGTGACGAATGAAAAAGTTAAAAATCTGTAAAAAAAAAGAAGACTTGAGCAAGTACATTGAAAAGTTAATGACAAGTTTGAAATGCAATTTGGTATCATCAGCCCGGAGAACATGTCCAAATTCCCTAAACTGTAGAATTTAAAGACGTTATTCCATTTTTGGTCTCAGTCATGTGACGAATGAAAAAGTTAAAAATCTGTTAAAAATAGAAGTCTTGTGCAGGGACATTGAAAAGTTAATGATAAGTTTGAAATGCAATTTGGTATCATCAGCCCGGAGAACATGTCCAAATTCCCTAAACTGTAGAATTTAAAGACGTTATTCCATTTTTGGTCTCAGTCATGTGACGAATGAAAAAGTTAAAAATCTGTTAAAAATAGAAGTCTTGTGCAAGGACATTGAAAAGTTAATGACAAGTTTGAAATGCAATTTGGTATCATCAGCCCAGAGAACATGTCCAAGTTCCCTAAACTGTAGAATTTAAAGACGTTATTCCATTTTTGGTCACAGTCATGTGACGAATGGAAAAGTTAAAAATCTGTAAAAAATAGAAGTCTTGAGCAAGGACATTGAAAAGTTCATGACAAGTTTGAAATGCAATTTGGTATCATCAGCCCAGAGAACATGTCCAAATTCTCTAAACTACAGATTCTAAAGACGTTATTCCATTTTTGGTCTCAGTCATGTGACGAATGAAAAAGTTAAAAATCTGTAAAAAAAAGAAGTCTTGAGTAAGTACAGTGGGATGTTAATGACAAGTTTGAAATGCAATTTGGTATCATCAGCCCAGAGAACATGTCCAAATTCTCTAAACTATAGATTTTAAAGACGTTATTTCATTTTTGGTCTCAGTCATGTGACGAATGAAAAAGTTAAAAATCTGTAAAAAAAAAAGTCTTGAGTAAGTACAGTGGGATGTTAATGACAAGTTTGAAATGCAATTTGGTATCATCAGCCCAGAGAACATGTCCAAATTCTCTAAACTATAGATTTTAAAGACGTTATTCCATTTTTGGTCTCAGTCATGTGACGAATGAAAAAGTTAAAAATCTGCAAAAAATAGAAGTCTTGTGCAAGGACATTGAAAAGTTAATGACAAGTTTGAAATGCAATTTGGTATCATCAGCCCAGAGAACATGTCCAAGTTCCCTAAACTGTAGAATTTAAAGACGTTTTTCCATTTTTGGTCACAGTCATGTGACGAATGGAAAAGTTAAAAATCTGTAAAAAATAGAAGTCTTGAGCAAGGACATTGAAAAGTTCATGACAAGTTTGAAATGCAATTTGGTATCATCAGCCCAGAGAACATGTCCAAATTCTCTAAACTATAGATTCTAAAGACGTTATTCCATTTTTGGTCTCAGTCATGTGACGAATGAAAAAGTTAAAAATCTGTAAAAAAAAAGAAGTCTTGAGTAAGTACAGTGGGATGTTAATGACAAGTTTGAAATGCAATTTGGTATCATCAGCCCAGAGAACATGTCCAAATTCTCTAAACTATAGATTCTAAAGACGTTATTCCATTTTTGGTCTCAGTCATGTGACGAATGAAAAAGTTAAAAATCTGTAAAAAAAAAGAAGTCTTGAGCAAGTACATTGAAAAGTTAATGACAAGTTTGAAATGCAATTTGGTATCATCAGCCCGGAGAACATGTCCAAATTCCCTAAACTGTAGAATTTAAAGACGTTATTCCATTTTTGGTCTCAGTCATGTGACGAATGAAAAAGTTAAAAATCTGTTAAAAATAGAAGTCTTGTGCAAGGACATTGAAAAGTTAATGACAAGTTTGAAATGCAATTTGGTATCATCAGCCCGGAGAACATGTCCAAGTTCCCTAAACTGTAGAATTTAAAGACGTTATTCCATTTTTGGTCACAGTCATGTGACGAATGGAAAAGTTAAAAATCTGTAAAAAATAGAAGTCTTGAGTAAGTACAGTGGGATGTTAATGACAAGTTTGAAATGCAATTTGGTATCATCAGCCCAGAGAACATGTCCAAATTCTCTAAACTATAGATTTTAAAGACGTTATTCCATTTTTGGTCTCAGTCATGTGACGAATGAAAAAGTTAAAAATCTGTAAAAAAAAGAAGTCTTGAGTAAGTACAGTGGGATGTTAATGACAAGTTTGAAATGCAATTTGGTATCATCAGCCCAGAGAACATGTCCAAATTCTCTAAACTATAGATTTTAAAGACGTTATTCCATTTTTGGTCTCAGTCATGTGACGAATGAAAAAGTTAAAAATCTGTAAAAAAAAAGAAGACTTGAGCAAGTACATTGAAAAGTTAATGACAAGTTTGAAATGCAATTTGGTATCATCAGCCCGGAGAACATGTCCAAATTCCCTAAACTGTAGAATTTAAAGACGTTATTCCATTTTTGGTCTCAGTCATGTGACGAATGAAAAAGTTAAAAATCTGTTAAAAATAGAAGTCTTGTGCAGGGACATTGAAAAGTTAATGACAAGTTTGAAATGCAATTTGGTATCATCAGCCCGGAGAACATGTCCAAATTCCCTAAACTGTAGAATTTAAAGACGTTATTCCATTTTTGGTCTCAGTCATGTGACGAATGAAAAAGTTAAAAATCTGTTAAAAATAGAAGTCTTGTGCAAGGACATTGAAAAGTTAATGACAAGTTTGAAATGCAATTTGGTATCATCAGCCCAGAGAACATGTCCAAGTTCCCTAAACTGTAGAATTTAAAGACGTTATTCCATTTTTGGTCACAGTCATGTGACGAATGGAAAAGTTAAAAATCTGTAAAAAATAGAAGTCTTGAGCAAGGACATTGAAAAGTTCATGACAAGTTTGAAATGCAATTTGGTATCATCAGCCCAGAGAACATGTCCAAATTCTCTAAACTATAGATTCTAAAGACGTTATTCCATTTTTGGTCTCAGTCATGTGACGAATGAAAAAGTTAAAAATCTGTAAAAAAAAGAAGTCTTGAGTAAGTACAGTGGGATGTTAATGACAAGTTTGAAATGCAATTTGGTATCATCAGCCCAGAGAACATGTCCAAATTCTCTAAACTATAGATTTTAAAGACGTTATTTCATTTTTGGTCTCAGTCATGTGACGAATGAAAAAGTTAAAAATCTGTAAAAAAAAAAGTCTTGAGTAAGTACAGTGGGATGTTAATGACAAGTTTGAAATGCAATTTGGTATCATCAGCCCAGAGAACATGTCCAAATTCTCTAAACTATAGATTTTAAAGACGTTATTCCATTTTTGGTCTCAGTCATGTGACGAATGAAAAAGTTAAAAATCTGCAAAAAATAGAAGTCTTGTGCAAGGACATTGAAAAGTTAATGACAAGTTTGAAATGCAATTTGGTATCATCAGCCCAGAGAACATGTCCAAGTTCCCTAAACTGTAGAATTTAAAGACGTTATTCCATTTTTGGTCACAGTCATGTGACGAATGGAAAAGTTAAAAATCTGTAAAAAATAGAAGTCTTGAGCAAGGACATTGAAAAGTTCATGACAAGTTTGAAATGCAATTTGGTATCATCAGCCCAGAGAACATGTCCAAATTCTCTAAACTATAGATTCTAAAGACGTTATTCCATTTTTGGTCTCAGTCATGTGACGAATGAAAAAGTTAAAAATCTGTAAAAAAAAGAAGTCTTGAGTAAGTACAGTGGGATGTTAATGACAAGTTTCAAATGCAATTTGGTATCATCAGCCCAGAGAACATGTCCAAATTCTCTAAACTATAGATTTTAAAGACGTTATTCCATTTTTGGTCTCAGTCATGTGACGAATGAAAAAGTTAAAAATCTGTAAAAAAAAGAAGTCTTGAGTAAGTACAGTGGGATGTTAATGACAAGTTTGAAATGCAATTTGGTATCATCAGCCCAGAGAACATGTCCAAATTCTCTAAACTATAGATTTTAAAGACGTTATTCCATTTTTGGTCTCAGTCATGTGACGAATGAAAAAGTTAAAAATCTGCAAAAAATAGAAGCCTTGTGCAAGTACAGTGGGAACTTAATGACAAGTTTGAAATGCAATTTGGTATCATCAGCCCAGAGAACATGTCCAAATTCCCTAAACTGTAGATTTTAAAGACGTTATTCCATTTTCGGTCACAGTCATGTGACGAATGAAAAAGTTAAAAATCTGTAAAAAAGAAGAAGTCTTGAGCAAGTACATTGAAAAGTTAATGACAAGTTTGAAATGCAATTTGGTATCATCAGCCCGGAGAACATGTCCAAATTCCCTAAACTGTAGAATTTAAAGACGTTATTCCATTTTTGGTCTCAGTCATGTGACGAATGAAAAAGTTAAAAATCTGTTAAAAATAGAAGTCTTGAGCAAGGACATTGAAAAGTTAATGACAAGTTTGAAATGCAATTTGGTATCATCAGCCCGGAGAACATGTCCAAGTTCCCTAAACTGTAGAATTTAAAGACGTTATTCCATTTTTGGTCACAGTCATGTGACGAATGGAAAAGTTAAAAATCTGTAAAAAAAAGAAGTCTTGAGCAAGGACATTGAAAAGTTCATGACAAGTTTGAAATGCAATTTGGTATCATCAGCCCAGAGAACATGTCCAAATTCTCTAAATTATAGATTCTAAAGACGTTATTCCATTTTTGGTCTCAGTCATGTGACGAATGAAAAAGTTAAAAATCTGTAAAAAATAGAAGTCTTGAGTAAGTACAGTGGGATGTTAACGACAAGTTTGAAATGCAATTTGGTATCATCAGCCCAGAGAACATGTCCAAATTCTCTAAACTATAGATTCTAAAGACGTTATTCCATTTTTGGTCTCAGTCATGTGACGAATGAAAAAGTTAAAAATCTGTAAAAAAAAAGAAGTCTTGAGTAAGTACAGTGGGATGTTAATGACAAGTTTGAAATGCAATTTGGTATCATCAGCCCAGAGAACATGTCCAAATTCTCTAAACTATAGATTCTAAAGACGTTATTCCATTTTTGGTCTCAGTCATGTGACGAATGAAAAAGTTAAAAATCTGTAAAAAAAAAGAAGTCTTGAGCAAGTACATTGAAAAGTTAATGACAAGTTTGAAATGCAATTTGGTATCATCAGCCCGGAGAACATGTCCAAATTCCCTAAACTGTAGAATTTAAAGACGTTATTCCATTTTTGGTCTCAGTCATGTGACGAATGAAAAAGTTAAAAATCTGTTAAAAATAGAAGTCTTGTGCAAGGACATTGAAAAGTTAATGACAAGTTTGAAATGCAATTTGGTATCATCAGCCCGGAGAACATGTCCAAGTTCCCTAAACTGTAGAATTTAAAGACGTTATTCCATTTTTGGTCACAGTCATGTGACGAATGGAAAAGTTAAAAATCTGTAAAAAATAGAAGTCTTGAGTAAGTACAGTGGGATGTTAATGACAAGTTTCAAATGCAATTTGGTATCATCAGCCCAGAGAACATGTCCAAATTCTCTAAACTATAGATTTTAAAGACGTTATTCCATTTTTGGTCTCAGTCATGTGACGAATGAAAAAGTTAAAAATCTGTAAAAAAAAGAAGTCTTGAGTAAGTACAGTGGGATGTTAATGACAAGTTTGAAATGCAATTTGGTATCATCAGCCCAGAGAACATGTCCAAATTCTCTAAACTATAGATTTTAAAGACGTTATTCCATTTTTGGTCTCAGTCATGTGACGAATGAAAAAGTTAAAAATCTGTAAAAAAAAAGAAGACTTGAGCAAGTACATTGAAAAGTTAATGACAAGTTTGAAATGCAATTTGGTATCATCAGCCCGGAGAACATGTCCAAATTCCCTAAACTGTAGAATTTAAAGACGTTATTCCATTTTTGGTCTCAGTCATGTGACGAATGAAAAAGTTAAAAATCTGTTAAAAATAGAAGTCTTGTGCAGGGACATTGAAAAGTTAATGACAAGTTTGAAATGCAATTTGGTATCATCAGCCCGGAGAACATGTCCAAATTCCCTAAACTGTAGAATTTAAAGACGTTATTCCATTTTTGGTCTCAGTCATGTGACGAATGAAAAAGTTAAAAATCTGTTAAAAATAGAAGTCTTGTGCAAGGACATTGAAAAGTTAATGACAAGTTTGAAATGCAATTTGGTATCATCAGCCCAGAGAACATGTCCAAGTTCCCTAAACTGTAGAATTTAAAGACGTTATTCCATTTTTGGTCACAGTCATGTGACGAATGGAAAAGTTAAAAATCTGTAAAAAATAGAAGTCTTGAGCAAGGACATTGAAAAGTTCATGACAAGTTTGAAATGCAATTTGGTATCATCAGCCCAGAGAACATGTCCAAATTCTCTAAACTATAGATTCTAAAGACGTTATTCCATTTTTGGTCTCAGTCATGTGACGAATGAAAAAGTTAAAAATCTGTAAAAAAAAGAAGTCTTGAGTAAGTACAGTGGGATGTTAATGACAAGTTTGAAATGCAATTTGGTATCATCAGCCCAGAGAACATGTCCAAATTCTCTAAACTATAGATTTTAAAGACGTTATTTCATTTTTGGTCTCAGTCATGTGACGAATGAAAAAGTTAAAAATCTGTAAAAAAAAAAGTCTTGAGTAAGTACAGTGGGATGTTAATGACAAGTTTGAAATGCAATTTGGTATCATCAGCCCAGAGAACATGTCCAAATTCTCTAAACTATAGATTTTAAAGACGTTATTCCATTTTTGGTCTCAGTCATGTGACGAATGAAAAAGTTAAAAATCTGCAAAAAATAGAAGTCTTGTGCAAGGACATTGAAAAGTTAATGACAAGTTTGAAATGCAATTTGGTATCATCAGCCCAGAGAACATGTCCAAGTTCCCTAAACTGTAGAATTTAAAGACGTTATTCCATTTTTGGTCACAGTCATGTGACGAATGGAAAAGTTAAAAATCTGTAAAAAATAGAAGTCTTGAGCAAGGACATTGAAAAGTTCATGACAAGTTTGAAATGCAATTTGGTATCATCAGCCCAGAGAACATGTCCAAATTCTCTAAACTATAGATTCTAAAGACGTTATTCCATTTTTGGTCTCAGTCATGTGACGAATGAAAAAGTTAAAAATCTGTAAAAAAAAGAAGTCTTGAGTAAGTACAGTGGGATGTTAATGACAAGTTTGAAATGCAATTTGGTATCATCAGCCCAGAGAACATGTCCAAATTCTCTAAACTATAGATTTTAAAGACGTTATTCCATTTTTGGTCTCAGTCATGTGACGAATGAAAAAGTTAAAAATCTGTAAAAAAAAGAAGTCTTGAGTAAGTACAGTGGGATGTTAATGACAAGTTTGAAATGCAATTTGGTATCATCAGCCCAGAGAACATGTCCAAATTCTCTAAACTATAGATTTTAAAGACGTTATTCCATTTTTGGTCTCAGTCATGTGACGAATGAAAAAGTTAAAAATCTGCAAAAAATAGAAGCCTTGTGCAAGTACAGTGGGAACTTAATGACAAGTTTGAAATGCAATTTGGTATCATCAGCCCAGAGAACATGTCCAAATTCCCTAAACTGTAGATTTTAAAGACGTTATTCCATTTTCGGTCACAGTCATGTGACGAATGAAAAAGTTAAAAATCTGTAAAAAAAAAGAAGTCTTGAGCAAGTACATTGAAAAGTTAATGACAAGTTTGAAATGCAATTTGGTATCATCAGCCCGGAGAACATGTCCAAATTCCCTAAACTGTAGAATTTAAAGACGTTATTCCATTTTTGGTCTCAGTCATGTGACGAATGAAAAAGTTAAAAATCTGTTAAAAATAGAAGTCTTGAGCAAGGACATTGAAAAGTTAATGACAAGTTTGAAATGCAATTTGGTATCATCAGCCCGGAGAACATGTCCAAGTTCCCTAAACTGTAGAATTTAAAGACGTTATTCCATTTTTGGTCACAGTCATGTGACGAATGGAAAAGTTAAAAATCTGTAAAAAAAAGAAGTCTTGAGCAAGGACATTGAAAAGTTCATGACAAGTTTGAAATGCAATTTGGTATCATCAGCCCAGAGAACATGTCCAAATTCTCTAAATTATAGATTCTAAAGACGTTATTCCATTTTTGGTCTCAGTCATGTGACGAATGAAAAAGTTAAAAATCTGTAAAAAATAGAAGTCTTGTGCAAGTACAGTGGGATGTTAATGACAAGTTTGAAATGCAATTTGGTATCATCAGCCCAGAGAACATGTCCAAATTCCCTAAACTGTAGATTTTAAAGACGTTATTCCATTTTTGGTCACAGTCATGTGACGAATAAAAAAGTTAAAAATCTGTAAAAAAAAAGAAGTCTTGAGTAAGTACAGTGGGATGTTAACGACAAGTTTGAAATGCAATTTGGTATCATCAGCCCAGAGAACATGTCCAAATTCTCTAAACTATAGATTTTAAAGACGTTATTCCATTTTTGGTCTCAGTCATGTGACGAATGAAAAAGTTTAAAAATCTGTAAAAAATGGAAGTCTTGTGCAAGTACAGTGCGAAGTTAATGACAAGTTTGAAGTGCAATTTGGTATCATCAGCCCGGAGAACATGTCCAAGTTCCCTAAACTGTAGAATTTAAAGACGTTATTCCATTTATGGTCACAGTCATGTGACGAATGAAAAAGTTAAAAATCTGTTAAAAATAGAAGTCTTGAGCAAGGATATTGAAAAGTTAATGACAAGTTTGAAATGCAATTTGGTATCATCAGCCCCGAGAACATGTCCAAATTCAATATACTGTAGAATTTAAAGACGTTATTCCCTTTTTGGTCACAGTCATGTGACGAATAAAAAAGTTAAAAATCTGTTAAAAATAGAAGTTTTGAGCAAGGACATTGAAAACTTCATGACAACTTTGAAATGCAATTTGGTATCATCAGCCCAGACAACATGTCCAAATTCCCTAAACTGTAGATTTTAAAGGCATTATTCCATTTTTGGCAACAGTCATATGACGAATGAAAAAGTTAAAAATCTGTAAAAAATAGAAGTCTTGTGCAAGTACAGTGGGAAGTTAATGACAAGTTTGAAATGCAATTTGGTATCATCAGCCCAGAGAACATGTCCAAATTCTCTAAACTATAGATTTTAAAGACGTTATTCCATTTTTGGTCTCAGTCATGTGACGAATGAAAAAGTTAAAAATCTGCAAAAAATAGAAGCCTTGTGCAAGTACAGTGGGAACTTAATGACAAGTTTGAAATGCAATTTGGTATCATCAGCCCAGAGAACATGTCCAAATTCCCTAAACTGTAGATTTTAAAGACGTTATTCCATTTTCGGTCACAGTCATGTGACGAATGAAAAAGTTAAAAATCTGTAAAAAAAAAGAAGTCTTGAGCAAGTACATTGAAAAGTTAATGACAAGTTTGAAATGCAATTTGGTATCATCAGCCCGGAGAACATGTCCAAATTCCCTAAACTGTAGAATTTAAAGACGTTATTCCATTTTTGGTCTCAGTCATGTGACGAATGAAAAAGTTAAAAATCTGTTAAAAATAGAAGTCTTGAGCAAGGACATTGAAAAGTTAATGACAAGTTTGAAATGCAATTTGGTATCATCAGCCCAGAGAACATGTCCAAATTCTCTAAACTATAGATTTTAAAGACGTTATTCCATTTTTGGTCTCAGTCATGTGACGAATGAAAAAGTTAAAAATCTGCAAAAAATAGAAGCCTTGTGCAAGTACAGTGGGAACTTAATGACAAGTTTGAAATGCAATTTGGTATCATCAGCCCAGAGAACATGTCCAAATTCCCTAAACTGTAGATTTTAAAGACGTTATTCCATTTTCGGTCACAGTCATGTGACGAATGAAAAAGTTAAAAATCTGTAAAAAAAAAGAAGTCTTGAGCAAGTACATTGAAAAGTTAATGACAAGTTTGAAATGCAATTTGGTATCATCAGCCCGGAGAACATGTCCAAATTCCCTAAACTGTAGAATTTAAAGACGTTATTCCATTTTTGGTCTCAGTCATGTGACGAATGAAAAAGTTAAAAATCTGTTAAAAATAGAAGTCTTGTGCAAGGACATTGAAAAGTTAATGACAAGTTTGAAATGCAATTTGGTATCATCAGCCCGGAGAACATGTCCAAGTTCCCTAAACTGTAGAATTTAAAGACGTTATTCCATTTTTGGTCACAGTCATGTGACGAATGGAAAAGTTAAAAATCTGTAAAAAAAAGAAGTCTTGAGCAAGGACATTGAAAAGTTCATGACAAGTTTGAAATGCAATTTGGTATCATCAGCCCAGAGAACATGTCCAAATTCTCTAAACTATAGATTCTAAAGACGTTATTCCATTTTTGGTCTCAGTCATGTGACGAATGAAAAAGTTAAAAATCTGTAAAAAATAGAAGTCTTGTGCAAGTACAGTGGGATGTTAATGACAAGTTTGAAATGCAATTTGGTATCATCAGCCCAGAGAACATGTCCAAATTCCCTAAACTGTAGATTTTAAAGACGTTATTCCATTTTTGGTCACAGTCATGTGACGAATAAAAAAGTTAAAAATCTGTAAAAAAAAGAAGTCTTGAGTAAGTACAGTGGGATGTTAACGACAAGTTTGAAATGCAATTTGGTATCATCAGCCCAGAGAACATGTCCAAATTCTCTAAACTATAGATTTTAAAGACGTTATTCCATTTTTGGTCTCAGTCATGTGACGAATGAAAAAGTTAAAAAATCTGTAAAAAATGGAAGTCTTGTGCAAGTACAGTGCGAAGTTAATGACAAGTTTGAAGTGCAATTTGGTATCATCAGCCCGGAGAACATGTCCAAGTTCCCTAAACTGTAGAATTTAAAGACGTTATTCCATTTATGGTCACAGTCATGTGACGAATGAAAAAGTTAAAAATCTGTTAAAAATAGAAGTCTTGAGCAAGGATATTGAAAAGTTAATGACAAGTTTGAAATGCAATTTGGTATCATCAGCCCCGAGAACATGTCCAAATTCAATATACTGTAGAATTTAAAGACGTTATTCCCTTTTTGGTCACAGTCATGTGACGAATAAAAAAGTTAAAAATCTGTTAAAAATAGAAGTTTTGAGCAAGGACATTGAAAACTTCATGACAACTTTGAAATGCAATTTGGTATCATCAGCCCAGACAACATGTCCAAATTCCCTAAACTGTAGATTTTAAAGGCATTATTCCATTTTTGGTAACAGTCATATGACGAATGAAAAAGTTAAAAATCTGTAAAAAATAGAAGTCTTGTGCAAGTACAGTGGGAAGTTAATGACAAGTTTGAAATGCAATTTGGTATCATCAGCCCAGAGAACATGTCCAAATTCTCTAAACTATAGATTTTAAAGACGTTATTCCATTTTTGGTCTCAGTCATGTGACGAATGAAAAAGTTAAAAATCTGCAAAAAATAGAAGCCTTGTGCAAGTACAGTGGGAACTTAATGACAAGTTTGAAATGCAATTTGGTATCATCAGCCCAGAGAACATGTCCAAATTCCCTAAACTGTAGATTTTAAAGACGTTATTCCATTTTCGGTCACAGTCATGTGACGAATGAAAAAGTTAAAAATCTGTAAAAAAAAAGAAGTCTTGAGCAAGTACATTGAAAAGTTAATGACAAGTTTGAAATGCAATTTGGTATCATCAGCCCGGAGAACATGTCCAAATTCCCTAAACTGTAGAATTTAAAGACGTTATTCCATTTTTGGTCTCAGTCATGTGACGAATGAAAAAGTTAAAAATCTGTAAAAAATAGAAGTCTTGTGCAAGTACAGTGGGATGTTAATGACAAGTTTGAAATGCAATTTGGTATCATCAGCCCAGAGAACATGTCCAAATTCTCTAAACTATAGATTTTAAAGACGTTATTCCATTTTTGGTCTCAGTCATGTGACGAATGAAAAAGTTAAAAATCTGCAAAAAATAGAAGCCTTGTGCAAGTACAGTGGGAACTTAATGACAAGTTTGAAATGCAATTTGGTATCATCAGCCCAGAGAACATGTCCAAATTCCCTAAACTGTAGATTTTAAAGACGTTATTCCATTTTCGGTCACAGTCATGTGACGAATGAAAAAGTTAAAAATCTGTAAAAAAAAAGAAGTCTTGAGCAAGTACATTGAAAAGTTAATGACAAGTTTGAAATGCAATTTGGTATCATCAGCCCGGAGAACATGTCCAAATTCCCTAAACTGTAGAATTTAAAGACGTTATTCCATTTTTGGTCTCAGTCATGTGACGAATGAAAAAGTTAAAAATCTGTTAAAAATAGAAGTCTTGTGCAAGGACATTGAAAAGTTAATGACAAGTTTGAAATGCAATTTGGTATCATCAGCCCGGAGAACATGTCCAAGTTCCCTAAACTGTAGAATTTAAAGACGTTATTCCATTTTTGGTCACAGTCATGTGACGAATGGAAAAGTTAAAAATCTGTAAAAAAAAGAAGTCTTGAGCAAGGACATTGAAAAGTTCATGACAAGTTTGAAATGCAATTTGGTATCATCAGCCCAGAGAACATGTCCAAATTCTCTAAACTATAGATTCTAAAGACGTTATTCCATTTTTGGTCTCAGTCATGTGACGAATGAAAAAGTTAAAAATCTGTAAAAAATAGAAGTCTTGTGCAAGTACAGTGGGATGTTAATGACAAGTTTGAAATGCAATTTGGTATCATCAGCCCAGAGAACATGTCCAAATTCCCTAAACTGTAGATTTTAAAGACGTTATTCCATTTTTGGTCACAGTCATGTGACGAATAAAAAAGTTAAAAATCTGTAAAAAAAAGAAGTCTTGAGTAAGTACAGTGGGATGTTAACGACAAGTTTGAAATGCAATTTGGTATCATCAGCCCAGAGAACATGTCCAAATTCTCTAAACTATAGATTTTAAAGACGTTATTCCATTTTTGGTCTCAGTCATGTGACGAATGAAAAAGTTAAAAAATCTGTAAAAAATGGAAGTCTTGTGCAAGTACAGTGCGAAGTTAATGACAAGTTTGAAGTGCAATTTGGTATCATCAGCCCGGAGAACATGTCCAAGTTCCCTAAACTGTAGAATTTAAAGACGTTATTCCATTTATGGTCACAGTCATGTGACGAATGAAAAAGTTAAAAATCTGTTAAAAATAGAAGTCTTGAGCAAGGATATTGAAAAGTTAATGACAAGTTTGAAATGCAATTTGGTATCATCAGCCCCGAGAACATGTCCAAATTCAATATACTGTAGAATTTAAAGACGTTATTCCCTTTTTGGTCACAGTCATGTGACGAATAAAAAAGTTAAAAATCTGTTAAAAATAGAAGTTTTGAGCAAGGACATTGAAAACTTCATGACAACTTTGAAATGCAATTTGGTATCATCAGCCCAGACAACATGTCCAAATTCCCTTAACTGTAGATTTTAAAGGCATTATTCCATTTTTGGTAACAGTCATATGACGAATGAAAAAGTTAAAAATCTGTAAAAAATAGAAGTCTTGTGCAAGTACAGTGGGAAGTTAATGACAAGTTTGAAATGCAATTTGGTATCATCAGCCCAGAGAACATGTCCAAATTTCCTAAACTGAGATTTTAAAGACGTTATTCCATTTTTGGTCTCAGTCATGTGACGAATGAAAAAGTTAAAAATCTGTAGAAAATAGAAGTCTTGTGCAAGTACAGTGGGAAGTTAATGACAAGTTTGAAATGCAATTTGGTATCATCAGCCCAGAGAATATGTAATAATTTCCTAAACTGTAGATTTTAAGGCATCATTCCATTTTCGGTCACAGTCATATGACGAATGAAAAAGTTGAAAATCTGTAAAAAATAGAAGTCTTGTGCAAGGACATTGAAATGGTAATGACAAGTTTGAAATGCAATTTGGTATCATCAGCCCAGAGAACATGTCCAAATTCCCTAAACTGTAGATTTTAAAGGCATTATTCCATTTTTGGTCTCAGTCATGTGACGAATAAAAAAGTTAAATATCTGTAAAAAATAGAAGTCTTGAGCAAGGACATTGAAAAGTTCATGACAAGTTTGAAATGCAATTTGGTATCATCAGCCCAGAGAACATGTCCAAATTCCCTAAACTGTAGATTTTAAAGACGTTATTCCATTTTTGGTCTCAGTCATGTGACGAATGAAAAAGTTAAAAATCTGTAAAAAAAAGAAGTCTTGAGTAAGTACAGTGGGATGTTAATGACAAGTTTGAAATGCAATTTGGTATCATCAGCCCAGAGAACATGTCCAAATTCTCTAAACTATAGATTTTATAGACGTTATTCCATTTTTGGTCTCAGTCATGTGACGAATGAAAAAGTTAAAAATCTGTAGAAAATAGAAGTCTTGTGCAAGTACAGTGGGATGTTAATGACAAGTTTGAAATGCAATTTGGTATCATCAGCCCGGAGAACATGTCCAAGTTCCCTAAACTGTAGAATTTAAAGACGTTATTCCATTTTTGGTCACAGTCATGTGACGAATGGAAAAGTTAAAAATCTGTAAAAAAAAGAAGTCTTGAGCAAGGACATTGAAAAGTTCATGACAAGTTTGAAATGCAATTTGGTATCATCAGCCCAGAGAACATGTCCAAATTCTCTAAACTATAGATTCTAAAGACGTTATTCCATTTTTGGTCTCAGTCATGTGACGAATGAAAAAGTTAAAAATCTGTAAAAAATAGAAGTCTTGTGCAAGTACAGTGGGATGTTAATGACAAGTTTGAAATGCAATTTGGTATCATCAGCCCAGAGAACATGTCCAAATTCCCTAAACTGTAGATTTTAAAGACGTTATTCCATTTTTGGTCACAGTCATGTGACGAATAAAAAAGTTAAAAATCTGTAAAAAAAAGAAGTCTTGAGTAAGTACAGTGGGATGTTAACGACAAGTTTGAAATGCAATTTGGTATCATCAGCCCAGAGAACATGTCCAAATTCTCTAAACTATAGATTTTAAAGACGTTATTCCATTTTTGGTCTCAGTCATGTGACGAATGAAAAAGTTAAAAAATCTGTAAAAAATGGAAGTCTTGTGCAAGTACAGTGCGAAGTTAATGACAAGTTTGAAGTGCAATTTGGTATCATCAGCCCGGAGAACATGTCCAAGTTCCCTAAACTGTAGAATTTAAAGACGTTATTCCATTTATGGTCACAGTCATGTGACGAATGAAAAAGTTAAAAATCTGTTAAAAATAGAAGTCTTGAGCAAGGATATTGAAAAGTTAATGACAAGTTTGAAATGCAATTTGGTATCATCAGCCCCGAGAACATGTCCAAATTCAATATACTGTAGAATTTAAAGACGTTATTCCCTTTTTGGTCACAGTCATGTGACGAATAAAAAAGTTAAAAATCTGTTAAAAATAGAAGTTTTGAGCAAGGACATTGAAAACTTCATGACAACTTTGAAATGCAATTTGGTATCATCAGCCCAGACAACATGTCCAAATTCCCTAAACTGTAGATTTTAAAGGCATTATTCCATTTTTGGTAACAGTCATATGACGAATGAAAAAGTTAAAAATCTGTAAAAAATAGAAGTCTTGTGCAAGTACAGTGGGAAGTTAATGACAAGTTTGAAATGCAATTTGGTATCATCAGCCCAGAGAACATGTCCAAATTTCCTAAACTGAGATTTTAAAGACGTTATTCCATTTTTGGTCTCAGTCATGTGACGAATGAAAAAGTTAAAAATCTGTAAAAAAAAGAAGTCTTGAGTAAGTACAGTGGGATGTTAATGACAAGTTTGAAATGCAATTTGGTATCATCAGCCCAGAGAACATGTCCAAATTCTCTAAACTATAGATTTTATAGAGTTTATTCCATTTTTGGTCTCAGTCATGTGACGAATGAAAAAGTTAAAAATCTGTAGAAAATAGAAGTCTTGTGCAAGTACAGTGGGAAGTTAATGACAAGTTTGAAATGCAATTTGGTATCATCAGCCCAGAGAATATGTAATAATTTCCTAAACTGTAGATTTTAAGGCATTATTCCATTTTCGGTCACAGTCATATGACGAATGAAAAAGTTGAAAATCTGTAAAAAATAGAAGTCTTGTGCAAGGACATTGAAATGGTAATGACAAGTTTGAAATGCAATTTGGTATCATCAGCCCAGAGAACATGTCCAAATTCCCTAAACTGTAGATTTTAAAGGCATTATTCCATTTTTGGTCTCAGTCATGTGACGAATAAAAAAGTTAAATATCTGTAAAAAATAGAAGTCTTGAGCAAGGACATTGAAAAGTTCATGACAAGTTTGAAATGCAATTTGGTATCATCAGCCCAGAGAACATGTCCAAATTCCCTAAACTGTAGATTTTAAAGACGTTATTCCATTTTTGGTCTCAGTCATGTGACGAATGAAAAAGTTAAAAATCTGTAAAAAATAGAAGTCTTGTGCAAGTACAGTGCGAAGTTAATGACAAGTTTGAAGTGCAATTTGGTATCATCAGCCCGGAGAACATGTCCAAGTTCCCTAAACTGTAGAATTTAAAGACGTTATTCCATTTTTGGTCTCAGTCATGTGACGAATGAAAAAGTTAAAAATCTGTTAAAAATAGAAGTCTTGAGCAAAGACATTGAAAAGTTAATGACAAGTTTGAAATGCAATTTGGTATCATCAGCCCCGAGAACATGTCCAAATTCAATATACTGTAGAATTTAAAGACGTTATTCCCTTTTTGGTCTCAGTCATGTGACGAATAAAAAAGTTAAAAATCTGTAAAAAATAGAAGTCTTGAGCAAGGACATTGAAAAGTTCATGACAAGTTTGAAATGCAATTTGGTATCATCAGCCCAGAGAACATGTCCAAATTCCCTAAACTGTAGATTTTAAAGGCACTATTCCATTTTTGGTAACAGTCATATGACGAATGAAAAAGTTAAAAATCTGTAAAAAATAGAAGTCTTGTGCAAGTACAGTGGGAAGTTAATGACAAGTTTGAAATGCAATTTGGTATCATCAGCCCAGAGAACATGTCCAAATTTCCTAAACTGTAGATTTTATAGACGTTATTCCATTTTTGGTCTCAGTCATGTGACGAATGAAAAAGTTAAAAATCTGTAGAAAATAGAAGTCTTGTGCAAGTACAGTGGGATGTTAATGACAAGTTTGAAATGCAATTTGGTATCATCAGCCCAGAGAACATGTCCTAATTTCCTAAACTGTAGATTTTAAGGCATTATTCCATTTTCGGTCACAGTCATGTGACGAATGAAAAAGTTAAAAATCTGTAAAAAACAGAAGTCTTGTGCAAGGACATTGAAATGGTAATGACAAGTTTGAAATGCAATTTGGTATCATCAGCCCAGAGAACATGTCCCAATTCCCTATACTGTAGATTTTAAAGGCATTATTCCATTTTTGGTCTCAGTCATGTGACGAATAAAAAAGTTAAAAATCTGTAAAAAATAGAAGTCTTGAGCAAGGACATTGAAAAGTTAATGACAAGTTTGAAATGCAATTTGGTATCATCAGCCCAGAGAACATGTCCAAATTCCCTATACTGTAGATTTTAAAGACGTTATTCCATTTTTGGTCTCAGTCATGTGACGAATAAAAAAGTTAAAAATCTGTAAAAAATAGAAGTCTTGAGGAAGGACATTGAGAAGTTAATGACAAGTTTGAAATGCAATTTGGTATCATCAGCCCAGAGAACATGTCCAAATTCCCTAAACTGTAGAATTTAAAGACGTTATTCCATTTTTGGTCACAGTCATGTGACGAATAAAAAAGTTAAAAATCTGTCAAATAAAGAAGTCTTGTGCAAGTACATTGAAAAGTTAATGACAAGTTTGAAATGCAATTTGGTACCATCAACCCGGAGAACATGTCCAAATTCCCTAAACTGTAGATTTTAAAGGCATTATTCCATTTTTGGTCTCAGTCATGTGACAAATGTCAAAGTTAAAAATCTGTTAAAAATAGAAGTCTTGAGCAAAGACATTGAAAAGTAAATGACAAGTTTGAAATGCAATTTGTAATCATCAGCCCGGAGAACATGTCCAAATTCCCTAAACTGTAGATTTTAAAGGCACTATTCCATTTTTGGTCACAGTCATGTGACGAATGAAAAAGTTAAAAATCTGTAAAAAAAAGAAGTCTTGAGTAAGTACACTGGGATGTTAATGACAAGTTTGAAATGCAATTTGGTATCATCAGCCCAGAGAACATGTCCAAATTCTCTAAACTATAGATTTTAAAGACGTTATTCCATTTTTGGTCACAGTCATATGACGAATAAAAAAGTTAAAAATCTGTAAAAAATAGAAGTCTTGTGCAAGTACATTGAAAAGTTAATGACAAGTTTGAAATGCAATTTGGTATCATCAGCCCAGGGAACATGTCCAAATTCCCTATACTGTAGAATTTAAAGACGTTATTCCATTTTTGGTCTCAGTCATGTGACGAATAAAAAAGTTAAAAATCTGTAAAAAATAGAAGTCTTGAGCAAGGACATTGAAAAGTAAATGACAAGTTTGAAGTGCAATTTGGTATCATCAGCCCAGAGAACATGTCCAAGTTCCCTAAACTGTAGAATTTAAAGACGTGATTCCATTTTTGGTCTCAGTCATGTGACGAATGAAAAAGTTAAAAATCTGTAAAAAATGGAAGTCTTGAGCAAAGACATTGAAAAGTTAATGACAAGTTTGAAGTGCAATTTGGTATCATCAGCCCGGAGAACATGTCCAAATTCAATATACTGTAGAATTTAAAGACGTTATTCCCTTTTTGGTCTCAGTGATGTGACGAATAAAAAAGTTAAAAATCTGTAAAAAATAGAAGTCTTGAGCAAGGACATTGAAAAGTTCATGACAAGTTTGAAATGCAATTTGGTATCATCAGCCCAGAGAACATGTCCAAATTCCCTAAACTGTAGATTTTAAAGGCATTATTCCATTTTTGGTAACAGTCATATGACGAATGAAAAAGTTAAAAATCTGTAAAAAATAGAAGTCTTGTGCAAGTACAGTGGGAAGTTAATGACAAGTTTGAAATGCAATTTGGTATCATCAGCCCAGAGAACATGTCCAAATTCCCTAAACTGTAGATTTTAAAGACGTTATTCCATTTTTGGTCTCAGTCATGTGACGAATGAAAAAGTTAAAAATCTGTAAAAAAAAGAAGTCTTGAGTAAGTACAGTGGGAAGTTAATGACAAGTTTGAAATGCAATTTGGTATCATCAGCCCAGAGAACATGTCCAAATTCTCTAAACTATAGATTTTATAGACGTTATTCCATTTTTAGTCACAGTCATGTGACGAATGAAAAAGTTAAAAATCTGTAGAAAATAGAAGTCTTGTGCAAGTACAGTGGGATGTTAATGACAAGTTTGAAATGCAATTTGGTATCATCAGCCCAGAGAACATGTCCTAATTTCCTAAACTGTAGATTTTAAGGCATTATTCCATTTTCGGTCACAGTCATATGACGAATGAAAAAGTTAAAAATCTGTAAAAAACAGAAGTCTTGTGCAAGGACATTGAAATGGTAATGACAAGTTTGAAATGCAATTTGGTATCATCAGCCCAGAGAACATGTCCAAATTCCCTAAACTGTAGATTTTAAAGGCATTATTCCATTTTTGGTCTCAGTCATGTGACGAATAAAAAAGTTAAAAATCTGTAAAAAAAAGAAGTCTTGAGCAAGGACATTGAAAAGTTAATGACAAGTTTGAAATGCAATTTGGTATCATCAGCCCAGAGAACATGTCCAAATTCCCTAAACTGTAGATTTTAAAGGCATTATTCCATTTTTGGTAACAGTCATATGACGAATGAAAAAGTTAAAAATCTGTAAAAAATAGAAGTCTTGTGCAAGTACAGTGGGAAGTTAGTGACAAGTTTGAAATGCAATTTGGTATCATCAGCCCAGAGAACATGTCCAAATTCCCTAAACTGTAGATTTTAAAGACGTTTTTCCATTTTTGGTCTCAGTCATGTGACGAATGAAAAAGTTAAAAATCTGTAAAAAAAAGAAGTCTTGAGTATGTACAGTGGGATGTTAATGACAAGTTTGAAATGCAATTTGGTATCATCAGCCCAGAGAACATGTCCAAATTCTCTAAACTATAGATTTTATAGACGTTATTCCATTTTTGGTCTCAGTCATGTGACGAATGAAAAAGTTAAAAATCTGTTGAAAATAGAAGTCTTGTGCAAGTACAGTGGGATGTTAATGACAAGTTTGAAATGCAATTTGGTATCATCAGTCCAGAGAACATGTAATAATTTCCTAAACTGTAGATTTTAAGGCATTCTTCCATTTTCGGGCAGAGTCATATGACGAATGAAAAAGTTAAAAATCTGTAAAAAAACAGAAGTCTTGTGCAAGGACATTGAAATGGTAATGACAAGTTTGAAATGCAATTTGGTATCATCAGCCCAGAGAACATGTCCAAATTCCCTATACTGTAGATTTTAAAGGCATTATTCCATTTTTGGTCTCAGTCATGTGACGAATAAAAAAGTTAAAAATCTGTAAAAAATAGAAGTCTTGAGGAAGGACACTGAAAAGTTAATGACAAGTTTGAAATGCAATTTGGTATCATCAGCCCAGAGAACATGTCCAAATTCCCTAAACTGTAGATTTTAAAGACGTTATTCCATTTTTGGTCACAGTCATGTGACGAATAAAAAAGTTAAAAATCTGTCAAAAATAGAAGTCTTGTGCAAGTACTGTGAAAAGTTAATGACAAGTTTGAAATGCAATTTGGTATCATCAGCCCAGAGAACATGTCCAAATTCTCTAAACTATAGATTTTAAAGGCATTATTCCATTTTTGGTCACAGTCATATGACGAATAAAAAAGTTAAAAATCTGTAAAAAATAGAAGTCTTGTGCAAGTACATTGAAAAGTTAATGACAAGTTTGAAATGCAATTTGGTATCATCAGCCCAGGGAACATGTCCAAATTCCCTATACTGTAGAATTTAAAGACGTTATTCCATGTTTGGTCTCAGTCATGTGACGAATAAAAAAGTTAAAAATCTGTAAAAAATAGAAGTCTTGAGCAAGGACATTGAAAAGTAAATGGCAAGTTTGAAATGCAATTTGGTATCATCAGCCCAGAGAACATGTCCAAATTCCCTAAACTGTAGAATTTAAAGACGTTATTCCATTTTTGGTCTCAGTCATGTGACGAATAAAAAAGTTAAAAATCTGTCAAAAATAGAAGTCTTGAGCAAGGACATTGAAAAGTTAATGACAAGTTTGAAATGCAATTTGGTATCATCAGGCCAGAGAACATGTCCAAATTCCTTAAACTGTAGATTTTAAAGACGTTATTCCATTTTTGGTCTCAGTCATGTGACGAATAAAAAAGTTAAAAATCTGTAAAAAATAGAAGTCTTGTGCAAGTACTGTGGAAAGTTAATGACAAGTTTGAAATGCAATTTGGTATCATCAGCCCAGAGAACATGTAGCAATTTCCTAAACTGTAGATTTTAAGGCATTCTTCCATTTTCGGTCAGAGTCATATGACGAATGAAAAAGTTAAAAATCTGTAAAAAACAGAAGTCTTGTGCAAGGACATTGAAATGGTAATGACAAGTTTGAAATGCAATTTGGTATCATCAGCCCAGAGAACATGTCCAAATTCCCTATACTGTAGATTTTAAAGGCATTATTCCATTTTTGGTCTCAGTCATGTGACGAATAAAAAAGTTAAAAATCTGTAAAAAATAGAAGTCTTGAGCAAGGACATTGAAAAGTTAATGACAAGTTTGAAATGCAATTTGGTATCATCAGCCCAGAGAACATGTCCAAATTCCCTATACTGTAGATTTTAAAGACGTTATTCCATTTTTGGTCACAGTCATGTGACGAATGAAAAAGTTAAAAATCTGTAAAAAATAGAAGTCTTGAGGAAGGACACTGAAAAGTTAATGACAAGTTTGAAATGCAATTTGGTATCATCAGCCCAGAGAACATGTCCAAATTCCCTAAACTGTAGATTTTAAAGCCGTTATTCCATTTTTGGTCACAGTCATATGACGAATAAAAAAGTTAAAAATCTGTCAAAAATAGAAGTCTTGTGCAAGTACATTGAAAAGTTAATGACAAGTTTGAAATGCAATTTGGTATCATCAGCCCAGAGAACATGTCCAAATTCTCTAAACTATAGATTTTAAAGGCGTTATTCCATTTTTGGTCACAGTCATATGACGAATAAAAAAGTTAAAAATCTGTAAAAAATAGAAGTCTTGTGCAAGTACATTGAAAAGTTAATGACAAGTTTGAAGTGCAATTTGGTATCATCAGCCCAGAGAACATGTCCAAATTCCCTATACTGTAGAATTTAAAGACGTTATTCCATGTTTGGTCTCAGTCATGTGACGAATAAAAAAGTTAAAAATCTGTAAAAAATAGAAGTCTTGAGCAAGGACATTGAAAAGTAAATGACAACTTTGAAATGCAATTTGGTATCATCAGCCCGGAGAACATGTCCAAATTCCCTAAACTGTAGAATTTAAAGACGTTATTCCATTTTTGGTCACAGTCATGTGACGAATAAAAAAGTTAAAAATCTGTAAAAAATAGAAGTCTTGAGCAAGTACATTGAAAAGTCAATGACAAGTTTGAAATGCAATTTGGTATCATCAGCCCAGAGAACATGTCCAAATTCCCTAAACTGTAGAATTTAAAGACGTTATTCCATTTTTGGTCTCAGTCATGTGACGAATAAAAAAGTTAAAAATCTGTAAAAAATAGAAGTCTTGAGCAAGGACATTGAAAAGTTAATGACAAGTTTGAAATGCAATTTGGTATCATCAGGCCAGAGAACATGTCCAAATTCCTTAAACTGTAGATTTTAAAGACGTTATTCCATTTTTGGTCTCAGTCATGTGACGAATAAAAAAGTTAAAAATCTGTAAAAAATAGAAGTCTTGTGCAAGTACTGTGGAAAGTTAATGACAAGTTTGAAATGCAATTTGGTATCATCAGCCCAGAGAACATGTCCAAATTCCCTAAACTGTAGATTTTAAGGGCGTTATTCCATTTTTGGTCTCAGTCGTGTGACGAATAAAAAAGTTAAAAATCTGTAAAAAATAGAAGTCTTGTGCAAGTACAGTGGGAAGTTAACGACAGGTTTGAAATGCAATTTGGTATCATCAGCCCGGAGAACATGTCCAAATTCCCTAAACTGTAGATTTTAAAGGCATTATTCCATTTTTGGTCACAGTCATGTGACGAATGAAAAAGTTAAAAATCTGTAAAAAATAGAAGTCTTGAGCAAGGACATTGAAAAGTTAATGACAAGTTTGAAATGCAATTTGGTATCATCAGCCCAGAGAAAATGTCCTAATTCCCTATACTGTAGATTTTAAAGGTGTTATTCCATTTTTGGTCTCAGTCATGTGACGAATAAAAAAGTTAAAAATCTGTAAAAAAAAGAAGTCTTGAGCAAGTTCACTGGGAAGTTAATCACACGTTTGAAATGCAATTTGGTATCATCAGCCCAGAGAACATGTCCAAATTCTCTAAACTATAGATTTTAAAGGCATTATTCCATTTTTGGTTTCAGTCATGTCACGAATAAAAAAGTTAAAAATCTGTAAAAAATAGAAGTCTTGAGCAAGGACATTGAAATAGTAATGACAAGTTTGAAATGCAATTTGGTATCATCAGCCCAGAGAACATGTCCAAATTCCCTATACTGTAGAATTTAAAGACGTTATTCCATTTTTGGTCACAGTCATGTGACGAATAAAAAAGTTAAAAATCTGTTAAAAATAGAAGTCTTGAGCAAGTACATTGAAAAGTCAATGACAAGTTTGAAATGCAATTTGGTATCATCAGCCCAGAGAACATGTCCAAATTCCCTAAACTGTAGAATTTAAAGACGTTATTCCATTTTTGGTCTCAGTCATGTGACGAATAAAAAAGTTAAAAATCTGTAAAAAATAGAAGTCTTGAGCAAGGACATTGAAAAGTTAATGACAAGTTTGAAATGCAATTTGGTATCATCAGCCCAGAGAACATGTCCAAATTCCCTGAACTGTAGATTTTAAAGACGTTATTCCATTTTTGGTCTCAGTCATGTGACGAATAAAAAAGTTAAAAATCTGTACAAAATAGAAGTCTTGTGCAAGTACTGTGGAAAGTTAATGACAAGTTTGAAATGCAATTTGGTATCATCAGCCCAGAGAACATGTCCAAGTTCTCTAAACTATAGATTTTAAAGGCATAATTCCATTTTTGGTTTCAGTCATGTGACGAATAAAAAAGTTAAAAATCTGTAAAAAAATAGAAGTCTTGAGCAAGGACATTGAAATGGTAATGACAAGTTTGAAATGCAATTTGGTATCATCAGCCCAGAGAACATGTCCAAATTCCCTAAACTGTAGATTTTAAAGACGTTATTCCATTTTTGGTCTCAGTCATGTGACGAATAAAAAAGTTAACAATCTGTAAAAAATAGAAGTCTTGTGCAAGTACAGTGGGAAGTTAATGACAAGTTTGAAATGCAATTTGGTATCATCAGCCCAGAGAACATGTCCAAATTCTCTAAACTATAGATTTTAAAGCCGTTATTCCATTTTTGGTCACAGTCATATGACGAATAAAAAAGTTAAAAATCTGTCAAAAATAGAAGTCTTGTGCAAGTACATTGAAAAGTTAATGACAAGTTTGAAATGCAATTTGGTATCATCAGCCCAGAGAACATGTCCAAATTCTCTAAACTATAGATTTTAAAGGCGTTATTCCATTTTTGGTCACAGTCATATGACGAATAAAAAAGTTAAAAATCTGTAAAAAATAGAAGTCTTGTGCAAGTACATTGAAAAGTCAATGACAAGTTTGAAATGCAATTTGGTATCATCAGCCCAGAGAACATGTCCAAATTCCCTAAACTGTAGAATTTAAAGACGTTATTCCATTTTTGGTCTCAGTCATGTGACGAATAAAAAAGTTAAAAATCTGTAAAAAATAGAAGTCTTGAGCAAGGACATTGAAAAGTTAATGACAAGTTTGAAATGCAATTTGGTATCATCAGGCCAGAGAACATGTCCAAATTCCTTAAACTGTAGATTTTAAAGACGTTATTCCATTTTTGGTCTCAGTCATGTGACGAATGAAAAAGTTAAAAATCTGTAAAAAATAGAAGTCTTGTGCAAGTACTGTGGAAAGTTAATGACAAGTTTGAAATGCAATTTGGTATCATCAGCCCAGAGAACATGTCCAAATTCCCTAAACTGTAGATTTTAAGGGCGTTATTCCATTTTTGGTCTCAGTCGTGTGACGAATAAAAAAGTTAAAAATCTGTAAAAAATAGAAGTCTTGTGCAAGTACAGTGGGAAGTTAACGACAGGTTTGAAATGCAATTTGGTATCATCAGCCCGGAGAACATGTCCAAATTCCCTAAACTGTAGATTTTAAAGGCGTTATTCCATTTTTGGTCACAGTCATGTGACGAATGAAAAAGTTAAAAATCTGTAAAAAATAGAAGTCTTGAGCAAGGACATTGAAAAGTTAATGACAAGTTTGAAATGCAATTTGGTATCATCAGCCCAGAGAACATGTCCTAATTCCCTATACTGTAGATTTTAAAGGTGTTATTCCATTTTTGGTCTCAGTCATGTGACGAATAAAAAAGTTAAAAATCTGTAAAAAAAAGAAGTCTTGAGCAAGTTCACTGGGAAGTTAATCACACGTTTGAAATGCAATTTGGTATCATCAGCCCAGAGAACATGTCCAAATTCTCTAAACTATAGATTTTAAAGGCATTATTCCATTTTTGGTTTCAGTCATGTCACGAATAAAAAAGTTAAAAATCTGTAAAAAATAGAAGTCTTGAGCAAGGACATTGAAATAGTAATGACAAGTTTGAAATGCAATTTGGTATCATCAGCCCAGAGAACATGTCCAAATTCCCTATACTGTAGAATTTAAAGACGTTATTCCATTTTTGGTCACAGTCATGTGACGAATAAAAAAGTTAAAAATCTGTAAAAAATAGAAGTCTTGAGCAAGTACATTGAAAAGTCAATGACAAGTTTGAAATGCAATTTGGTATCATCAGCCCAGAGAACATGTCCAAATTCCCTAAACTGTAGAATTTAAAGACGTTATTCCATTTTTGGTCTCAGTCATGTGACGAATAAAAAAGTTAAAAATCTGTAAAAAATAGAAGTCTTGAGCAAGGACATTGAAAAGTTAATGACAAGTTTGAAATGCAATTTGGTATCATCAGCCCAGAGAACATGTCCAAATTCCCTGAACTGTAGATTTTAAAGACGTTATTCCATTTTTGGTCTCAGTCATGTGACGAATAAAAAAGTTAAAAATCTGTACAAAATAGAAGTCTTGTGCAAGTACTGTGGAAAGTTAATGACAAGTTTGAAATGCAATTTGGTATCATCAGCCCAGAGAACATGTCCAAATTCTCTAAACTATAGATTTTAAAGGCATTATTCCATTTTTGGTTTCAGTCATGTGACGAATAAAAAAGTTAAAAATCTGTAAAAAAATAGAAGTCTTGAGCAAGGACATTGAAATGGTAATGACAAGTTTGAAATGCAATTTGGTATCATCAGCCCAGAGAACATGTCCAAATTCCCTAAACTGTAGATTTTAAAGACGTTATTCCATTTTTGGTCTCAGTCATGTGACGAATAAAAAAGTTAACAATCTGTAAAAAATAGAAGTCTTGTGCAAGTACAGTGGGAAGTTAATGACAAGTTTGAAATGCAATTTGGTATCATCAGCCCAGAGAACATGTCCAAATTCTCTAAACTATAGATTTTAAAGCCGTTATTCCATTTTTGGTCACAGTCATATGACGAATAAAAAAGTTAAAAATCTGTCAAAAATAGAAGTCTTGTGCAAGTACATTGAAAAGTTAATGACAAGTTTGAAATGCAATTTGGTATCATCAGCCCAGAGAACATGTCCAAATTCTCTAAACTATAGATTTTAAAGGCGTTATTCCATTTTTGGTCACAGTCATATGACGAATAAAAAAGTTAAAAATCTGTAAAAAATAGAAGTCTTGTGCAAGTACATTGAAAAGTCAATGACAAGTTTGAAATGCAATTTGGTATCATCAGCCCAGAGAACATGTCCAAATTCCCTAAACTGTAGAATTTAAAGACGTTATTCCATTTTTGGTCTCAGTCATGTGACGAATAAAAAAGTTAAAAATCTGTAAAAAATAGAAGTCTTGAGCAAGGACATTGAAAAGTTAATGACAAGTTTGAAATGCAATTTGGTATCATCAGGCCAGAGAACATGTCCAAATTCCTTAAACTGTAGATTTTAAAGACGTTATTCCATTTTTGGTCTCAGTCATGTGACGAATGAAAAAGTTAAAAATCTGTAAAAAATAGAAGTCTTGTGCAAGTACTGTGGAAAGTTAATGACAAGTTTGAAATGCAATTTGGTATCATCAGCCCAGAGAACATGTCCAAATTCCCTAAACTGTAGATTTTAAGGGCGTTATTCCATTTTTGGTCTCAGTCGTGTGACGAATAAAAAAGTTAAAAATCTGTAAAAAATAGAAGTCTTGTGCAAGTACAGTGGGAAGTTAACGACAGGTTTGAAATGCAATTTGGTATCATCAGCCCGGAGAACATGTCCAAATTCCCTAAACTGTAGATTTTAAAGGCGTTATTCCATTTTTGGTCACAGTCATGTGACGAATGAAAAAGTTAAAAATCTGTAAAAAATAGAAGTCTTGAGCAAGGACATTGAAAAGTTAATGACAAGTTTGAAATGCAATTTGGTATCATCAGCCCAGAGAACATGTCCTAATTCCCTATACTGTAGATTTTAAAGGTGTTATTCCATTTTTGGTCTCAGTCATGTGACGAATAAAAAAGTTAAAAATCTGTAAAAAAAAGAAGTCTTGAGCAAGTTCACTGGGAAGTTAATCACACGTTTGAAATGCAATTTGGTATCATCAGCCCAGAGAACATGTCCAAATTCTCTAAACTATAGATTTTAAAGGCATTATTCCATTTTTGGTTTCAGTCATGTCACGAATAAAAAAGTTAAAAATCTGTAAAAAATAGAAGTCTTGAGCAAGGACATTGAAATAGTAATGACAAGTTTGAAATGCAATTTGGTATCATCAGCCCAGAGAACATGTCCAAATTCCCTATACTGTAGAATTTAAAGACGTTATTCCATTTTTGGTCACAGTCATGTGACGAATAAAAAAGTTAAAAATCTGTTAAAAATAGAAGTCTTGAGCAAGTACATTGAAATGTCAATGACAAGTTTGAAATGCAATTTGGTATCATCAGCCCAGAGAACATGTCCAAATTCCCTAAACTGTAGAATTTAAAGACGTTATTCCATTTTTGGTCTCAGTCATGTGACGAATAAAAAAGTTAAAAATCTGTAAAAAATAGAAGTCTTGAGCAAGGACATTGAAAAGTTAATGACAAGTTTGAAATGCAATTTGGTATCATCAGCCCAGAGAACATGTCCAAATTCCCTGAACTGTAGATTTTAAAGACGTTATTCCATTTTTGGTCTCAGTCATGTGACGAATAAAAAAGTTAAAAATCTGTACAAAATAGAAGTCTTGTGCAAGTACTGTGGAAAGTTAATGACAAGTTTGAAATGCAATTTGGTATCATCAGCCCAGAGAACATGTCCAAATTCCCTAAACTGTAGATTTTAAGGGCGTTATTCCATTTTTGGTCTCAGTCGTGTGACGAATAAAAAAGTTAAAAATCTGTCAAAAATAGAAGTCTTGTGCAAGTACAGTGGGAAGTTAACGACAGGTTTGAAATGCAATTTGGTATCATCAGCCCAGAGAACATGTCCAAATTCCCTATACTGTAGATTTTAAAGGCGTTATTCCATTTTTGGTAACAGTCATGTGACGAATGAAAAAGTTAAAAATCTGTCAAAAATAGAAGTCTTGAGCAAGGACATTGAAAAGTTAATGACAAGTTTGAAATGCAATTTGGTATCATCAGGCCAGAGAACATGTCCAAATTCCCTAAACTGTAGATTTTAAAGGCATTATTCCATTTTTGGTCTCAGTCATGTGACGAATAAAAAAGTTAAAAATCTGTAAAAAAAAGAAGTCTTGAGCAAGTTCACTGGGAAGTTAAACACACGTTTGAAATGCAATTTGGTATCATCAGCCCAGAGAACATGTCCAAATTCTCTAAACTATAGATTTTAAAGGCATTACTCCATTTTTGGTTTCAGTCATGTGACGAATAAAAAAGTTAAAAATCTGTAAAAAAATAGAAGTCTTGAGCAAGGACATTGAAAAGTTAATGACAAGTTTGAAATGCAATTTGGTATCATCAGCCCAGAGAACATGTCCAAATTCCCTAAACTGTAGATTTTAAAGACGTTATTCCATTTTTGGTCTCAGTCATGTGACGAATAAAAAAGTTAACAATCTGTAAAAAATAGAAGTCTTGTGCAAGTACAGTGGGAAGTTAATGACAAGTTTGAAATGCAATTTGGTATCATCAGCCCAGAGAACATGTCCAAATTCCCTAAACTGTAGATTTTAAAGGCATTATTCCATTTTTGGTCTCAGTCATGTGACGAATAAAAAAGTTAAAAATCTGTAAAAAATAGAAGTCTTGAGCAAGGACATTGAGAAGTTAATGACAAGTTTGAAATGCAATTTGGTATCATCAGCCCAGAGAACATGTCCTAATTCCCTATACTGTAGATTTTAAAGGTGTTATTCCATTTTTGGTCTCAGTCATGTGACGAATAAAAAAGTTAAAAATCTGTAAAAAAAAGAAGTCTTGAGCAAGTTCACTGGGAAGTTAATCACACGTTTGAAATGCAATTTGGTATCATCAGCCCAGAGAACATGTCCAAATTCTCTAAACTATAGATTTTAAAGGCATTATTCCATTTTTGGTTTCAGTCATGTCACGAATAAAAAAGTTAAAAATCTGTAAAAAATAGAAGTCTTGAGCAAGGACATTGAAATAGTAATGACAAGTTTGAAATGCAATTTGGTATCATCAGCCCAGAGAACATGTCCAAATTCCCTATACTGTAGAATTTAAAGACGTTATTCCATTTTTGGTCACAGTCATGTGACGAATAAAAAAGTTAAAAATCTGTTAAAAATAGAAGTCTTGAGCAAGTACATTGAAAAGTCAATGACAAGTTTGAAATGCAATTTGGTATCATCAGCCCAGATAACATGTCCAAATTCCCTAAACTGTAGAATTTAAAGACGTTATTCCATTTTTGGTCTCAGTCATGTGACGAATAAAAAAGTTAAAAATCTGTAAAAAATAGAAGTCTTGAGCAAGGACATTGAAAAGTTAATGACAAGTTTGAAATGCAATTTGGTATCATCAGCCTAGAGAACATGTCCAAATTCCCTAAACTGTAGAATTTAAAGACGTTATTCCATTTTTGGTCTCAGTCATGTGACGAATAAAAAAGTTAAAAATCTGTAAAAAATAGAAGTCTTGTGCAAGTACTGTGGAAAGTTAATGACAAGTTTGAAATGCAATTTGGTATCATCAGCCCAGAGAACATGTCCAAATTCCCTAAACTGTAGATTTTAAGGGCGTTATTCCATTTTTGGTCTCAGTCGTGTGACGAATAAAAAAGTTAAAAATCTGTCAAAAATAGAAGTCTTGTGCAAGTACAGTGGGAAGTTAACGACAGGTTTGAAATGCAATTTGGTATCATCAGGCCGGAGAACATGTCCAAATTCCCTATACTGTAGATTTTAAAGGCGTTATTCCATTTTTGGTAACAGTCATGTGACGAATGAAAAAGTTAAAAATCTGTCAAAAATAGAAGTCTTGAGCAAGGACATTGAAAAGTTAATGACAAGTTTGAAATGCAATTTGGTATCATCAGGCCAGAGAACATGTCCAAATTCCCTAAACTGTAGATTTTAAAGGCATTATTCCATTTTTGGTCTCAGTCATGTGACGAATAAAAAAGTTAAAAATCTGTAAAAAAAAGAAGTCTTGAGCAAGTTCACTGGGAAGTTAAACACACGTTTGAAATGCAATTTGGTATCATCAGCCCAGAGAACATGTCCAAATTCTCTAAACTATAGATTTTAAAGGCATTACTCCATTTTTGGTTTCAGTCATGTGACGAATAAAAAAGTTAAAAATCTGTAAAAAAATAGAAGTCTTGAGCAAGGACATTGAAATGGTAATGACAAGTTTGAAATGCAATTTGGTATCATCAGCCCAGAGAACATGTCCAAATTCCCTAAACTGTAGATTTTAAAGACGTTATTCCATTTTTGGTCTCAGTCATGTGACGAATAAAAAAGTTAACAATCTGTAAAAAATAGAAGTCTTGTGCAAGTACAGTGGGAAGTTAATGACAAGTTTGAAATGCAATTTCGTATCATCAGCCCAGAGAACATGTCCAAATTCCCTAAACTGTAGATTTTAAAGGCATTATTCCATTTTTGGTCTCAGTCATGTGACGAATAAAAAAGTTAAAAATCTGTAAAAAATAGAAGTCTTGTGCAAGAACAGTGGGAAGTTAACGACAGGTTTGAAATTCAATTTGGTATCACCAGCCCGGAGAACATGTCCAAATTCCCTAAACTGTAGATTTTAAAGGCGTTATTCCATTTTTGGTCACAGTCATGTGACGAATGAAAAAGTTAAAAATCTGTAAAAAATAGAAGTCTTGAGCAAGGACATTGAAAAGTTAATGACAAGTTTGAAATGCAATTTGGTATCATCAGCCCAGAGAACATGTCCTAATTCCCTATACTGTAGATTTTAAAGGTGTTATTCCATTTTTGGTCTCAGTCATGTGACGAATAAAAAAGTTAAAAATCTGTAAAAAAAAGAAGTCTTGAGCAAGTTCACTGGGAAGTTAATCACACGTTTGAAATGCAATTTGGTATCATCAGCCCGGAGAACATGTCCAAATTCTCTAAACTACAGATTTTAAAGGCATTATTCCATTTTTGGTTTCAGTCATGTGACGAATAAAAAAGTTAAAAATCTGTAAAAAATAGAAGTCTTGAGCAAGGACATTGAAATGGTAATGACAAGTTTGAAATGCAATTTGGTATCATCAGCCCAGAGAACATGTCCAAATTCCCTATACTGTAGAATTTAAAGACGTTATTCCATTTTTGGTCACAGTCATGTGACGAATAAAAAAGTTAAAAATCTGTAAAAAATAGAAGTCTTGAGCAAGTACATTGAGAAGTCAATGACAAGTTTGAAATGCAATTTGGTATCATCAGCCCAGAGAACATGTCCAAATTCCCTAAACTGTAGAATTTAAAGACGTTATTCCATTTTTGGTCTCAGTCATGTGACGAATAAAAAAGTTAAAAATCTGTAAAAAATAGAAGTCTTGAGCAAGGACATTGAAAAGTTAATGACAAGTTTGAAATGCAATTTGGTATCATCAGCCTAGAGAACATGTCCAAATTCCCTAAACTGTAGATTTTAAAGACGTTATTCCATTTTTGGTCTCAGTCATGTGACGAATAAAAAAGTTAAAAATCTGTACAAAATAGAAGTCTTGTGCAAGTACTGTGGAAAGTTAATGACAAGTTTGAAATGCAATTTGGTATCATCAGCCCAGAGAACATGTCCAAATTCCCTAAACTGTAGATTTTAAGGGCGTTATTCCATTTTTGGTCTCAGTCGTGTGACGAATAAAAAAGTTAAAAATCTGTCAAAAATAGAAGTCTTGTGCAAGTACAGTGGGAAGTTAACGACAGGTTTGAAATGCAATTTGGTATCATCAGCCCGGAGAACATGTCCAAATTCCCTAAACTGTAGATTTTAAAGGCGTTATTCCATTTTTGGTCACAGTCATGTGACGAATGAAAAAGTTAAAAATCTGTCAAAAATAGAAGTCTTGAGCAAGGACATTGAAAAGTTAATGACAAGTTTGAAATGCAATTTGGTATCATCAGGCCAGAGAACATGTCCAAATTCTCTAAACTGTAGATTTTAAAGGTGTTATTCCATTTTTGGTCTCAGTCATGTGACGAATAAAAAAGTTAAAAATCTGTAAAAAAAAGAAGTCTTGAGCAAGTTCACTGGGAAGTTAATCACACGTTTGAAATGCAATTTGGTATCATCAGCCCAGAGAACATGTCCAAATTCTCTAAACTATAGATTTTAAAGGCATTATTCCATTTTTGGTTGCAGTCATGTGACGAATAAAAAAGTTAAAAATCTGTAAAAAATAGAAGTCTTGAGCAAGGACATTGAAATGGTAATGACAAGTTTGAAATGCAATTTGGTATCATCAGGCCAGAGAACATGTCCAAATTCCCTCAACTGTAGATTTTAAAGGCATTATTCCATTTTTGGTCTCAGTCATGTGACGAATAAAAAAGTTAAAAATCTGTAAAAAATAGAAGTCTTGAGCAAGTACATTGAAAAGTTAATGACAAGTTTGAAATGCAATTTGGTATCATCAGCCCAGAGAACATGTCCAAATTCCCTAAACTGTAGAATTTAAAGACGTTATTCCATGTTTGGTCTCAGTGATGTGACGAATAAAAAAGTTAAAAATCTGTAAAATATAGAAGTCTTGAGCAAGTACATTGAAAAGTTAATGACAAGTTTGAAATGCAATTTCGTATCATCAGCCCAGAGAACATGTCCAAATTCCCTAAACTGTAGATTTTAAAGACGTTATTCCATTTTTGGTCTCAGTCATGTGACGAATAAAAAAGTTAAAAATCTGTAAAAAATAGAAGTCTTGTGCAAGTACTGTGGAAAGTTAATGACAAGTTTGAAATGCAATTTGGTATCATCAGCCCAGAGAACATGTCCAAATTCCCTAAACTGTAGATTTTAAGGGCGTTATTCCATTTTTGGTCTCAGTCGTGTGACGAATAAAAAAGTTAAAAATCTGTCAAAAATAGAAGTCTTGTGCAAGTACAGTGGGAAGTTAACGACAGGTTTGAAATGCAATTTGGTATCATCAGCCCGGAGAACATGTCCAAATTCCCTAAACTGTAGATTTTAAAGGCGTTATTCCATTTTTGGTCACAGTCATGTGACGAATGAAAAAGTTAAAAATCTGTCAAAAATAGAAGTCTTGAGCAAGGACATTGAAATGGTAATGACAAGTTTGAAATGCAATTTGGTATCATCAGCCCAGAGAACATGTCCAAATTCCCTCAACTGTAGATTTTGAAGGCATTATTCCATTTTTGGTCTCAGTCATGTGACGAATGAAAAAGTTAAAAATCTGTAAAAAATAGAAGTCTTGAGCAAGTACATTGAAAAGTTAATGACAAGTTTGAAATGCAATTTGGTATCATCAGCCCAGAGAACATGTCCAAATTCCCTAAACTGTAGAATTTAAAGACGTTATTCCATGTTTGGTCTCAGTGATGTGACGAATAAAAAAGTTCAAAATCTGTAAAATATAGAAGTCTTGAGCAAGTACATTGAAAAGTTAATGACAAGTTTGAAATGCAATTTGGTATCATCAGCCCAGAGAACATGTCCAAATTCCCTAAACTGTAGAATTTAAAGACGTTATTCCATTTTTGGTCTCAGTGATGTGACGAATAAAAAAGTTAAAAATCTGTAAAAAATAGAAGTCTTGAGCAAGTACATTGAAAAGTTAATGACAAGTTTGAAATGCAATTTGGTATCATCAGCCCAGAGAACATGTCCAAATTCCCTAAACTGTAGATTTTAAAGACGTTATTCCATGTTTGGTCTCAGTCATGTGACGAATAAAAAAGTTAAAAATCTGTAAAAAATAGAAGTCTTGAGCAAGTACATTGAAAAGTCAATGACAAGTTTGAAATGCAATTTGGTATCATCAGCCCAGAGAACATGTCCAAATTCCCTAAACTGTAGATTTTAAAGACGTTATTCCATTTTTGGTCTCAGTGATGTGACGAATAAAAAAGTTAAAAATCTGTAAAAAATAGAAGTCTTGAGCAAGTACATTGAAAAGTTAATGACAAGTTTGAAATGCAATTTGGTATCATCAGCCCAGAGAACATGTCCAAATTCCCTCAACTGTAGATTTTAAAGACGTTATTCCATTTTTGGTCTCAGTCATGTGACGAATAAAAAAGTTAAAAATCTGTAAAAAATAGAAGTCTTGTGCAAGTACAGTGGGATGTTAATGACAAGTTTGAAATGCAATTTGGTATCATCAGCCCAGAGAACATGTCCAAATTCCCTAAACTGTAGGTTTTAAAAGCATTATTCCATTTTTGGTTTCAGTCATGTGACGAATAAAAAAGTTAAAAATCTGTAAAAAATAGAAGTCTTGTGCAAGAACAGTGGGAAGTTAATGACAAGTTTGAAATGCAATTTGGTATCATCAGCCCAGAGAACATGTCCAAATTCCCTAAACTGTAGATTTTGAGGGCGTTACTCCATTTTTGGTCTCAGTCATGTTACGAATAAAAAAGTTAAAAATCTGTAAAAAATAGAAGTCTTGAGCAAGGACATTGAAAAGTTAATGACAAGTTTGAAATGCAATTTGGTATCATCAGCCCAGAGAACATGTCCTAATTCCCTATACTGTAGATTTTAAAGGTGTTATTCCATTTTTGGTCTCAGTCATGTGACGAATAAAAAAGTTAAAAATCTGTAAAAAAAAGAAGTCTTGAGCAAGTTCACTGGGAAGTTAATCACACGTTTGAAATGCAATTTGGTATCATCAGCCCAGAGAACATGTCCAAATTCTCTAAACTATAGATTTTAAAGGCATTATTCCATTTTTGGTTTCAGTCATGTGACGAATAAAAAAGTTAAAAATCTGTAAAAAATAGAAGTCTTGAGCATGGACATTGAAATGGTAATGACAAGTTTGAAATGCAATTTGGTATCATCAGCCCAGAGAACATGTCCAAATTCCCTATACTGTAGAATTTAAAGACGTTATTCCATTTTTGGTCACAGTCATGTGACGAATAAAAAAGTTAAAAATCTGTAAAAAATAGAAGTCTTGAGCAAGTACATTGAAAAGTCAATGACAAGTTTGAAATGCAATTTGGTATCATCAGCCCAGAGAACATGTCCAAATTCCCTAAACTGTAGAATTTAAAGACGTTATTCCATTTTTGGTCTCAGTCATGTGACGAATAAAAAAGTTAAAAATCTGTAAAAAATAGAAGTCTTGAGCAAGGACATTGAAAAGTTAATGACAAGTTTGAAATGCAATTTGGTATCATCAGCCTAGAGAACATGTCCAAATTCCCTAAACTGTAGATTTTAAAGACGTTATTCCATTTTTGGTCTCAGTCATGTGACGAATAAAAAAGTTAAAAATCTGTACAAAATAGAAGTCTTGTGCAAGTACTGTGGAAAGTTAATGACAAGTTTGAAATGCAATTTGGTATCATCAGCCCAGAGAAGATGTCCAAATTCACTAAACTGTAGATTTTAAGGGCGTTATTCCATTTTTGGTCTCAGTCGTGTGACGAATAAAAAAGTTAAAAATCTGTCAAAAATAGAAGTCTTGTGCAAGTACAGTGGGAAGTTAACGACAGGTTTGAAATGCAATTTGGTATCATCAGCCCGGAGAACATGTCCAAATTCCCTAAACTGTAGATTTTAAAGGCGTTATTCCATTTTTGGTCACAGTCATGTGACGAATGAAAAAGTTAAAAATCTGTCAAAAATAGAAGTCTTGAGCAAGGACATTGAAAAGTTAATGACAAGTTTGAAATGCAATTTGGTATCATCAGGCCAGAGAACATGTCCAAATTCTCTAAACTGTAGATTTTAAAGGTGTTATTCCATTTTTGGTCTCAGTCATGTGACGAATAAAAAAGTTAAAAATCTGTAAAAAAAAGAAGTCTTGAGCAAGTTCACTGGGAAGTTAATCACACGTTTGAAATGCAATTTGGTATCATCAGCCCAGAGAACATGTCCAAATTCTCTAAACTATAGATTTTAAAGGCATTATTCCATTTTTGGTTGCAGTCATGTGACGAATAAAAAAGTTAAAAATCTGTAAAAAATAGAAGTCTTGAGCAAGGACATTGAAATGGTAATGACAAGTTTGAAATGCAATTTGGTATCATCAGCCCAGAGAACATGTCCAAATTCCCTCAACTGTAGATTTTAAAGGCATTATTCCATTTTTGGTCTCAGTCATGTGACGAATAAAAAAGTTAAAAATCTGTAAAAAATAGAAGTCTTGAGCAAGTACATTGAAAAGTTAATGACAAGTTTGAAATGCAATTTGGTATCATCAGCCCAGAGAACATGTCCAAATTCCCTAAACTGTAGAATTTAAAGACGTTATTCCATGTTTGGTCTCAGTGATGTGACGAATAAAAAAGTTAAAAATCTGTAAAATATAGAAGTCTTGAGCAAGTACATTGAAAAGTTAATGACAAGTTTGAAATGCAATTTCGTATCATCAGCCCAGAGAACATGTCCAAATTCCCTAAACTGTAGAATTTAAAGACGTTATTCCATTTTTGGTCTCAGTCATGTGACGAATAAAAAAGTTAAAAATCTGTTAAAAATAGAAGTCTTGAGCAAGTACATTGAAAAGTTAATGACAAGTTTGAAATGCAATTTGGTATCATCAGCCCAGAGAACATGTCCAAATTCCCTAAACTGTAGAATTTAAAGACGTTATTCCATGTTTGGTCTCAGTGATGTGACGAATAAAAAAGTTAAAAATCTGTAAAATATAGAAGTCTTGAGCAAGTACATTGAAAAGTTAATGACAAGTTTGAAATGCAATTTCGTATCATCAGCCCGGAGAACATGTCCAAATTCCCTAAACTGTAGAATTTAAAGACGTTATTCCATTTTTGGTCTCAGTCATGTGACGAATAAAAAAGTTAAAAATCTGTAAAAAATAGAAGTCTTGAGCAAGGACATTGAAAAGTTAATGACAAGTTTGAAATGCAATTTGGTATCATCAGCCCAGAGAACATGTCCAAATTCCCTAAACTGTAGATTTTAAAGACGTTATTCCATTTTTGGTCTCAGTCATGTGACGAATAAAAAAGTTAAAAATCTGTAAAAAATAGAAGTCTTGTGCAAGTACTGTGGAAAGTTAATGACAAGTTTGAAATGCAATTTGGTATCATCAGCCCAGAGAACATGTCCAAATTCCCTAAACTGTAGATTTTAAGGGCGTTATTCCATTTTTGGTCTCAGTCGTGTGACGAATAAAAAAGTTAAAAATCTGTCAAAAATAGAAGTCTTGTGCAAGTACAGTGGGAAGTTAACGACAGGTTTGAAATGCAATTTGGTATCATCAGCCCGGAGAACATGTCCAAATTCCCTAAACTGTAGATTTTAAAGGCGTTATTCCATTTTTGGTCACAGTCATGTGACGAATGAAAAAGTTAAAAATCTGTCAAAAATAGAAGTCTTGAGCAAGGACATTGAAATGGTAATGACAAGTTTGAAATGCAATTTGGTATCATCAGCCCAGAGAACATGTCCAAATTCCCTCAACTGTAGATTTTGAAGGCATTATTCCATTTTTGGTCTCAGTCATGTGACGAATAAAAAAGTTAAAAATCTGTAAAAAATAGAAGTCTTGAGCAAGTACATTGAAAAGTTAATGACAAGTTTGAAATGCAATTTGGTATCATCAGCCCAGAGAACATGTCCAAATTCCCTAAACTGTAGAATTTAAAGACGTTATTCCATGTTTGGTCTCAGTGATGTGACGAATAAAAAAGTTAAAAATCTGTAAAATATAGAAGTCTTGAGCAAGTACATTGAAAAGTTAATGACAAGTTTGAAATGCAATTTCGTATCATCAGCCCAGAGAACATGTCCAAATTCCCTAAACTGTAGAATTTAAAGACGTTATTCCATTTTTGGTCTCAGTGATGTGACGAATAAAAAAGTTAAAAATCTGTAAAAAATAGAAGTCTTGAGCAAGTACATTGAAAAGTTAATGACAAGTTTGAAATGCAATTTGGTATCATCAGCCCAGAGAACATGTCCAAATTCCCTAAACTGTAGATTTTAAAGACGTTATTCCATTTTTGGTCTCAGTGATGTGACGAATAAAAAAGTTAAAAATCTGTAAAAAATAGAAGTCTTGAGCAAGTACATTGAAAAGTCAATGACAAGTTTGAAATGCAATTTGGTATCATCAGCCCAGAGAACATGTCCAAATTCCCTAAACTGTAGATTTTAAAGACGTTATTCCATTTTTGGTCTCAGTCATGTGACGAATAAAAAAGTTAAAAATCTGTAAAAAATAGAAGTCTTGAGCAAGGACATTGAAAAGTTAATGACAAGTTTGAAATGCAATTTGGTATCATCAGCCTAGAGAACATGTCCAAATTCCCTAAACTGTAGATTTTAAAGACGTTATTCCATTTTTGGTCTCAGTCATGTGACGAATAAAAAAGTTAAAAATCTGTACAAAATAGAAGTCTTGTGCAAGTACTGTGGAAAGTTAATGACAAGTTTGAAATGCAATTTGGTATCATCAGCCCAGAGAAGATGTCCAAATTCACTAAACTGTAGATTTTAAGGGCGTTATTCCATTTTTGGTCTCAGTCGTGTGACGAATAAAAAAGTTAAAAATCTGTCAAAAATAGAAGTCTTGTGCAAGTACAGTGGGAAGTTAACGACAGGTTTGAAATGCAATTTGGTATCATCAGCCCGGAGAACATGTCCAAATTCCCTAAACTGTAGATTTTAAAGGCGTTATTCCATTTTTGGTCACAGTCATGTGACGAATGAAAAAGTTAAAAATCTGTCAAAAATAGAAGTCTTGAGCAAGGACATTGAAAAGTTAATGACAAGTTTGAAATGCAATTTGGTATCATCAGGCCAGAGAACATGTCCAAATTCTCTAAACTGTAGATTTTAAAGGTGTTATTCCATTTTTGGTCTCAGTCATGTGACGAATAAAAAAGTTAAAAATCTGTAAAAAAAAGAAGTCTTGAGCAAGTTCACTGGGAAGTTAATCACACGTTTGAAATGCAATTTGGTATCATCAGCCCAGAGAACATGTCCAAATTCTCTAAACTATAGATTTTAAAGGCATTATTCCATTTTTGGTTGCAGTCATGTGACGAATAAAAAAGTTAAAAATCTGTAAAAAATAGAAGTCTTGAGCAAGGACATTGAAATGGTAATGACAAGTTTGAAATGCAATTTGGTATCATCAGCCCAGAGAACATGTCCAAATTCCCTCAACTGTAGATTTTAAAGGCATTATTCCATTTTTGGTCTCAGTCATGTGACGAATAAAAAAGTTAAAAATCTGTAAAAAATAGAAGTCTTGAGCAAGTACATTGAAAAGTTAATGACAAGTTTGAAATGCAATTTGGTATCATCAGCCCAGAGAACATGTCCAAATTCCCTAAACTGTAGAATTTAAAGACGTTATTCCATGTTTGGTCTCAGTGATGTGACGAATAAAAAAGTTAAAAATCTGTAAAATATAGAAGTCTTGAGCAAGTACATTGAAAAGTTAATGACAAGTTTGAAATGCAATTTCGTATCATCAGCCCAGAGAACATGTCCAAATTCCCTAAACTGTAGAATTTAAAGACGTTATTCCATTTTTGGTCTCAGTCATGTGACGAATAAAAAAGTTAAAAATCTGTTAAAAATAGAAGTCTTGAGCAAGTACATTGAAAAGTTAATGACAAGTTTGAAATGCAATTTGGTATCATCAGCCCAGAGAACATGTCCAAATTCCCTAAACTGTAGAATTTAAAGACGTTATTCCATGTTTGGTCTCAGTGATGTGACGAATAAAAAAGTTAAAAATCTGTAAAATATAGAAGTCTTGAGCAAGTACATTGAAAAGTTAATGACAAGTTTGAAATGCAATTTCGTATCATCAGCCCGGAGAACATGTCCAAATTCCCTAAACTGTAGAATTTAAAGACGTTATTCCATTTTTGGTCTCAGTCATGTGACGAATAAAAAAGTTAAAAATCTGTAAAAAATAGAAGTCTTGAGCAAGGACATTGAAAAGTTAATGACAAGTTTGAAATGCAATTTGGTATCATCAGCCCAGAGAACATGTCCAAATTCCCTAAACTGTAGATTTTAAAGACGTTATTCCATTTTTGGTCTCAGTCATGTGACGAATAAAAAAGTTAAAAATCTGTAAAAAATAGAAGTCTTGTGCAAGTACTGTGGAAAGTTAATGACAAGTTTGAAATGCAATTTGGTATCATCAGCCCAGAGAACATGTCCAAATTCCCTAAACTGTAGATTTTAAGGGCGTTATTCCATTTTTGGTCTCAGTCGTGTGACGAATAAAAAAGTTAAAAATCTGTCAAAAATAGAAGTCTTGTGCAAGTACAGTGGGAAGTTAACGACAGGTTTGAAATGCAATTTGGTATCATCAGCCCGGAGAACATGTCCAAATTCCCTAAACTGTAGATTTTAAAGGCGTTATTCCATTTTTGGTCACAGTCATGTGACGAATGAAAAAGTTAAAAATCTGTCAAAAATAGAAGTCTTGAGCAAGGACATTGAAATGGTAATGACAAGTTTGAAATGCAATTTGGTATCATCAGCCCAGAGAACATGTCCAAATTCCCTCAACTGTAGATTTTGAAGGCATTATTCCATTTTTGGTCTCAGTCATGTGACGAATAAAAAAGTTAAAAATCTGTAAAAAATAGAAGTCTTGAGCAAGTACATTGAAAAGTTAATGACAAGTTTGAAATGCAATTTGGTATCATCAGCCCAGAGAACATGTCCAAATTCCCTAAACTGTAGAATTTAAAGACGTTATTCCATGTTTGGTCTCAGTGATGTGACGAATAAAAAAGTTAAAAATCTGTAAAATATAGAAGTCTTGAGCAAGTACATTGAAAAGTTAATGACAAGTTTGAAATGCAATTTCGTATCATCAGCCCAGAGAACATGTCCAAATTCCCTAAACTGTAGAATTTAAAGACGTTATTCCATTTTTGGTCTCAGTGATGTGACGAATAAAAAAGTTAAAAATCTGTAAAAAATAGAAGTCTTGAGCAAGTACATTGAAAAGTTAATGACAAGTTTGAAATGCAATTTGGTATCATCAGCCCAGAGAACATGTCCAAATTCCCTAAACTGTAGATTTTAAAGA